>NC_058410.1:97730579-98041096 GCF_002201575.2 Neomonachus schauinslandi | reverse complement strand
CAAGGGTGTTCTTACAGAGAATTTCAATTTCTACTGGAAATAAGCTAAAAAGTAAGATAATTTCCTTCTTCCTGTTCTTACAAAAGGGAAAAAAATGCCAAGCAAATATTGTTGAATTATTGCATTCCAGTATTTTTAACTCTTAACACATTGAGGGCCTAATTTTTTTCACAACTTTCCTTTGTATGCGTTTTTCAATCCTGGTTTTAAAAATGGATACCCAAAGAGTCAGTTGTGATGTAGTTGGAATAAATACTTGCCTAATGCTTTTATAATTAATAGTTTTTAGAAGTTTTCCTTCTATCAGATCCTCCTGTCTTCCCTGGCATCATGTGTTAGTTAGGGCAGGGTTTCATCGGTGTCCCTTCACCTTGTGGCCACCGGTTGCCGGCTTCTCTGCCTGCCTCAGGTAGGCTCCAGGGCTCTGGGGCAGCCGTCTGAAGGGCAGAGGTAGCTACGATGGCTGTGGCCTTGGCCATGAGTTTCCTGAGGTCAGAATTAGGGAGTTATGGGCCCTTGTTTAGGTCTTACCTTATAAAAGAGTTTAGGAACTCCTGTGTTGAGTACCAGTTTTCTCTTCAGAATATGATACAGTGAAACCATGCATAGTGTTGAATTCTCGTGTTGTTAGCAACAGTATTTGCAGAAGTGTGATTCTAATGAACCTTGTCCACATCTGTTTCTTCATCAACTCTTTTACTGTTACCGCAAAAGATAAATTCTACTCCATGCTTCTTCTGCATCTTTCACCAATTTATCACTTTGCCTCTGTAAAAATTCCCGTATTTTCAGTGGAAGGAAATACTAGGCTTACATGGAGAAGACAGAAGTTTTCATTTCCAACTCTGCAGCTACTGTGTAATTTTGGTTAACTTGTTTGACCTCCTGGGATCTTCATTCTTTCAGCCGTTAAACAGCAATGTACAATCATATTTAACACTGGGGGTGATTGTGTTGATTAACTGAGCCGATGATGGAGAGAAAACAGTTTTGGAATGCTTAACATTTTTCAGGGCACTTATCCACCTTCTCATTTGATACCCAAGACCCCTCTACCGTGTGCAGAGATTGTTACTTTTCGTGTCACTCTTGCATAATAGATTCCTGTAATATTTATATGTATCAGTGAGGGGAGGTTTCATGATAGCTCACACACCTTTTCTTTTACAGAAGCCAGTTGACTACAAATACAGATATTTCCGTCGCGTCCCTGTGCAAGAAGCAGATCAGAGTTTTCATGTGGGGCTCCAGCTGTGTTCCAGTGGCCACCAGAGGTTCAACAAACTCATCTGGATACATCATTCTTGTCACATTACTTACAAGTAGGTGAATGTAATACAGATGCCAAAGTTGCAGAATAAATGTGTACTTCATATCAGGCTTAGGAAACTCTCTGATAGATTTTAAAGTCCTCAGAGTTAATGTTACATTATAAAACCACCTTATGTTCCAGGATGTTACATTACAAAGTATCACACGTCTCCTGTAAATGCCTCCAGAGTTTGCTGTGCTCTGTGTAGAGAGCTGTGGCCAGGGAGAGGTCCCTGGCCAATGACCATCTTTTCTTTTTTTTTTTTTTAATGACCATCTTTTCAGTATGATTCTGTCAGGTATGCAAAGGAGTGGACCAGGAGGTGGTGCTCTCCCCAGTGCCCGTGGGAATAGGCATGGGAATGGGGGCCTCCACTTTGGAATTAGAATGGTACTCAGTCACCTCTAAGCTGTCTGTGCATTATCTACTCATTGACTTAAGTCACTTTTATTTTATTTTTTTTAAAGATTTTTTATTTATTTATCTGAGAGAATGGGAGACCGAGAGCAGGAGAGAGGGGAGGGTCAGAGGGAGAAGCAGACTCCCTGCTGAGCAGGGAGCCCGATGCGGGACTCGATCCCGGGACTCCAGGATCATGACCTGAGCCGAAGGCAGTCGCTTAACCAACTGAGCCACCCAGGCGCCCCGACTTAAGTCACTTTTAAAACATCAAATCTTTTTTCTTCTCCTGTGTTTCACTCTTACCATTTTTTTTTTTTTTACTTCTGGTTGGTTTATCCTCCAGGATTATACACCGATTTTAATACATCTATTAGGTGGTTCCTATTTAAAGCTGTTTGTGTTAGGATTTACCTGTAAGGAGTAATTAAGGAACAGAAGAATGCGTGTGAGAAAGGAACAGTACAGAAGTAGGTGAAACATCAATGTGTGTGGATAGTGAGGTTTGCTGTTTTTAGGTTTGAAAGAATATTGGTGTGTGGTCGACGCCTCTTGGTTCCAAAATAGAATCCAAAATTCTGAGACAGATTTTTTTTTTTTAAGATTTTATTTATTTATATGACAGAGAGAGACACAGCGAGAGAGGGAACACAAGCAGGGGGAGTGGGAGAGAGAGAAGCAGGCTCCCCGCCGAGCAGGGAGCCCGATGCGGGGCTCGATCCCAGGATCCCGGGATCATGACCTGAGCCGAAGGCAGATGCTTAACGACTGAGCCACCCAGGTGCCCCCTGAGAGACAGAATTTGAGATCACCTTCTATTAACCTACTTCACAGGGTTGAAAACCATCTGTGGCCTGTTTCCATGCTTTCCCCACTCGTGTGAAAGGTCCTGAGAACTGAGATTCTCAGCATTTTTCTTTCTTTTCATTCTTACCTAGCAGTCCTGTATCTCCTTTTTGCTTCTCTCAGTAAACTGTGCAGTGGAATGTTCTATTTTCTTCTCATAGAAAGAAACCAAACTCAGAGTAGTACCAAATAAATAGAAAGCATCATGTTTTAGGAGGAAGAAGGACATTATTATAGGTGTCATTTGTAACTGCTAATGCTCACATTGACTTCCTTACTGTATGTATAAAGTCGCTTGATTTATCCCTTTATTTATCCCTTTGGGGGACAAAACTAAAAGGCTGTAGTAGTATTACTTATCATCAGCTTCCCTTCCCTCCCCACTGGGATGATGCTGTTGATCATGCAAATATTAAGTCACTAAATTCTATTCTAGGATTATAATTCTTCTTAAATTACATTTTAACAAGATCCTTAAAATATCTGTAGCCTTTTACTTAGAATTTCTAAGGAATCTGTTCAAAGGACATAATCAAAAATATCACTTTTTTTTTAAAGATTTTATTTATTTGAGAGAGACAGGGAGAGAGAGAGCATGAGCAAGAGGTGGGCAGAGGGAGAGGGACAAGCAGAATCCTCTCTGAGCAGCTTATCACATTTTTAATTACCAAACAATGAAAACAACGTAAATCTCCAACAGAAAGGAAATTATTGGGGCACCTGGGTGGCTCAGTCGGTTAAGTATCTGCCTTTAGCTCAGGTCATGATCCCGGCGTCCTGGATTGAGCCCCGCATCAGGCTCCTCGTTCAGTGGGGAGTCTGCTTCTCTCTCTCCCTCTGCCCCTCCTCCCACTTGTGCTCTCTCTCTCTCAAATAAATTAAATCTTTAAAAAAGAGGGGGGAGATTATTAAGGAAATTGTGGTACAGGGAGACAGTGAAATATGTAATGGCTTCTGAAGAGTATTTAATAATGTGAGGAAATGCATATGTCAGAATGCTAAATGAAAAGCAGGATTACTGATAGTATTATAATCTCAATAGAAAAGCTCGATAGACAGGTTGAGGTGCTTGGAAGAAGGTGTAGTTGACCCTTGAACAACACAGGTTTGAGCTGCATGCATCCACTTATAATGTGGATTTTTTTTATAAATATAGTACTGTAAATGTATTTTTCTTGTACTTTTCTTAATAACTTTGTTTCTCCTCTAGCTTACTTTACTGTAAGAATACAGTACAACATACATGTAACATACAAAATATGTGTTAATTGATTTTGTAATTGGTAAGACTTCCGGTCAACAGGTTAGTAGTAGTTATGTTTCTGGGGACTCAAAAGTTATATGTGGATTTTTGACACCCCAACCCCTATGTTGTTCAAGGGTCAACTGTACCTCATATTGTTATATTAGATGATGGAATGATGAGTGATTTTTTTCTTTGTACTTTTCTCAGTTTTTCAAATTTTTGCAATATGCCTGTTAAATAACAAAAATTTTACCAAGTAAAATTTTTAAAGATCTAATTGGCTTTATTAAATGATTTGTGAATGGGGAGCCTTGAGGAGTTGTATAAAATGGAAGGTTTTTATAGAAGGAGAGCAGGGCAGGAAAGTTATTAGCAAAAGAAAAGGATTGTTTCAGGCAAGGACATTTTCTCTTAAAGGGAAAAGCAGAGGGTCTTATGCAAACTCCTCATTTTCCTTTGGGGAACGGAGAGGGTCCATGTGGCAGACTCATGGGCTCCCATCAATAAATTTCTGAGCAGTTTATTTATTTTTAAAGATTTTATTTATTTATTTGACAGAGAGCACAAGTAGGCAGAGAGGCAGGCAGAGGGGGAGGGAGAAGCAGGCTCTCCACTGAGCAGGGAGTCCGATGCGGGACTCGATCCCAGGACCCTGGGATCATGACCTGAGCTGAAGGCAGCCGCTTAACCAACTGAGCCACCCAGGCGCCCCTGACTGACCAGTTTAGACTGCATTTCTGGGGGAGGCTGAAACTGCAATTAAATTATATATTAAGCCCCGCTTTGGGAACCCATCCTGAGTGATGCCATTTTGGGGCCTGTGGTTTTCTTTTTAACAGTTCCCCCTTTTGATCAGATTGTCAGCTTAACTGAGAGATGTGATCAAAATTTAAGGCATGAGCACCAACTCTCAATTACCCTTTTGTAGTTCTCACAGCTTGTGTTGATCCTTTGTGTGGTACCCATAGGTCACGATGCTTTTCCTTCATCTGTGATATTGGTAGGTCACAGCTTCAGGTTCATGTTCCAGTCTTAGATCATTTGCTTGGTGATGAGTGGCTGTGAACATACATTTAAAGCTTTTGAGAGAATATAATGCACCAAAGAGATTACTATTACTATAGGTTATTATTATTCTTAGTATTATTCTTACTGTTAGGACAATTCCCAATAGTTGGAGTGTACTTAGAGCCATGGTCCCCAAGACCTAACCAAACCATAGAAAGGCCCTACTGCAGGAGTCATCTTTTTAAGCCCAGGGCCTTGCTCAGTGATCTTACACAATTTTTAACTTCCCCATCAGTGTTAGTCCAGGCACAGTAGGTGGTATTGGCCGCAACACAGATACCCACCCCCTTGCTCAGCTAAAAGATAATCAAGGACAACTTTGGCTAGAGAGTCCAAGGATCTTTGTGGTGCTGCTTTTGCTTTAGCAGCAGATTTTGCAATAATTTTGAGAATTGATCATAGCCTCATTTATATGTATCCCTAACCAAGGAAATCGGGACCTCTGTAAAGGAGTGAATCTGAATCGTGAATGTCTCTTTTTAAATTCAACAGTGTAAATTTAGGAGATTCAACCAATGAGATCTTTTATTTTGCTTGTGAAAAGTTAGAGGCACAGTTAGATTTTCTCTTAGCCTGAAATAAAAGATTGTTTTAAATTCCAGAGGTTATACCCCTCCCACACCCACCCCCTTCACGGTGGCCTGGGAGATACAGATGAGGGTGTTATCTTTCCAGGCCAATGCCAGAGTGAAGGAAAGGAAAAGAGGAGAAAAGCGTTTACGTTTAGTGTATGGAGTCTCCATCCGTCATCTGGGGTGGAAGCAGACTACCTCGATGTCTGCTACTTGTCTTGCTCATCACTTTGATGTGGAGGTCTCCAGCATCTGTACAGGACCGGGTGGCGGGTGGAGCCTTATCTCTGTGATGTGTACCCAAGGCTTAATACTTTATAGTTCTGCAGCAGTGTCCGTGGTCAGGAGCACCTGGGAAGGTCCTTTTCCATTGGGGCTGGAGAGTGGTTTTCCTCTGGCAACGCTTATATAGTCACCAAACTCTAGGCTGTGATGAACAGGTTTCTTTGAATTGGGATCCAGGAAAGCTTGAATCGATGGGTGACAGGCTTGAGCATAAGACAGTGGAGACTTACAGTAGCTGGTCATACGAGCAGGAGACAACAAGGGACCAGAAGGTTGTGTCCTGATAGAATTCCAAGAAGTTCGTAAGGTTTTCGTTGAGGCGCATGTGATTTGTCCAGTGAAATGGATGCCTTGATCACTGGAGAGAGTGGAAAGTATACCCCAAGTGGGGAACACATTTTTAAGTTGGTTTGTTTTGGTTGGTTTTTCCTGGGAAGGCATCAGTCTTACAGCAGGGGAAATCTCGACCCATCTAGAAATCACACATACAAGAACCTGTTGATCACTCATAATAGCTTAGGATAATGGCTGACTGTCTAATGTTTAATAAAGTGTTTGTAGGTAAACATTCAGGACAAATAAAGCTAAGCAAGACAAAAGTTTATAAATGAGCTTTTCAGCAATATTTATGAGTATGAGCTATACTCATACTCACTGGCAGTTGAATGAAGTCCAGCTACAAGTGTTTGAAGGATCCAGAGGGCAGAGGTTTGAGGTCTCTTGGAACAAAAATAGGTTATGGGGGTGGGGGTGGGGTATGGGGAGTGGTAGTGACCAAACAGGTCAGGCATTGCTGGTAGACTATTTTGGTAATTTTATAGAAGTCTATCAATGTCTGTTTATAATTTGAGTCTTCGTCATTGTGCTGTGGTGGGTGAAGGAATGCAAAAATTAAAATGTGGGATTTGCCAGGGAGCCAGGAAGAACCGGGCCATCTAGGTTTCTATAAGTGTGTGTTCAATTTGCAGTCAGTGCTCACTCATTTCAGTGTCTTCAGTTTAGAAGCAGGCTGTTGCCATGTTACAGGGACGTCAGGGTGGCAAGTCTGGTGATGAGGGGCCATGTTTGTGGACCCAGAGTGGACTTCAGCCACTTGTGCTACACAGAAGGTTAGGTATTCACTTACAGCGAATAAGCCTCATTAGTTTAACAGGTCCTTTGGAAGTTTGTCACAATTTTTTAAAAAAGGTTTTAAAGCACTTGCCTTATAAGTAGGATTACAGGTTGTTATGAAACTGCAGTCTTTTCAAAAGCAGACCAAAGTCCAAGAAAACTGTTTTTTGACAGAAAACTAAATAATTTTGCACCATCTTACTTTGATATTAAAACTCATTTTTTAGGGCGCCTGGGTGGCTCAGTTGGTTAAGCGACTGCCTTCGGCTCAGGTCATGATCCTGGAGTCCCGGGATCAAGTCCCGCATCGGGCTCTCTGCTCGGCAGGGAGTCTGCTTCTCCCTCTGCCCCTCCCCCTCTCATGCTCTCTCTCTCTCATTCTCTCTCTCAAATAAATAAATAAAATCTTAAAAAAAAAAAAAAAAACTCATTTTTTAAAATATATTTTAATCTTAACCTGCTTGACCACACATTAAAATTCCTTTTCAAATACTTGTTTTCTACAAACCTTTTACAACCTCTTTTCTACATCCCGATTTTGTCTTTTTTTTTTTTTTTCTTTAAACAACCAGCTTCGTTTTAGGACAAACTTACTCTCTATTTCTCATACCTTATTTTATGAAAAACACGTCCTGCTTTTCTGGCATACAAAGATATTAATTAGAATTCTTAACCCTTAAAAACCTTAATTTCTAGTGAAAACTAATAAGTGAGCAATTTTGAACTGTTACACTAGCATTTTTTTTAAATTGGCATATTTATGAATACATTTTAAAATTTCTAGAGCATGTGCTGTTTTACGTGTTTCAGTGTATCATTCGCATGTTTAAATATTAGTTTCTCTGTAATATGAAGACAAAAGTAGATAAATCTGTGTTTACTAATTAATGCTTTAGTACTTTATCTTATTTGGAAATGATCTGGGTATTTATTTATTTATTTTTTTAAAGATTTTATTTATTTATTTGAGACAGAGAGAATGAGCGACAGAGAGCGTGAGAGGGAGGAGGGTCAGAGGGAGAAGCAGACTCCCTGCCGAGCAGGGAGCCCGATGCAGGACTCGATCCCGGGACTCCAGGATCATGACCTGAGCCGAAGGCAGTCGCTTAACCAACTGAGCCACCCAGGCGCCCTGATCTGGGTATTTAATGAGTTTAACTTAATTCATCATTTAACTTAACTTAGTTTAAGGTTTTAGGTTATCAAAAAAAAAAAAAGCTTGGGAAAACTAAGTAGACAAATATTGCTGAAAAGCTCATTTATAAACTTTTGTCCTGCTTAGCTTTATTTGTCCTGAATTATGTTTACCTACAAACACTTTGTTTTGTGTGGCCACATCTTAGAAGAGAGAACGTGAATTTACCTAGTAAACTCAGGTAGAATAAGTTTAATATTTAATGTTGATAACTAAAAACATGTCTTTTAATTAAACCATTAACCGTTATCTAGCTTTTATATCAATATTTTCCTGGGTCACATGCACTTAAACATTTGGGTTAGTCTCTGACTATATGATTTTCAGAGTGCCCATCCTTATAGGCACTTGCCTTCAAACCCACTAAATAGAGCTCTTTTACAAATTCATTTTAGCGATACCATCAGAGGTAGAAAGTACGACATAACTATAACACACATGTATAGACACATGCGAACAGACTGACTCAGAGACCTTATAGCTGATTTTGAAAATCCTGCCCTAAAATAAATACAGGATTTATCAAAGTCAGATGTGAGTTTGTTTTTCTGGTAGGTTGAATATGTTGAGGTTACCTGGCTACATGGGTAAAGCTTTTCTTTATATACATCTTTAGAGAAGACACTTAAGGTTTGTATTTGCCCTTGGCAAGTCAAGTTTCAAATGACTTTGCCCATTTTGTTTTTTCTTGGTAAGAATCATCTCCTTAAGTTTGCATTTTAAAGAGAGGAACTAAGGAATTCCTGGAGAAGACCAGGTAGAACATTGAACATTTAGATTTAAAAAGCACAGGGAAAAATGCAAGCTCCTTCTAGAAGAAACTTGGTTTCCTAAGGCCAATAATGTACAAGCTGTCGGAGATAAACGGGACATTGGGGGATTGGTAAAGGAATAGGGGAACTTTGTTGCCTATAGAGCTGCGTTTGTGGTTTTGCAAAGATGTGTAACATAAGGACCATTGCTTTCAGTTCAATCCAAAGAATTGGACTGTAACTTAAATGGCATCAGAGGTTCTCCCCCTATCCAACTCTCGTATCCTCAGTTTGCTTCTTTCCCCCTCTGGGTACATCATTCTAACTTTACGTATTTGTGGCAGTATTGAATTGCTTCTGTTGAATGAAAGATGGATCAGCAAGGACGGTATGGAGGATATCAAGTTCCCCAAATCTAGAATCACTCACAATGATGGCCAAAAGAAAGAACCAACAACCTGCATGTCCCAAGCAGGCAGAAAGCCAAGCCCAGCAATGCCAAACCAGAGGAGCAGGAAGGCAGTAGGTGTCCCTGGGAGAGAAGGGATCAGTAACCAGTGGGTCTGGATTTAGAAGGGAAGGACAGTGTGATTTTATTTTCTGTGTGACTGGGCAGGCAGAGATTTGGAAGTGTGGACTCTGGTAAGAATTTTCACCTTTTGCTGGCTTCTGCCAGTTTTTCCAGGATCCCCTGGGCACGATCTGGTATCTGCCGGTTTCCCCTTGACTGTCTAAGGAATAATGTAGCAGTTTATCAGAAAATCCCTCAGCTTCGTTGACTCTGGGAGGGGCTCATGGGAGGGCCCTGCTTAGAAGGTAGAGAACAGGGTGTCTGTACGGCCATTAACTTGGCAGAATTTGGCTGATGTTTAGGTAGTCTTTTAAAATTCAGATGAGAAGGAGTACCCAGTGTTACAGTCTTGTTTTAGGCACCTACCTTTTTCTCTCTTTAATTTTTCCTATTGCAATAAAATCTTTCAATGAAACGGTTTTGGAACTTTGAAACCTTTTGGAGGCATCTGCATGCCAAATGAAATGGGTATCCCATTCTGTTTAATTTGGGAACTCGTGCTTTCAGGTCTACTTCTTAAATGATCTTATCTAACTGGAACGTTCCCCATAATGGCCACTGTATTTCTAGGTCGTGATTCCTCTGAGGGCTGGCAGCACGTCGGTAGGTCCCTAGTCACAGAGTTAACCCACATCAGCCTTCTTTTGGGGCACCCAGCCTGGTGGTTACCAAGCTAAGTGCCTCAGGACCCAAAACAAGCTTAGGAAGATTTTGTCGTTTCTAAAACTTCTGGGACTGTAGTTCTTAGACATGAAATAAGCAGGTGTGCCAGAAGGTGGCATGCTTGACCCTTCAGAATTTAGGGATCTTCTGAGCTGAATGAATACCTGAAAGGGATGTGCCATGGGGCTGGGGAATGAGTGTGTTTTACAGTGTACCTCGGTGCCTGGAAAGTTTCTTGAGATTGGTGGGTGACCTAGTGCCAGGCTAACCTGTTTCACAACTAACTTATCCCATCCCAGGAGTCTTCCTGAGGTGGTGAGCACTTCTAACAGCCTTTAAATGCTCGACCCATCCCCACCAATTCTTGCAGCTTTTTGGTCTCCAAGATCCCCACTAGCGACAGGCTTTACACAAAACCAGACAGACAGACAGACCTGTGCCCTTGGGTGTATTGGCAGCATTGCATCTTGGCCATAGGAGGGCCCTGTGCACACCACCACCAATTCCCGCAGCGCATGGCTTTCCACCAGGGACTGTGGTCTGTGGGGCTGGGGGCTGGGCTCCAGGCATAAGCACCTGCCAGCTCAAGCCGTCCTGCCCTGTACGGGAACACCATTTAGATGGGGAGCTTAAACGTCAGCGACGACAAAAAACTCGTAACTGAGAGGAACTTACCCACGGCCCTCGAGATGGTGAGAAAGACCGTGAGCTCAGAAGGTTCACAGGGACCACGCCTATGTTCTCATCGCCCCAGATGCTGCCGGAAGTTCCCTTTGGATCCTTTTGCTGCCACCGAATCTGTTAAATGACAAAAATTCAACCAAGTAAATTTTAATTGTCTAACTGGCTTTAGTAAACAAGTCCTGAATTGGGCAGCATCCCATCTAACAGGTAGAGGGGAGCTCGGAGGAGTTGAACAAAATGGAAGGTTTTTATAGCAGGAGGGTAGGGGCAGGAAGGGTTGTTCCAGGAAGTGCTGCTTTCCCTGAGAGGGAAGAGCAGGGAGTCATACCATGCAGGCTACCTCATCTTCCTTTGGGGGGTGGAGAGGGCCCATCAGAAGATTTCTGACTGACTTGAAACTGCATTGGTTTGGGAATTCGGTGTAAGTGACACTATTCTGGGCCTGTGGTTTTCTCTTATCCTGCCTCTATCATTTTGAATTTACGGAGATGAATTCAAAAATAAAAAAGACTAAAGTGTAAGATAAACCCTCCCCTCTAAATATGTAAGGATTTTAAATGAGTTGAAATGTCCTTGTAACCGGTAATTTTGTGCTTTCTTTACAGATCAACTGGTGAGACTGCAGTTACTGCTTTTGAGATTGACAAGATGTACACCCCTTTGTTCTTCGCCAGAGTGAGAAGCTACACTGCTTTCTCAGAGAGGCCTCTGTAGGGCCTCACATCCAGTCGTCTGTCACTGTTGCATGAGTAAAAGTATATAGAGCAAAAGAGCACCTAAGTTATAAATGTACATATATATATATGGAATTGGAACTTATTTTACATTGTTAGAGTTCTTTTAAGAAGAGTATAAATTGATTATTTTTTTTATTTAAAAGGGATAGTTGATACTTGGGGTATTTTGTTTTGAAATTAAGAAGTTGAGATTACAAGTTGTTTAAGCACATTTATGTTGTGAAAAACCTTCAAATGAGCTTTAAATCATGTCCTTTTTCAAGAGGATTTCTGAGCAGATTTCAGTCACATAAGTCTCCTTCCTCCTGATCATCCCAATATTTACTTGCTTCAGGGGAGGGCGCCACTGGATCAGCATTTCTTTCACGCATGACATAGCGTCTTTGCACTAAAGGCTCAAAATGTGAAAACTTGTTCTGAATTTGTTTGAAACTGTTTGACCGATAAAAATAATAAACATTTCTTTCAAGAAGATATCTTTGGGTGGCCTTTTTTAAATGTCAGAGTCATAAACAGCCCTAGGGTAGCCAGCAAAGGCTTGGGAGGCTGCCTCCTTCCACCTGTGGTCTCTGCAGCCACAGACTGTAGGTCTCCAAGCCCAACAGAGAGCCCTTCAGCCAACTCAGCTGGGCATCTCTGTTACTGAAAGAACACCGCAGGTGATCATGTCAACCCAGGCCCAACTCTGTCCAGAATTAAAACGGGGAGAGTGCCTCCCTGGGGACGCTGCCATTGCTTTGTGATCCCAGAGTTGGTGTCTGGCAGACCTCTACCAGAGTCAGCTCTGTTCTCGGTGGTTCAGACCCAGCTAGGGTTGAAGGCGCACACACTTTCAGAAATCAACGTCTGCGGCCCAGCCCCAGCAGCCTCTCCAGATCTGCACCCGGCTCTCAGCCCTGCTCTGCAGCTGTATCATGAAGACAGTGACCCGAGGCCCTCTCCTCACACTGGCAGGCCTGCCTGCTTTGGAAGCCAATGACCTGGTTGATAAAGACAGTCCCTTCTACTACGACTGGGAAAGCCTGCGGCTGGGCGGGATGATTTTCGGAGGGCTCCTGTGCATCGCTGGAATCTTGATAGCCCTGAGTGGAAGATGCAACTGCAAGTCCAATCAAGCACAGCCCCATGCCTGAGAAGGCCATTCCACTCATCACTCCAGGCTCTGCCAGTACCTGCTGAGCACAGGACCAGTGTCGTGGCACTCGTGGTACCAGCTCCCATGCTGGTCTCCCTCCACCTGGGGGCCTTACCCTCCACGATGGCCTCTCTCCCCCAGGGTGGGCCCTTAGGCTCCCTTCTGATCAGGAGGCTGTCCAAAGCTTATTTCTAAATTAAACTGTCCCATCCCTCAAAAAAAAAAAAGGAAATCAGCATCTGCAGCCACAGATGCTTTCAAATTCATGTTGACATTAAAAGATGCTTCCCAAGTTCTTGCAATTCGATGTGGGAAAGGTCTTTTAAAAAGCTAATGCATGTGGGCGCCTGGATGGCTCAGTCGTTAAGCGTCTGCCTTCGGCTTGGGTCATGATCCCAGGGTCCTAGGATCGGGTCCCACATCGGGCTCCCTGCTCGGCGGGAAGCCTGCTTCTCCCTCTCCCACTCCCCCTGCTTGTGTTCCTAGTCTCGTGATCTCTCTGTCAAATAAATAAATAAATCTTAAAAAAAAACCAAAAACTAATGCATATTATGTTAAAGGTGAAAACCAAACATCCAGAGTGTGCGTGAAAAGAAGAGACTACTACTTAGGTTGGCTTTTTGTAGTAATCTGAGAAACGGTGTTTCCCTCAAGTTAGAAAAGAGGGAGAAAAGCAAAATGCCTAAGATAAGGCAGCTCTTCATGATGTGACCAGTAGTGTTGGTATGCAAGTTAAAAGGACATCTGATTAGGACCTCGTCAAATATAGCTTGGAAAGTATATTCCTAAGGAGAGTGGGAGTCAAAGATTCTCTGTTGTTTTGCCACCATGCCTGGATTAGTCAAGAGCTGCTGCAGCCAGCCAGTGGATACCAAGTTCAAAGCTTTCCTTGTGCCCACTAAAGCAACTCTTATGTATTTAGCTTGAAGCTGAAAATAGTATTTTCTCAAATTATATTTTCTGTACATTCAGATTATTTTAAATATTTATTTTAGAGAGAGAGTGCGGGGAGGGGAGGGGCAGAGGGAGAGAGTGAGTCTCAGGCAGACTCAGAGCTGAGTGCAGAGCCCGATGCGGAGCTCCATCTCACGACCCTGGTCATGGCCTGAGCCGAAACCAAGTCAGACGCTTAACCGACTGCACTACGCAGGAGCCTGCCCCAGTACACTCAGATTGTTAATACAAAAGCAACATACATTTATTGTGAGAATATTAGAATATACAGAGAATCAAAAAACATCTGAAGATACACCCAAAGATAACTAACCAGAAGGATTTTTTGCCATGTAGCCTTTTTTGCCTGTTCTCTGCAAATCCTGCCGCAGAAGTCTTTTAACTTCAGTAATGTTCTTCCTTTGCCCTATCTGGACATTACAGAAACCTGCAAATACAATGGGAAGCTGACAATCAATAGGTACAGTCACTCCTAAAAAAATCAAACATTTTTCAGAAGTTGCATTTTAGCTCCTGCTTGAGGTGCTCAGATGTCCTCACGGGGAATCTGGCCTAAGCACTAACTGTGGAGTCGGCTCTTCCTGTGGTGGTTCCTCCACAGCCCCCTTCTCACACCTTAGTGGAGGGCAAGGTAGGAGGGCTTGGGGCTGTTGGGGGCTCTCCCTCCCTGAGACTACACAGCCGGATACGGTGAGAACCAGCACTAACATTCCACCTACTTTGCCAGCACCCCCATGTGCCACCCCCAAATTCCCCTGCAAACCTGCATCATCTAACACTCTTGCCGCAGCAGGTGTCCCCCGCCGAAAGCAGCTTCTGCCCCAGCGCACCCTGTAAGCAGCTCTGGCAGGGGCTGGCACCATGCCAAAGTGACTCCTGCTCCCCACACCCCCACACCCCCCCGCCTAGTTCCAGAGGCAGAGCCTTTTAGCTGGCTGTGCCGGGAAAAAGCCCCGCTGCTTGGTGCACCCAAAACTGTGACAGAAAGATTAATTTAGTCTGACTGCCAGCCCTGCCCATCAGCGAAAGCCTCTGTGGACCACAGGGAGAAAGCCCTGCCCTTCGGAGGGCCCACAACTACAGCAGAAAGGCTGACTTAGACACCTAGTCTGACTGCTGATCCCATCCACCTACAAGCCCCAAACTGGTATCAGGCCCCTCAACAGCCCAGGGACCAAACCCTGTGCCGTGTGCCTGCAGCAGGCGAAGTGGGTCACTGCTGCTGACTAGGGGAAGGCAAACACAGTTCAGCCACACAGCAGAGCACATGTAGTGCATCCATGGGGACACTCCTGGAGCACCTGGTTCTCGTGCCCAGGGGGCACTGCATTCCAGGACACCACAGGACACAAGACTACAACTTTCAAGACCAGGAGATGTAGCTGACCTCCTTAATCCATAGAAACAAACACAGAGACTAAGACAAAATGAGGACACAGAAGAATATGTCCCAAATGAAAGAGAAGAAAAATCACAGCAAAAGAGCTAAATGAAATAGAGAAGCGCTATGCCTGATAAAAATTCAAAGTAATGGGGGCACCTGGGTGGCTCAGTCAGCTAAGTGTCTGCCTTTGGCTCAGGTCATGATCTCCGGGTCCTGGGATCGAGCCCTGCATTGGGCTTCCTGCTCAGCAGGGAGTCTGCTTCTCTTTCTCTCTCTCTCTCTCTTTCTCTCTCTCTCTCTCCCTCTGCCCCTCCCCACTGCTTGTTCTCTCTCTCTCTCAAAACAAAAACAACAAAAAAATTCAAAGTAATGACAAAGATACTCACTAGACTTGAGAAAAGAGTGGATAGGGGCGCCTAGGTGGCTCAGTTGGCTAAGCGTCCAACTCTTGATCTCAGCTCGGTTCTTGATCTCAGGGTCATGAGTTGGGCTCCATGCCAGGCCTGGAGTCTACTTAAAAAAGAAAGAGTAGATAAACTCACTAAGAACTTAAGGAGGAAATACAAAAAAGAACCAGAGATGAAGCATTCAATAACTGAAATAAAAATTACTCTAGAGGAAAAGGGCAGCAGATTAGAGGATGCAGAAGAACAAACAGATCAGTGATCCAGAAGACGGTGAGGAAAGCAACAAAGCTGAATAGAAAAAAAATAAAAAATAAAAAATGAGTATAGGTTAAGGGAACTCACCAACATCATCAACCCTAATAACATTTGCATTATAGGGATCCCAGAAGGAGAAGAATGAGAGAAGGGGGCAGAAAATTTACTTGAAGAGAGGCACCTGGGTGGTTCAGTTGGTTAAACGTCTGCCTTCAGCTCAAGTCATGATCCTGGAGTCCTGGGATCAAGCCCTGTGTTGAGCTCACTGCTCAGCAGGGAGCCTCCTTCCCCCCCTCTGCCCCTCCCCACCACTTGTGCTCTCTCTCTCTCTCTCAAAAAAAAAAAAAAACAAAAAAACTTTAGATAATTTACTCAAAGAAATAATAGCTGAAAACCTCCCTAAATGTGGGGAAGGAGACAGACATCCAGGTCCAGGAATCAGAGAGCCCCATACAAGATGAACCCAGGAGGTCCACACCAACACACATAATAATTTAAATGGCAAAAAGTAATGATAAAGAGAGAATTTCAAAAGCAGCAAGAAAAAAAAAGTTATATACAAGAGAAACCCCATAAAGCTATCAGCTGGGGTTTTTTTTTTGTTTTTTTTTTTTAGCCGAAACTTTTAATATGTCATGCTGATCCCTTCTGGCCTACAAAGCCCTGAAAGGAAAAAAAACCCTATAACCAAGAATACTCTATCCAGCAGGTCATCACTTAGAATAGGAGAGATAAAGAACTTCCCAGACAAACAAAAGCTAAAGGAATACATCATCACTAAAACATCCTGATAAGAAACATTAAAGGGAATTCTTTGACTGGAAAGAAAAGGCCATAACTAGAAGAAAATTTGAAAGGAAAACATTTCACTGGTAAAAACAAGCATATAGTAAAGGTTGCAGATAAATCACTTATAAAGCCAGTATGGATGTTAAAACAAAAAGTAGTAAAATCAATTATTTCTACAAAATTCATTCAAGGGATACACAAAATAAAAATGCAGAATATGATATCATAAGCATAAAAAGTGGAGGGGGGGCGATAAAAATTTAGTACTTTTAGAATGTGCTTGAACTTAAGTGACCATCAACTTAATATATAATTGCTGGACACATGAGACATTATATGAATGAAATGATAACCACAAAGCAAACCATATAATAATGGATACACACACACACAAGAGAAAGGAATGCAAGCATAACATTAAAGAAAGCCATCAAACTACAAGGAAAGAGAGCAAGAGAAGAAGAAAGGAACAGAAAATACCTACAAAAATAACCAACACAATGAACAAAACAGCAATAAGTACATACTTATCAATAATTACATGTAAAAGGACTAAGTGCTCCAATGAAAAGGCATAGGGTGACTGAATGGATTAAAAAAAAAAAAAAAAAAAACCAGGGATGCCTGGGTGGCTCAGTCGGTTAAGCATCTGCCTTTGGCTCAGGTCATGATCCCAGGGTCCTGAGATAGAGTTCCGTGTCGGGCTCCTTGCTCAGCGGGGAGCCTGCTTCTCCCTCTGCCTGCTGATCCCCCTGCTTGTGTGCTCTCTCTCCCACTCTGTCAAATAAATAAATAAAATCTTAAAAAAAAAAGACCCATATATATGTTGCCTATAAGAGATTCACTTCAGAACTAAAGACACATAGAGACAAAGAGAATGCATGGAAAGAGATATAGCATGCAAATGGAAGTGGATGGGTGGCAGGAGTCAATGTAGCAATACTTAGATCAGACAAAATTACTTTGAAACAAAAACTGTAACAAGAGACAAATAAGGGCATTATTACATAATGATAAAGAGATCAGTTCAGGGGTGCCTGGGTGGCTCAGTAGTTGGGCATCTGCCTTTGGCTCGGGTCATGATCCCAGGGTCCTGGGATTGAGCCCCCGCATCAGGCTCCCTGCTCCACAGGAAGCCTGCTTCTCCCTCTCCCACTCCCCTTGCTTGTATTCCCTCTCTCGCTGTGTCTCTGTCAAAAAAATAAATAAAATCTTAAAAAAAAAAGAGAGATCAGTTCAACAAGAAGGTATAACAATTGTAAATCTCTATGCCCCCAACATTGGAGCACCTAAGTACCTAAAAGAAATGTTAACAGACATAAAGGGAGAAACTGACAGTAATACAATAATAGTAGGGGACTATAACACTCCACTCACTTCAATGGATAGATCATCCAGACAGAAAATCAGTAAGGAAACAGTGTCTTTGAAAGACACATTAGACCAGAAGGCCTTAACAGAGATATATACAGAACATTCCATCTAAACCCAGTAGAATACACATTCTTTTCAAGTGCACATGAAACATTCTCCAGGGTAGGTCACATGTTGGGCCACAAAGCAAGTCTAAATAAACTTAAGAAGATTAAAATCCTATGCATCTTTTCAGACAGCATAATGAATCACAAGAAAAAAAACAAGCACAAATACATGGAGGCTAAACAACATGCTACTAAACAGCCAATGGTCAAAGAAGAAATCAAAGAGGAAATTTAAAAATAGCTGGTGAAAAAGGAAAATGAAAACACAACAGTCCAAAACCGTTGGGACACAGTGAAATCAGTTCTAAGAGGAAAATTTATACTGATACAGGCCTACCTTAGGAAACAAGAAAAATCTCAAACAATCTAACCTCACACCTAAAGGAATGAGAAAAGGGAGAACAAACAAAACCCAAAGTTAGTAGAAGGAAAGAAATAATAAAGATCACAGCTGAAACACAGGAAATAGAGACAAGCAAATAAACACAAAACCAAAAGAAATGATCAACGAAACCAAGAGCCAGCTCTTTGAAAAGATAAACAAAATTGATAAACCTTTAGCCAAATTCATCAAAAAAAAAAAAAAAAGGGAGAGGACACAAATAAAATCAGAAATGAAAGGGGAGGTATCAACTGACACCACAGAAATACAAAGAATTAAGAGACTACTCTGAAAAATTATATGCTAACAAACTGGACATCCTAGAAGAAATGGATAAATTCCCAGAAACATACAATCTCCCAAAACCGAATTAGGAAGAAACAGAAAATCTGAACAGACTGGTTACTAGTAATGAAATTGAATTAGTTAGCAAAAACTCCCAACAACAACAAAAAATCCAGGACCAAATGGATCCACAGGTGAATTCTACTAAACATTTAAAGGAGAGTTAATATATATTCTCCTCAAACTATTACACACACACACAATAGAAGGAAAGCTTCCAAATACATTCTATGAAGCCAGCACTACTCTGATACCAAAGCCAAAGACACTAAAAAAATAGAAAACTACAAACCAATATCCCTGATGAACATAGATGCAAAAATCCTCAGCAAAATATTATTAGCAAACCACATTCAACAATATATTAAAAGGGTATCTTTCACCACGATCAAGTGGAATTTATTCTGGGGATGCAAAGACAGTTCAATATTTCAAATCAATCAACATGATACAACACACCAAGAGAACCAAGGATGAAAATCCTATGATCATCTCAATAGATACAGAAAAAGCACTTGACAAAATTCAACATCTGTTCATGATAAAAGCTCTTAACAAAGTAAGTTTAGAAGGAACACACCTCAACAAAATAAAGGCCACATATAACAAACCCACAGCTAACATCATACTCAATAGTGAAAACTTAGAGCTTTTTCCTCTAAGATCAGGAACAAGACAAGGATGTTCACCCTCACTAATTTTATCTGATTTAGTACTCAAAGTCCAAGCTATGGCAATCAGACAAGAAAAAGAAATAAGAGGCATTCAGATTGGCAAGGAAGAAGTATAACTGTCACTATTTGCATATGACATGATACTAATATACAGAAAACCTAGACTCCACCAGAAAACTATTAGAATAAATGAATTCAGGGGTGCCTGGGTGGCTCATTCGTTAAGCATCTGCCTTCAGTTCAGGTCATGATCTCAGGGTCCTGGGATTGAGCTCTGCATTGGGCTCCCTGCTTGGCGGGAAGCCTGCTTCTCCCTCTCCCACTCCCCCTGCTTGTGTTCCCTCTCTCGCTGTCTCTCTCTCTGTCAAATAAATAAAATCTTTTAAAAAAAAAGAGAGAGAGAATGAGATAGAGAGAGAGAGCATGAGAGGGGGGAGGGTCAGAGGGAGAAGCAGGCTTCCCGCCGAGCAGGGAGCCCGATGCGGGACTCGATCCCGGGACTCCAGGATCATGACCTGAGCCGAAGGCAGTCGCTTAACCAACTGAGCCACCCAGGCACCCAGTAAATAAAATCTTTAAAAAAAAAAAAAAAAAGAATAAATGAATTCAATAAACTTGCAGGATACAAAATTAAAACACAGAAATTGGTTGTGTTTTCATACACTAATAATGAAGTAGCAGAAGTAGGAATTATGAAAACAATTTCATTTACATTTGTACCCAAAAGAATAAAATATCTAGGAATAAACTTAACCAAGAAGGTGAAAGACCTGTACTCTGAAAACCATAAAGCCCTGATGAAAGAAACTGAAGATGATATAAACAAATGGAAAGATATCCCATGCTAATGGATTGGAAGAATTAATATTGTCAAAATGTCCATGCCACCCAAAGCAATCTACAGATTCAATGCAATCCTGATCAAAATACCAACAGCATTTTTCATAGAACCAAAGCAAATAGTCCTAAAATTCATATGGAACCACAAAAAAACCCAAATAGCAAAAGTGTTCTTAAGGAGAACAAAGCTGAAAGTTTCACAACTCCAGATTTCAAGATATTCTACAAAGCTGTAGTGACCACAACAATATTGTACCAGCACAAAAGCAGACACATAGACCAGTGAAACAGAATAGAGAGCCCACACACACAAAAAATGCTCTTATGGTCAATGAATCTCGAGAAAGGAGGCAAGAATACACAATGGGGAAAAGACGGTCTTTTGAATAAATGGTGCTGGGAAACCTGGACAGCTACATGCAAAAGAATGAACCTGGACCACTTTTTCACAGCACACAAATAAACTCAAATGCATTAAAGACCTCAATGTGAGACATGAAGCCATAAAAATCCTAGAAGAAAACAGGCAGTAATTTCTTTGACATCTGCCTTAGCAATATTTTTCTAGATATGTCTCTTCAGGCAAGGGAACCAAAATCAAAAATAAACTATTGAAACTACATCAAACTAAAAAGCTTTTGCATAGCAAAGGAATCCATCAACAAAACAAAAAGGCAACCCACTGAGTGGGAGAAGTGATATGCAAATGATATATCCGATAAGATGTTCCTATCCAAGATATATAAAGAAATTCTACAACTCAAAACCAAAAAAGGCAAATAATCCTATTAGACAATGGGCAGAGGACCTGAATAGACATTTTTCCAAAGAAGACATATGGATGGCCAACAGACATAGAAAAGACGCTCAACATCACTCATCATCAGGGAAATGGAAATCAAAACTACCATGAGATACCACCTCATATCTGTCAGAATGGCTAGAATCAAAAAGACAAAAAACAACAAGTGTTGGCGAGGATGTGGAAAAAAAGGAACCCTTGGGCGCCTGGGTGGCTCAGTTGGTTGAGCGACTGCCTTCGGCTCAGGTCGTGATCCCGGGGTCCTGGGATCGAGTCCCGCATCGGGCTCCCTGCTCTGCGGGGAGCCTGCTTCTCCCTCTCCCACTCCCCCTGCTTGTGTTCCCTCTCTCGCTGTGTTTCTCTCTGTCAAATAAATAAATAAAATCTTTAAAAAAAAAAAAGAAAAAAAGGAACCCTTGTGCACTGTTGGTGGGAATATAAATTGATGCTGTCGCTGTGGAAAACAGCATGGAGGTTTCTCAAAAAAATAAAAATAGAAATACCATATGACCCAATGATTTCACCCCTGGGTATTTACCCCAAGAAAACAAAGACACTAATTAGAAAAGATATATGCACTTCTAGGTTTATTGCAGCATTATTTTCGATAGATAAGACATGGAAGCAACCCATGTCTGTCAATAGATGAATGGATAAGGAAGAAATGGTATATACCTATGATGGAATATTACTCAGCCACAAAAAAGAATGGGTCTTGTCATTTGGAACAACATGGATAAACATGAGGGTATTATGCTAAGCGAAATAAGTCAGACAGAGAAAGAAAAACACCAGGTTATTTCACTCATATTTGGAATCTAAAAAACAAAACAAATGAACAACAAAAAACCATCCAACCAACCAACCAACCAATCAACCAACCAAGGGACTCTTAAATACAGAAAACAGGGGCACCTGAGGGGCTCAGTCGGTTAAGCGTCTGCCTTCAGCTCAGGTCATGATCCTGGGGTCCTGGGATCGAGCCCTGCATCGGGCTCCCTGCTCAGTGGGGAGCCTGCTTTCTCCCTCTGCTGCTTCCCCTGCTTGTGATCTCTCTTGCTCTCTCTCCTGCTGTCAAATGAATAAATAAAATCTTAAAAAAAAAAATACAGAGAACAAACTGATGATTGCCAGTGGGGAGGTGGATGGGGGGAATGGGAAAAATACACGAAGGGGGTTAAGAGGTATAAACTTCCAGTTATAAATAACTCATGGAGATGAAAAGTACAGCATAGGGAATATAGTCAGTAATATAATAACATCATATGGTGACAGATGGTGACTACACTTACCATGATGAGCACTGAGTATAGAACTGTTGAATCAATATGTTGTACTCCTGAAACTAATATATCATTGTATATTAATTATACTTCAATAAAAAGCTGGAATTATATTACACAATGCTTTGTAGGCTTGTTTCTTTACATAATAATACCACATACATCACTTCAATATATATTTTATTTTTTTTAAGTAGGCTCCACACCCAGCATGGAGCCCAATGTGTGGCTTGAACTCATGACCCTGAGATCAAGACCTGAGCTAAGAGTCGGACACTTAACCAGTGTTAAGGGGCACCCAGGCGTCGCTCAATATATATTCTTACTGGCTATATAGTCCAACCTTAATCTCCTCTTTAGACATTTCTGTTTTTTAACTTAGTGCTGGTATAAATGTCTCTGGAATGAACATTCCTGTGGCTAAATCTTAACACACATCCTTAACCATTTCCTTAGGATGTTTCTAAGAAGTAGAAATGTTGAATCAAAGGGTGAATGTTTTTAAATATCTTAACCATTTCTTGTTAAATAATACATGCAGTATAAAAAAATCTGGAAAACATATGAGCACAAAGAAAAAATGTGAATTACCTGTAGTCACCTCACCCAACAAAATCCACTATTTACCTTTTGATGTTAATTGTTCTGGTCTCAAATATTTTTGTGAGATTTTTTCACTCCTACAGTGAAATGCTTCTAGTTCTGTCTCCTTTAGCTGATGGTCTTATGCTCTGAATCTTACAACCTAGCCAGTCATTTCCCCAGTAGTGGATGCTATTGGCTACAGCTCTAGGTAACTTGACCATGATGCCAATAAATATATGAACTAGGGCTCCCTGGGGCTTCTGTGGCTACAAAGTCTAATTGGGATCAGAAGCAGAAGCCGGGACAGTGGGATTGGCCATAGTCTCACGGGGGCCATCCATCAGTCACTGTAACCAGTTGTGATAGCCACCTATATCCAAAAAGGGATGTCCATCTCTGGTTATATATGGTGAATGAAACCTTCACATTTGTCTCCACTCTTTCCTGAAACCCTGCTAAAATGGCAGTAAATAAAGTGCAAATCCTCAAAGACAAGGAGAACGGAGAGGTACCATTAATGGACAAGAGAGGGTAGTATTTGGGAAGTAGAAAGCAGAGGGACAAGTGATCTAGTGGTTTTGAGCCTGGGTTCTGGGTGGAAGTGCTAGATCCATGGCTTTGTGACCTTGAGCAAGTCACTCTCCATGTCCCAACAAGAAATTGGAGGAAATAATAGTACCTACCCACAGAGTGGAGAGAAAGAAATGACACATTCCTTGTTAATCACTTAGGACAATGCCTGATGGAATTGGTGTTTAATCAGCAACAGCCATTGTATGTACTCTCGTTACTGCCGCTGCTCTGGAGAGACTTGAGACCTCAGCTGGAAGTAGGGGAGGCTAAAAAGAGCAAATCAACTCAACTGAACTCCAACTGGAGGGAAAGCACCACACTGCAATGATGAGACCTGGCAAGAAGGATTCCCAGTTAGCCTCCAGAACTGGGACTGCCAGGCTGATACCCATCAGGCAGGAATGTGGAGACTTCCTCTCCAGGAAAACAGCCTCTCCAAATAAAGACCTCTAGATACTGACACTGAGGTACCTCAACAAAATAGGCTCATCCCTCACTGCTCAGTCAACAACCCCCCTCACAGCAACCCCCCCGCCGCCGCCCCGCAAGAGGTTCCAGTCAGCATTTAGTGTCTCGTTCTTGACTATCAATGGGCAAGCTAGGAAGACCAGACATGGGAAGGGAAAAGTCTCTAACACAAAAGATAGAGAAGCAAACTTACTGAACAGAGAAAAGGAACAAGGAACACAGAGGAAACAGGAAAGGACAGGTAGTAGGAGAAAAATTTAAGAACAAACCAACATTATACATCTCCAGAGAGATTAAAGAAGAAATACAACCAGGGAGAAACAAGAACAAGAGACTACAAAAAAAAAGAAAAGAAAAGAAAAGAAAAGAAAAGAAACCATTGGAAGATACATCTTCGGGATATTACAAATATGAGAGCTAATATATATATTTTTTTTAATTCAGAGGAAACATCGAACGTCAAAGCTGGAATTTATCTTAGAAATCATTTATTGATCAACCATCCCAGTGCGGAGGTGAGGAAATGGGGATCTGGAAAGGTGAACTGGTTTGCGGAAGGTGGTAAAACTAGAACCCCACAAATTACAGGAGGGAATTCATACAGAGGGCTTCGCAGTAGGATGCACTTAATAAATTTGAGTCTTAATAATGTTCATTAAGAGTTTATTATTTGTAAATGACACCTCAATAAAGCTGTTTAAACATTTTAAGAGCTTAAATGTATTATATATGGAGCAAAAACCTTTGGTTTATAGGGATTATTGTGTTTATGCTCACAATTCATAAGCATTAATGTCCTGGCATTAAGAGAGCTTACTTACACTTGCTCTAGCTTACCCTCGTTACTGAGTGGTGGAGCAAGACTGCCTCCAGAACACCTGTTTGTAGCAGAGCCAAGAGTCCACCTCTAAAGAAGTCACATCAAAACTCCAACATGCTAGAATTCCCACTGGAGGTGAACCAATGACTTAGACCAGCGTCGGCTAATTTAAATATAATTTAAACTTAAGTTTTCTAGAGCAATACTAACAAAAAAATAAGAGGTGAAATTAATTTCAACAACAGACTTTTTAATTCAATGGATCCCAAATTGTATCATTTCAACCTGTAATATAAAAACATTAATGGGATTTTTTTTTACACTCTTTTTTATTCTTAATTTCTGAAATCTGCAATATAATTTACATTTACCACATATCTCAGTTCAGATTAGCTGTATTTCAAATGCTGAAGAGCCCCATGAGGCAGGTGGCTACAGTGATGGACAGGCACATCCCAAACCAGTGAGAGCAAGAGAGTGATCTGAGCGAAGCTCAACCCTCACAGCTTCTCAACTGGCCGGCTGCAGGGATCACTGAGCCAATCATGGAGCTAATGAATTCGCTCTTAACCTGAGGCTCAGCACCTCTTTAATACATTCCCCAACTCCACTAGAATGTACCCCTGGTCTGTGTTTCCTAAATATCCCATATTACCTCCCTCCTAGCAGTTACTGTTGTGGGGCCGTGGAGCGCAATGGTTAAGAAAGAATTCTTGAGACATTTTATGGTACAAGAAGGTGCTTTTATTATAGCACAGGCATAGGACCCCCGTGGGCAGTGAGTTGCACTTAATGATTGTGAGGAGCAACTGATTACATGCCCCCCCCCGAAAAAATTAAAAGTATATAGAGATAACATAAGTCTCTAAAGGGATTGCCACATGTTAAAGAAGACTTCTAGGATCCTGGAGATCTGGCTATTATTGTCAAGACGAGGTTGCTTTTAGTCTCTAGCAAAACATTAACATTAAAGCAGTCATGAGGTTCCTTGAGGAATGTCATGCTCTGCAGGTCTCAGGTATTTATCAGTGGGCTGAGAACTGTACGGTAATTTAATTTTAGCTGCATTTCTCTTGCCTTTGTTCTCCTCATCGTTTTCCCTCCTGAACAATTTTGACCCTTCAATATTTCAGGTTGCTGAGGTTGGAAGGTTTTATCTTCTGTAACTTCTTCCTGCTGAACAGGGGCGTAGAGATGTCCCTACGAGTCAACATTGGTCAGTTGGGGAATTTATATATAGGCGTTACCAAAGGCACAGGCAGCCGAATCCAAGGTAGGCAACATACGCGAATCTCCTCAAGTAGAAAGGATCATCTGTCAGCTTGAAGTAATGGCAGTCAGAGAGTCTCAGCACCAGCCGGGGAGACACTAGAAAAAAACAACAAAAGAAGATTAATATTATTATGAGAAAAGCCCACTAAAAAGACCTTTGATAATTGACCAAAATCCTCCTCCAGTCCAGGAGTTTAACCAATCATTAAAGGAGAGGGAGGGATCATGTAAAGTGCCAATTTTAGTATTCATATCTTTTAGCAATCCTGTTACATTTTTGTGATTATCTGGAATATATACACAGCAGTCCACTTTAATAAGGGGGTTGGTATCACCTTGTGCAGCTGTTAAATATCTAAGGCCATTTGATTTTGTAGAACTGCTTTGAGCATCTGTGTAACTTCAGCATTAAGTAAGGAAATACTGTTTTGTGAGTCATTTAGTGCTTTTATAGTGCATTTGTTAAAGGAATTCCATATGCCAAATGACATCTTCCAATTTCATCAAGGGAACAAAGTTGGACGTTAAATGATCATGCCAGTGAAATATGATCGTGTCTATCATCATTTTAAATTTGGGCGATTAGCCAGAGTAGTGATGGTTTTGATAATGAGCCCAGGAATCTAAGCAAAACCCAAGGTGCAACAACCTGTCCATCCTGGAGGAAGCTAGGGCCATAGGTTAGATCCATGTAACCACTGGGGGCCATTTGGAGCTAGCCATCTAATTCTGGGTTGCCTTGCCCAGCCAGAAGCAAACCAATCAGTAATCCGGAATATAATGGTTTGAGGTCATACTTCTAGCATAGCCATCCCAAATGTCGTGTGCTGTTTGTCCAGGTATCATATGTATGATTTCTTTGTTCTCAGCATAAAACTGCCTTTTGATTGAGTTGTCCAGCAGTTGGTGTAAACCATAAATATACCATCCTGGGTATATTGAGAAGTAGGGTTTTGTAATCTAGGCACTCATGGACAGGCTTGTGAATTCAGTTAAAACCTTTATAGTTTGATGGGCGCCTGGGTGGCTCAGTTGGTTAAGCGACTGCCTTCAGCTCAGGTCATGATCCCAGGGTCCTGGGATCGAGTCCCGCATCGGGCTCCCTGCTCTGCGGGGAGCCTGCTTCTCCCTCTCCCACTCCCCCTCCTTGTGTTCCCTCTCTCGCTGTGTTTCTCTCTGTCAAATAAATAAATAAAATCTTTAAAAAAAGAAAACCTTTATAGTTTGAGGGTATGAAAAAGTCTGGCTATGACCTAGAAAGTTCCAAGTCATACTGATCATGGGCCAAGAAGAAACATTTTTTTTTTCTAGTGATAGAATTATCACAATATATGCTAGTGTTAGGATTATCTATCATACCTAAAATATAAGTGTTTAAGGAGTGCCAGTCAGTCCCTTGTAAAGGAGAAACATACCAGGGTAACTCAGATGTACTTGACATGGCACAATTCCACATATCCAACAAGCTGTTCGATTTTGAAGTTCAGCATAATGTTGTGCCCATTGTAGAAAGGCATTGTCTGTTAAAACTGGTGAACAAAGAACAAAGAAATATACAACCTTCATAGTCGTTTGAAGAGGAGTTTCAGATCTTCTAAAGGTTCGCAGGAGTAGGAAGGCATGTTAGTTTGTTCACTGGTTTCCTGTGAAGGAAGTACAGGTTTTATTTTAGATCTAGGAGTCCAAGAAGAGTGTCTCCCTAATTTTACTGCAATAGAAGGACATAATATGACCCGATACGGACCTTTCCATTTTGGATTGAAGTCCCCTGCTGTATTTGACTTCTAATTCTATAAATAAGCCATGTCTCCAGTGCTGATATGGGCTGGACTTTCAGTTATAATCAAATCAGGTTTTGGGAGCATGTGATCAGCATATTCATTAAGTAACTTATGAATTAAACCAGCCTTGAATGAATAATTAAAGTGTTATGATCTTTATCTAATTACAGGTCCACTGTAAGAAATGGTTTTCCATATAATATCTCATAACCTATAGGTTCTTCTGGAGCAGTTATTCTGAGAAGTCTTATTGGTAAGAGAGTAACCCAGTCTTCCTGGGTCTCTAGACTTAGTAGGGTGTTGTTTTAAAGTAGGATTAGCTTTCTCTACCTTTCCAGAGGGTTGTGGATGTAGACAATACTTAATTTTCAAAGCTCGTGCTACTTGTCATTTGGGCAGTAAAAGAAGGTCTGTTGCCACTTTGAAGGGACCGTGGAAGGCCAGATCTAGGAATAATGTCTCACAACAAAACTTTGGTTACTTCCATGGCTCTTTTAGTTTTGCAATGGAAAGGCCTTGATCCATCCTGTGAAAGTATCAACAAACACTAGTAGGAACTTCTAGCCTTTGCAAGGAGGCTTTTGTATGAAATCAAGCTGCCAGTCCTCTCCTGGATATGTTCCACATCTTTGGAGTGGTTTCAAAGGGATGGGGGGATGGGATGGACAGCGCTTTCCAGATTTACTTGCGCACAAATGATACAGGATCAACAGACCTGTTTTACAGTTGTTAAATTTATTCCATCAAATAGATTTTTTATTAAATGTTCTAAAGCTTTTTTTTTTTTTCCCAAATGAGTAGCCTGGTGTAAATCTGTATTACCTTCCATCAGTTATTTTGGGTATGAAGATTTTCCTGTCATTATTAACAAGGCAGTCCTTGTGCATTTTTTAAAATATACTTGTTCCTGGGCTATGTAAATCTCTTGGTCTAAATAGACTGGAGATATGGGGGCACCTGGGTGGCTCAGTCTGTTAAGTGCTCTTAATTTCACTTCAGGTCATGATCTCAGGGTCATGAGATCAAGCCCCCAAGTTTAAGATTCTCTCTTGCCCTCTTCCTCTGCACCCCCACCACTTGCACGCTTAAATAAATAAATAAAAAATAACTGGAGATATGGACTTAATTGGAGTTAAAAGTGGTGTAAGACTTAATATTTGTTTATTTTGTGCTGCCTGTGTGCCTGCGTGGTTGGCCAAATTGTTTCCTTTAGATTCCAAGGTCATAGCCTTTTGATGTCCTTTGAGATGAATTACAGGCACCTCTGTAGGTAGATTTACGGCCTCAAGAAGGGTAATTATTTCAGGCCCCTATCTGGGGAGTTACGACTTGATAGTAATCCCCTTTCTTTCTGAACTGCTCCATGGGCATGTAGTACCAGGAAAGATAATTGACATCAGTATAAATACTAATTTTTAGGCCTTCTGCCAATTGAAGAGCATGGGTAAGTGCTATTAATTTAGCCTTTTGGGCAGAAGTATTTACTGGAAGGGCTTTTGCCTCAGTGGTCTTAATTAAGCTAACTACAGCATATCTGGCTTTTCTTTCTCCCTTATCCATGAAGTTACCGCCATCATTAAGCCTACTATCATCTGCATTTTCAGTAGGGGAATCTTTTAAGTCTGGTCAGCTAGAATAATCAAGATCAATAATTTCTGAGCAGTCATGGCCTAGCATAGAAGTATGATGGTCAGATCCAGGCATAAGGGTAGCTGGGTTTAAAGTTTGACAGGTTTTAAGTATTACTTCAGACATATCTAAAAACATAGGCTGGGATTTAGTAAGTCAGTCTCTTGTCATCCATTGGTGGCCTTTGGTCTCTAGTTCTCTGTGAACCTGATGTGGAGTCAGCACTGTTAAGGATTGTCCCGTAGGAAGTTCTGAAGCTGCTTCTACTAGCAGGGCTGTTGCAGCCACCACTCGAAGACAAGCTTGCCACCCTTATGCTACACTATCAAGTGCCCTTGAAAAATAGCCCACCTGTCTTGTTTCGTTCCCTAATTTTTGGGTAAGAAGCCCCAAAGCTTGTCCCTGTTTTTCTGCTATAAACAAAGTAAAAGATTTTTCTAAATTTGGTAAAGCCAAAGCTGGGACTGACGAAAGCTTAGCTTTTAATGTTTGAAAGCCTGTCTGCTGGGCGTTAGTCCAGAGTAAACGTTCTTTATCAGGGCCTTTAACTGAATCATACAATGATCTGAAGAACCCAAATCCAGGAATCCACAGGTGGCAAAATCCTGCCATAGCTAGGAAAGCATGGAGTTGTTTCTTTGTAGTTGAGGGTTCAAGATCTAATATACCTTTTTCCTGTCAGTAGACAGGGTATGGTGACCTGGTGTTAATTCATATCCCAGATATCATACGTTTTGTTTAGATATTTGTGCTTCTTAAGGGAGACATGCTATCCTGTTTGCCAAGAAATAAAAAGTTATAGAATTACTCTCAGACGTTTCTTTTGTGGGACTACAGATTAAAAATACCTACATATCGAATTATTGTCCCCCGAAGCAAGGATATATCACCGAAGTCTTTACTAAGTGCAGCCCTAAATAGGTGAGGACTGTCTTTAAATCCTTGTGGCAAGACTGTCCAAGTTAACTGAGCATCCTCTGGGCTTGAAGGTGAGGCCTAGTCAAAAGCAAGTAATGGCGGTGTTTCTTCACTTATAGGGATGCAAAAGAAAGTGTCTTTTAAATCAAGTACTGTAAGCCAGTTAGCATCACCAGGGACCTGGGTGAGAATAGTATATGGATTTCGCACTATGGGATGAATAGGTACAACTGCTTCATTTATTGCTCTTCAATCTTATGCCATTCAGTAGTCTCCATTTGCCTTTTAACTGGTAAACTTGGAGTATTATAAGGAGATTGACAAGGCCTTAAAATACCATGTTTGAGAAATTTAACAATAAGTGGTTATAACCCAGCTTTTGCCTCAGGTTTTAAGGGATATATATATATATTTTTTTTTTATGAGGTATAGTGGTTGGATCCTTTAAGGTCATTTTAACTAGTTGGTCTTTAAGAGCTTGTCCTGGGACATTGCAGTCCCAGACCTGTGGCTTTACTTCCTTCCAAATATTAGAAGGGATAACGGTAAGGTTTTAATTCTCCAAGTGTTAAAGAGAATAAGCCATTCTCCTCTTTAGGAGGAGCAAACCTGCTTCCTAGTTTATGCATTAAGTCTCATTCAAGTAATGGAGTGAGACAAGATGGAGGGACTAGAGAAACATGAGTCACCAACTGACTTTTGTATTTATAAGTTAAAGGAATTGTCTGACGGCACATTTTAGTTTCCCCTTCTATGCCAACAATGTTACGGTTAGAAAGACAAGTAGGGCTGGGGCGCCTGGGTGGCTCTGGTGGTTAGGCATCCAACTCTTGGTTTCAGCTCCGGTCATGATCTTGGGATCATGAGATCAAGCCCTCCGTTGGGTTCCGCGCTGAACGTAGAGCCTACTTGGGATTCTCTCTCCCTCTCCCCCTCCCCCCACCACTCTCTCTCTCTAAAATAAAAAAAGAAAAAGACAGAAAGAAAGGTAAGTAGGGCCTGAGTGCTGAATAAGAACAGAGTAAATGGCTCCTGTATCAATAAGGAAATTGATAAACTTACCTTCCACATCCAGGGTAACCTGGGGCTCAGTCATCTTGATGTCAAAGGGAGCCGGACCAGCCTCAGGGCCCCGTCATGCCAGATCCTCAGGTTCCTGCTCTCAGGCGAGGAAGTGAGTTCCTGTCTTTCTCTCTCTCTGGAGATGAGGACAGTCTCTCTTCCAATGTCCTTCTTCCTTACAGAAAGGACATGGCCCTGATGGAGAGCTTTTGTTTGGACATTCCTTGCTCCAATGTCCGATCTGGCCACACCCATAGCATGGGTCTTACCTGGTCCTTGGTCTGATGCCGGCTTTTTCTGTGGCCCCTGGTTAGTCTGGTGTTGTGGGGGATCCGCGAGAGCGGCAGCCAATATTTGAGCCTGTATTTTACCCTGCAATTTAGCTCTCTGGTCCTTTTCCTGTCTTAAAACTTTCTATTATTAAAAACTCCAGTAGCGACCTTTAGGTGCTAGGTGGAGGTTTGAGGACCTAAAGTCACTTTAGTCAATTTTCAGTGGATGTCAGGCTCCAATTGACTTATAAAATGCATGCACAATCTAATTGTTCCCTCAGGCGATGTGGGGTCCAGATTTGTATATTTACAGATGGCTTCTATCAAATGACCTTGAAATAGAGCTAGATTTTCATCAGCTCCTTGAGTAATTGCCTGAATTTTAACAAAGCTTGCAAGTTTAGAAAATACTTTTTTTCCATTCCTGCTATTAAACAAGTGATCATATGGTCTTATCTTTCCCTTCCTTGCCTACCCTCCTGATAATTCCAATGTAGTTGGGTATTTGAGATAGCAACACCTCCTACCTGATAACGATCTCTATCTCTGGCTGCTAGTTCATCAACAAATCTTGAGCCCCCACCCAGATATGGTTCTTCTCCTCAGGGATACAACAATGAGTTCAAGCATAAGAGATAATTGCTGAAAACCCTCAATAAATTGAGAAGGGTTTTCAGAATATCGTCCTAATTGTTTTATCTGAGCCAAGTCTGCCATGGAGAATGGGATATGGATTCAAATAGCACCCACTGTCTCCATTAGCAATCTCCCTAAGGGGATATAGTCCCGATTTAGAAGGAGGAAGACAGGGAATTCCACTCCTGGTATGTCCAGCTGGAGCAGAAGGGTCTTAGGGCTTGTAAGGAGGAGGGATAGTAACAGATCCAATGTCCTCTTTGTTTGAACTGGCTGGTGATTCCTCCCCAGATTTGTTGGGAGGAGGGGGCCTATTTAGACAATCATCCTCCAATATTTTCAGAGGGGGTTTTTTAGCTTGGTTAGTGGCTAAACAAATTTTGCAAAAAGTCCTTAGGTCAGGATCTTGATTTAAGGCCATGAAGGCCTGGACAGAGGGCACTTCAATCCTTTTGCCTTGTTTCCTGCAGAAGAGATCTAACGGGTATAAAAGTACTGAATTTTGTTGTCCCATTAACGGGCTATTTTTTCCTCATCTCCTATGGAGTACTGAGGCCATGTGTTATTGCAGAAGATGAGTCTTTTCTTCTTTAAATCTTGTAATCCAAATTGGTTCCAATGGGTTAAGAGACACCCCAAGGGAGAAAAACACCCCCAAGAGGAAGATCCCATTCCCATAAAAGAAGAAAAGTCCATTATCATAATCTCCCCTGGATTGCTTGGTGGCATCCCATTCAGGATTATGTCAAGGGTTCCTAGTGTTCAAAGAGACCAGAGGCATCCCTCAAAAAGCTGTTAAGAACACTGACTTGTTTACTGAAGGGATGTCAACTTCCCTTTGCTTCCCTATTGTTTTTCCCAGGACACAGTAGGTGCCGGTAGGTGGACCAAGAGAGCCTGTCATCTTAACCCATGGAGATGCTAAGAATCTGCAGGAGGAAATACTTAATGTTACAATTTAAGTTGTCAGCAGAGGACACTGATGAAGAATACTAAAGATGGAAATCCGTCATGGTCTAAGTGACATTCCAACACATGCGGTCTTGATAGCTGACTTCCCCAGGAAATGGCCCCTGGCTGGGTTTTAATTCAATCAGGTACCTGTTTTAGCCAGCTCCAGGCAGAGGTCTCCTGGCCAGAAGCAGCTAAACCAGAAATGTGGAGGGTCTAATGATCACATTAGACCAATGAGGAGGAAACCTCCCATGGCAGTCTTAAGATCAGTAACTCACCAAGTTTGCACCAAGGCTCGAAGTCCAGATGAAGGAAGATGCAGAATCCCTGTATGTATGGGCCACCAAAAATGATGTGGGGCCATCAAGCACAACAGTCAAGAAGGAATTCTTGAGACATTTTATGGTGCCAAAAAATTATTATGGCACAGGCCCAGGACCCGGGGGCAGACAGTTGCCCTTGTGATTGTGAGGAATGACTGATTATATACTTTAAGTTTGGGGGAGGGGGCTCACAGAGATACTGTGAGTCTCTAAAGGGATTTCCACATGTTAAAGAAGAATGATAGGATCCTGGAGATTTAACTATTATTGTCAAGATAAGGTTGCTTTTAGTCTCTAGCAAAACATTAACATTGGGGCAGCTGGGTGGCTCAGTCGGCCTTCAGCTCAGGTCATGATCCCAGGGTCCTGGGATGGAGTCCCACATCGGGCTCCCTGCTCATAGGGAGTCTGCTTCTCCCTCTGTCCCTCCCCCAACTTGTGCGCTCTCTCTCTCAAATAAATAAAATCTTTAAAAAAAATTAACATTAAGGAAACCGTGAGTTCCTTGAGGAATGTCATGCTCTGTAGGTCTCAGGTATTTATCAGTGAGCTCAAAATTGTAAGGAAATTTAATTTTAACTGCATTTCTCTTGCCTTTGTTCTCCTCATTAGTTATCACGGACAATTCTAAAGGTTTTACATATCAAGTCCCCTCTATTAAAGTCTGGGTTCCTTGAGGTCTGGGACCATTCCTTTTAAATTCCTGATTCCGAAGCATCTCTGTGCGGTGTACATTAAATAAACCCTATGTTCTGATCCAAGATGGTAACGCAGGAAGACCCTGAACTCACCTCCTCCATGGACACACCAAATCTACACCTGTTTATAAAGCAATTCCTCCTAAAGAAGAACTGATGGCTGACCGAACAACTTCTGCACACACAAAAAAGAATAGAACACATTGAGAACAGCGTGGGAGATGGAGACACGCTTATGAAAGGAGCCATTACCCCCAATGCTGCAAATGTCAATGAGGAAGGACAGTACTGAGAGATCATAAGCAGATTTATTTTCCTTATGGCACAGGGAAAAAAAAAAGCTGAGTGGGTTTTGTTTTGTTTTTTTAAGATTTTTAAAATTTATTTGACAGAGAGAAGAGAGAGAGAACACAGGCAGGGGGAGCGGCAAGTAGAGGGAGAGGGAGAAGCAGGCTCCCTGCTGAGCAGGGAGTCCGATGCGGGGCTCGATCCAAGGATCCTGGGATCATGACCTGAGCCAAAAGCAGACGCTTAACCGGCTGAGCCACCCAGGCACCCGAAAAAAAAAAAAAAAAAAAAGCTATGTTTTAAAAGGACAACTAGAATATGTAGGAACCAATCCTAGAACTCTGTCAAATGGCAAGGGAGCTGCTGGAACTCTGCCTGGGGCTCATGAGTGCCGGGGTTTATGCTCCCCCTTCACCTTGATGATGCACATGGGAGCAGGGTCCATGCACCATAACCAGCGAGCTGCCTCAGTGAGCTCTGGGCCTTAGCCCACACCAGCCCCTAATGCCCTGGGGCACAGGAAAAAAGCTGCATTTAAAAGACCAACTGGGGGGCGGTTAAGCCCTCTCCCTCTGCCCCCCCCACCCTCAAGTGCTTTCTCTCTCTCTCTCCCTCAATTTATTTGAGAGAGAGAGATACAGTGAGAGAAGGAACACAAGCAGCGGGAGTGGGAGAGGGAGAAGCAGGCTTCCCGCCGAGCAGAGAGCCCGATGCGGGGCTTGATCCCAGGACCCTGGGACCATGACTGGAGCCGAAGGCAGACGCTTAGCGACGGAGCCACCCAGGCACCCCAATAAATAAAATCTTTTTAAAAAATTGAAATAAAATAAAAAAATAGAAGAGCAACTAGAATATAAAAGAGCCAGTCATAAAACTCCACCAAAAGGTGGGGCAGCTGCTGGAACGCTCTGTGGATCTGAAGGGCTGGTGAGCACCACAGGTTACATTCCCACTCCACAAATGGACAGCAACAAGGTCTGGGTGCCATCACTGGCTTACCACCTTGGTGAGCCCTAGGCCCCTAAATCACACCGGCCCCAACCGCCCCACCACGGCAGCCCCAGTGCAGGCCACACTGGGAAATCCCTGGTTGGTGCTCACTACAGCTCTAGCTGTCACACCAAGGTGACACAGGGGCAAAGCACCACAGAACACTCTAGGCCCACACCACTTTGGCTCCAGACAGCTTGCTAGGGCACCTCTGGCACACAGAGGTCCAGGACCTTCTGGCTCATGCCTGCTTTGGCTCTAGCTGCCCCACCAAGGCACCCCCTGTGCAGAGCACCCCAGAAAGCCCCTGGCCAGTGCCTGCCTCAGTTCTAGCTGCCCCAGCGGGGTTCCCCTTGTGTAGAGAACCCCACAACCCCTGGACTGCTCCCCATCTTAGTTTCAGCCACCCCACCAGGGTGTCTGCCCTCAGTGTTGGAGGACCTCAGGATACCCTGGCCCATGCTGGCCTTGACTCTAGTCACCCCACCAGGACACCCCATGCACTGAGAACCCTGGAATACCTCAGCTTGCACCCACTTTAGCTATAGCTGTTCTGCTATGAGATATAGGACACAGTAATAAAGGGGACAATCCAACAAGAAGATATAACAATTCTAAATATTTATGCACTCAACATGGGAGCACCCAAATACATAAAACAGTAAATAACAAACATAAAGGAATGAATCGATAGTAATACGATAATAGAAGACTAACACCCCACTTACCTCAATGAACAGATCATCTAAACAGAAAATCAACAAAGAAACAATGGCTTTGAATGATACCCTGGACTAGACAGATTTAACAGCAATATTCAGAACATTCCATCCTAAAGCAGAATACACATTCTTTACAAGTACACATGGAACATTCTCTAGAACAGATTACATATTAGCCCACAAAACAAGCCTCAACAAATTCCAAAAGATCAAAATCATCCCATGCATCTTTTCTAACACAAGGCAATGAAACTAGAAGTCAACCACAAGAAAAAATCTGAAAAGACCACAAATAGATGGAGATTAAATAACATGCTACTAAACAATGAATGAGTCAACCAGGAAATAAAAGAAGTAAAGTCCATGGAAATAAATGAAAACACAAGGGTACAAAACCTTTGGAATGCAGCGTGGTTCTAAGAGGAGGTTGTAGCAATACAAGCCTACCTCAAGAAGCAAGAAAAATCTCAAACTACCTAGCCTTATACCTAAAGGAGCTAGACAAAGAAGAACAAACAAAACACAAAACCATCAGAAGTAAGGAAATAATAAAGATTAGAGCAGAAATAAATGATATAGAAGCTAAAAAAAAAATCAATAGAACAGATCAATGAAGCCAGGAGCTGGTTCTTTGAAAAATAGCAATAAGACTGATAAACCTCTAGCCAAATTTATCAAGAAAAAAAGGAGAAAGGCTCAAATAAATAAAATCATAAATGAGAGAGGAGAAATAACAGCCAACACACAGAAAAACAAACAATTATAAGAGATTATGAAAAACTATATGCAAACAATTGGACAACCTAGAAAAAAAAAGGATAAATTCCTAGAAACGTATAAACTACCAGAACTAAAACAGGAAGAAATAGAACATTTGAACAGACTGATGATCAGCAAAGAAATTGAATCAGTAACCAAAAAACTCCCAACATCAACAACACAAGAAACAACAGGTGTTGACAAGGATATGGAGAAAAAGCAACACTTATGCACTGGGAATGCACATTGGTGCGGCCACTCTGGAAAACAGTATGGAGTTTCCTTGAAAAGTTAAAAATAGAACTATGATCCAGCAATTGCTCTACTAGGTATTTACCCAAAGAATACAAAAATATTAATTCAAAGAGACACATGCACCCTGGTGTGTATAGTAGCGTTATCTACAATAGCCAAATTATGGAGACAGCCCATATGTCCATAGACCAATGAATGGATAAAGAAGATGAGGTGTGCGCGTGCACACACACACACATTACTCAGCCATAAAAAAAGAATGAAATCGGGGCGCCTGGGTGGCTCAGTTGGTTAAGCTACTGCCTTCGGCTCAGGTCATGATCCTGGAGTCCCGGGATCGAGTCCCACATCGGGCTCCCTGCTCAGCAGGGAGTCTGCTTCTCCCTCTGACCCTCCTCCCTCTCATGCTGTCTCTCATTGTCTCTCTTGCAAATAAATAAAATCTTAAAAAAAAAAATTAAAAAAAAAAAGAATGAAATCTTGCCATTTGGAACAAAATGGACGGAGCTAGAGAGTATTATGCTAAGCAAAATAAGTCAGAGAAAGACAAATTCTATATGATTTCACTCATATGTGGAATTTAACAGAGCAAACAAGCAAAGGGGGAAAAAGAGAGACAAACCAATAAACAGACTCTTAACTATAGAGAACAAACTAATGGTTACCAGAGGGAGGTGAGTGGGGGGATGCGTTAAATAGGTGACAGGATTAAAGATTACACTTGTGATGAGCACTGGGTGATATATGGAATTGCCGAATCACTATATTGTGCACATGAAACTAATAGAACACTGTGTGTTAACTAATGAGAATTAATATACAAAATTTTTTAAAATGAAAAAAGTTTCCCAAACAAAATATACAGTAGTTTATTACCACTAAACCAGCCTTACAAGAAATGTGAAATAAACTTCTTTAAGTGGAAAAGAAATGTCCACAAGACATAAAAAAATATGAACAAAAAGATGTAAAATATGATAGCATATACATAAAATGTGGAGAAGAGAGTGAAAAAGGAAAGAGAAAGGGAAAAAGATTTTTTCTTTTCCAATTAAAAAAATTTTTTTGAATGTGTTTGAACTTAAATAACCAACAAATTAATATGGACTGTTATTTACTTAGGATGGTATATATGAACCTCACAGTAACCACAGACCCAAAACCTATGATGGATACACAAAAATTAAAGACAAAGAAAGCCAAACAAAACACTATACTCATTAATCACAAAGAGCAAGAGAAGAAGCAACAAAGAAGAAAAACAAAAACAACCAGAAAACAAATTTTAAAAATGGCACATATCAATAATTACTTTAAATGTAAATGGCATAATGCTACAATGAAAAGACAGAGTGGTGGAATGAACAAAAAAAACAATATCCATCTTTACCTGCCTTTGAAAGACTTGTCTGAGACCTAAAGACACATACGGACTGAAAGGATGGAGAAACATTCACCATACAAATGGAAGTGACAAAAAAGCCAGGGTAGCTTTCTTATATCACACAAAGTAGACTTAAAAATAAAGACTGTAACAAGAGACAAAGGAGGACATTATATAAAGGGATCAATCCAACAAGAGGATATAACAATTGTAAATATCTATGCACCCAACATTGGAACACTTAAATACATAAAGCAAATATTAATGGACATTAAGAGAGAAAGTGACAGTAATACAATAATAGTAGGGGACTTTAACACTCTACTTACATCAATGAATAGATCATCCCGACAGCAAATTAATAAGGAAAGAGTGTCTTTGAATGGCACATTGGACCAGATGAACAGATATATACAGAACACTCCATCCAAAACTAACAGAATACACATTCTTTTCAAGTACACATGGAACATTCTCTAGAATAGATCACATAGTAGGCCATAAAACAAGCCTCAATAAATTTAAGAAGATTGAAATCATATGCATCTTTTCTGACCACAACAGTATGAAACTAGAAAACAATCACAAGAAAAAAAACTGGAAAAACACAAACACATGGAGACTAAACAACATGATACTAAAAATCCAAGGAGTCAATGAAGCAATCAAAGAAGAAATTTTAAAAAAGATATACGGAGACAAATGAAAATACAACAGTGCAAAGAAAGCAGTTCTAAGAGAGAAGTATACAGTAATACAGGCCTATCTCAAGAAACAAGACAAATCTTTTTTTTTTTTTTAAGATTTTATTTATTTATTTGACAGAGAGAGACACAGCAAGAGAGGGAACACAAGCAGGAGGAGTGGGAGAGGGAGAAGCAGGCCCCCTGCTGAGCAGGGAGCCCAATGTAGGGCTCGATCCCAGGACTCCAGGATCATGATCTGAGCTGAAGGCAGACGCTTAAGAACTGAGTCACCCAGGTGCCCCCAAACAAGACAAATCTTAAACAATCTAACCTTATGCCCAAGTGTTCTAGGAAAAGAAGAACAAAGCTCAAGATCAGTAGAAGAAAGGAAATAATAAAGATCAGAGCTGAAATAAATGACATAGAAACTAAAAAAAAAAAAAAAAAAAAAAAAAAAAAAAAAAAAAAAAAAAAAAAATCAATGAAACCAAGAGCTGTTTCTTTGAAAAGATAAACAAAATTGACAAATCCTTAGCCAGACTGAACAAGAGAAAAAGAGAAAGGACCCAAATAAAATAAAAAATGAGAGAGGAAAAGTAACAATTGATTCCACAGAGATACAAAGGATGAAATTATATGCCAACAAATTGGACAACCTAGAAGAAATGGATAAATTCCTAGAAACATACAATCTTCCAAAACTAAACCAAGAATAAAAACTCTGAGTAGACCAATTACAAGTAACAAAACTGAATCAGTAATAAAAAAAAACTACCAAAAAATAAAAGTCCAGGAATAGACAGATTCACAAGTGAATTATACCAGATATTTACAAAAGAGTTAATACCTATTCTTCTCAAACTATTCAGAGGAGAAAAAAATAGAAGAGAAAGGAAAGCTTCCAAATACCTTCTACAAGGATAGTATTACCCTGATACCAAAACCAGACAAAGACACAATATGCACCCCTCCCCCCCCACTACAGACCAATATCCTTGATGAACATAGATGCAAAAATCCTCAACAAAATATTAGGAAACCACATATAGCAACACATTAAAAAGATGATTCACCACAATCAGATGGGATTTATTCCTAGGATGCAATGATGGTACAATATTTGCAAATCAATCAATGACATATGTCAAAATCAAGAAAAAGAACCATATGATCATCTCAATAGATCCAGAAAAAGTATCTGACAAGATTCAAAACCCATTCATGATAAAAATTCTCATCAATGTGGGATTAGAGGGAACATATCTCAAGATAATAAAGGCCATACGTGAAACACCCACAGCTAACATCATCCTCAATGGTGAAAAACTGAGAGCTTTCTCTCTAAGGTCAGGAACAAGATAAGGGATGCCCACTCTCACCACTTCTTTCACTATAGTACTAGAAGTCCTAGCCACAGCAATCAGACAAGAAAAAGAAATAAGAGACATCCATCCATATTGGGAAACTGTCACTATTCACAGATGACAGGATACTATACAGAAAATCCTAAAGATTCTAGTAAAAAATCCTACTAGAAGTAATACAAAAAATTTAGTAAAGTGGCAGGATACAAAACTAATGCAGTGAAATTGGTAGCATTTCTATACATTAACAAAATCACAGAAAGAGAAACTTAAAAAACAACACCATTTATAATTGCACCAAAAAGAATAAAATACCTAGGAATAAATTTACCCAAAGAGGTGAAAGATCTGTATTCTGAAAACTGTAAAACACTAATGAGAAAAATTGAAGACAAACAAATGGAAAGCTATTCCATGCTCATGGGTTGGAAAAATTATTTAATATTGCCAGAGTGTCTACATCACCCAAAGCAATTTATAGATTCAATGCAATCTCTATCAAAATACCAACATTTTTTGCAAAACTAGAACAAATAATCTGAAAATTTGTATGGAACCATAGAAGACCCTGTATAGCCAAAGCAATCCTGAGAAAGAAGAACAAAGCTAGAGGTAGCACAACTCCTGATTTCAAAGTATACTACAAAGCTGTAGTAATCAAAACAATATGGTATGGCACAAAAATAGACACAAAGATCAACAGAACAAGATAGAGACCCCCCAGAAATAAACCTACAGATATATGGTCAATTAATCTATGACAAAGAAGGCAAGAATATATAATGGGGAAAAGATAGTCTTTTCAATAAATAGTGCTTGGAAAATTGGACAGTTACCTGTAAAAAAATGAAACTGGACAACTTTCACACCATATACAAAAATAAACTCAAAATGGAGTAGAGACCTAAACATGAGACCTGAAACAATAAAAATCTTAGAAGAGAACACAGGCAGTAATTTCTCTGACATTAGCCATAGCAACATTTTTCTTGATACATCCCCTAAGGCAAGGGAAACAAAAGCAAAAATAAACAAATGAAACTACATCAAGCTAAAAAGCTTTTGCACAGCAAAGGAATCCATCAACAAAACAACAAATAACCCACTGAACGGGAGAAGATATTTATAAAAGATCTATGCAATAAGGGGTAACATCCAAAATATATAAAGAACTCTTACAACACACACACACACACACACACACACACACAAAATCGGATCTAAAAATGGGCAGAGGCCCTGAGTAGACATTTTTCCAAAGGAGATATATAAATGGCCAACAGACACATGAAAAGATGCTCAACATCACTAATCCTCAGGGAGATGGAAACCAAAACCACAATGAGACATCACCTCACACCTATTAGAATGCCTAAAATCAAGACAAGAAACAACAAGTGTTGATGAAGATGTGGAAGAAAAGGAACCTTGTGCACTGTTGGTGGGAACATAAAACAGTGCTACCACTGTGAAAACAGCATGGAGTTTCCTCAAAAAATTAAAAATAGAAATACCATATGATCCAATAATTCCACTATTGGGTATTTGCCCAGGGAAAATGAAAACACTAACTTGAAAAGATATATGCACCCTATGTTTATTGCAGCATTATTTACAACAGGCAAGACATGGAAACAACCTGGGGCACCTGGGTGGCTCAGTTGGTTAAGTGTCTGCCTTTCACTTAGGTCATGATCCTGGAGTCCTGGGATTAAGCCCCATGTCGGGCTCCCTGCTCAGTGGGGAGTCTGCTTCTCCCTCTCCTTCTGCCCCTCCCCCTGCTCCTTCTATGGAAGCAACCTGTGTCCACCAATCGATGAATAGAAGGGAAAATGTGGTATATATACCCAAAGGAATATTATAAAGCCATAAAAAAGGATGAGATGGTGTCATTTGAGTCAACCTGGGTGGTCCTAGAGGCCATGATGCTAAATGAAGTAAGTGGGACTGAGAAAGACAATACCATGATTCCCCCATATGTGGAATCTAAAAACCAGCATCTACAAAAAGCTGAATCAGAATATAAATACAGGGGCGCCTAGGTGGCTGAGTCAGTTAATCGTCTGATTTCGGAGCAGGTCATGATCCCAGGATCCTGGAATTGAGCCCCACGTATGGCTCCCTGCTCAGCGGGGAGCCTGCTTCTCCCTCTCCCCGCTCTCCACTTGTGCTCTATCTCTCTCTCAAATAAATAAATAAATAATCTTAAAAAAAAAAAAAAAGAACTATAAATACAGAAAGCAAACAGATGTTAGCCAGGGCAGGGGGGAGGTGGGGCTGTGGGCAAAATGGGTGAAGTGAGAGGGAGATTCAGACCTCCAGTTATGGAATGAGTAACTCATGGGAATAAAAAGCAGAGCATAAGGAATAAGGTTAATTATAATAGTGATGTAATGGAACAGATGGTAGCTATACTTGCAGTGAACATAGCATATCATAAATTTGTGAAATCACTAAGCTGTACACCTGAAACTAATGCAACATTTTGTTTCAACTATACCAAAAAAAAAAAAACAAACCCCAAATTAAAAACAAGCTGATGTACCAATACTGAGATCAGACAAAATGACTTTAAGGCAAAGACTGTAACAAGAGACAAAGAAGGACATCACATTACGATAAAGGAATTAATCTGACAAGAGAACATAGATTTCTATGTACCTAGCATTGGAGCATCTAAATACATAAATCAAATATTAACAGACATAAAGAGGGAAATTGACAGTAATACAATAATAGGGCACTTTAACACTCCACTTACTTAATGGATAGACCATCCAGGCAGAAAATCAGTAAGGAAATGGTGTCTTTGAATGACAGTGTAGACCAGGTGGACTTAACAGTTACATACACAGCATTCCATCCAAAACCAATAGAATACACATTCTTTGTAAGTATACATGGAACATTCACTGGGAGAGGTCAAATTTTAGGCCACAAAACAAGTCTCAATAAATTTAAAAAGATTGAAATCATGTCATACATCTTTTCTAGCCACAGCTGTATGAATCAAAAGAAATGATTTACAAGGGAAAAAAAAAAGCACAAACATGTGGAGGCCAAAAAACATGCTACTAAAGAGCCAATGGGCAATAAATCAAAGAAGAAATTTAAAAATACCTGATGAAAATGAAAACACAACAGTCCAAAATCTTTGGGACACAGTGAAAGAAGTTTTAAGAGGAAAATTTATAGCAATAAATTTTCTACCTCAAGAAACAAGAAAAATCTCAAACAATTTAACCTCACACCTAAAGGAACTAGGAAAGGGAGAACAAACAGAGCCCAAGGTTAGAAGGAAGGAAATAAAAAGGTTAGAGCAGAAATAAATAAAGACTAAAAACAAAGAAACAAAACCTGAAAAACATAGAAAAGATCAATGAAACCAAGAACTGGTTCTTTGAAAAATAAACACAATTGATAATCCTTTAGCCAGACTCCAGGGGAAAAAAAGGGAGAGGACACAAAAAAATCTGAAATGAAAGAGGGGAGATAACAACCAACACAAATAGAAATACAAAGGATTATAGAGACTACTCTGAAAAAGTATATGCCAACAAATTGGACAACCTAGAAGAAATGGATAAATTCCTAGAAACATATAATCTTCTAAAGATTCTAAGTCAGAAAGAAATAAAAATTCTGAACAGACTGATTCCTCGTAATGAGATATTGAATCGGTTATCAAAAGCTCCCAACAAACAAAAGTCCAGGACCAGATGTACCGATAGGTGAATTTTACCAAACATTTAAAGGAGAGTCAATACCTATTCTCCTCAAACTACTGTGGGGAAGGATGGAAGAAAAACAGAAGAAGGAAAGCTCCTAAATGCATTCTATGAGGCCAACATTACCCTGATACCAAATCCAGACTAAGACACTAAAACAAGTAAAACCACAGGCCAATATCCCTGATGAACATAGATGAAAAAATCCTTAGCAAAATACTAACAAACCATATTCAACAATACATTAAAAGGATTCATCACCATTGATCAAGTGAGATTTATTCTGGGCATGCAAAGATGGCTGAATATTCACAAAATCAATCGTGATACACCACATCAACAAACCAAGGCTGAAAATCCTATGATCATCTCAATAGATACAGAAAAAGCACTTGACAAAATTCAACATCTGTTCATGATAAAAGCTCTCAACAAAGTGGGTTTAGATGGAGCACATCTCAACATAATAAAGGCCACATATAACAAACCCACAGCTAACAACATACTCAATGGTGAAAACTGAGAGCTTTTCCTCTAAGATCAGGAACAAGACAAGGATGTTCACCCTCACTAATTTTATCCAACATGGTACTGAAAGTCCTAGCCATGGCAATCAGACAAGAAAAAGAAATGAGGCATTCAAATTGGCAAGGAAGAAGTATAACTGTCACTATTTGCAGATGACATGATACTAATATACAGAAAACCTAGACTCCACCACAAAACTATTAGAATAAATGAATTCAGTAAACTTGCAGGATACAAAATTAATACACAGAAATTGGTTGCGTTTTCATGCACTAATAATGAAGTATAAGTAGAAATTGTGAAAACAATTTCATTTACATTTGTACCCAAAAGAATAAAATATCTAGGAATAAACTTAACCAAGGAGGTGAACGACTTGTACTCTGAAAACTGAAACACTGATGAAAGAAACTGAAGATGATATAAACAAATGGAAAGATATCCCATGCTAATGGATTGGAAGAATTAATATTGTCAAAATGTCCATGCCACCCAAAGCAATCTACAGATTCAATGCAATCCTGATCAAAATACCAACAGCATTTTTCACAGAACCAAAGCAAATAGTCCTAAAATTCATATGGAACCACAAAAAAACCCAAATAGCAAAAGTGTTCTTAAGGAGAACAAAGCTGAAAGTTTCACAACTCCAGATTTCAAGATATTCTACAAAGCTGTAGTGACCACAACAATATTGTACCAGCACAAAAGCAGACACATAGACCAGTGAAACAGAATAGAGAGCCCACACACACAAAAAATGCTCTTATGGTCAATGAATCTCGAGAAAGGAGGCAAGAATACACAATGGGGAAAAGACGGTCTTTTGAATAAATGGTGCTGGGAAACCTGGACAGCTACATGCAAAAGAATGAACCTGGACCACTTTTTCACAGCACACACAAAAATAAACTCAAATGCATTAAAGACCTCAATGTGAGACATGAAGCCATAAAAATCCTAGAAGAAAACAGGCAGTAATTTCTTTGACATCTGCCTTAGCAATATTTTTCTAGATATGTCTCTTCAGGCAAGGGGACCAAAATCAAAAATAAACTATTGAAACTACATCAAACTAAAAAGCTTTTGCATAGCAAAGGAATCCATCAACAAAACAAAAAGGCAACCCACTGAGTGGGAGAAGAGATATGTAAATGATATATCCGATAAGATGTTCCTATCCAAGATATATATAGAACTTCTACAACTCAATGCCAAAAAAAAAAAAAAAAGGAAAAAAATCCTATTAGACAATGGGCAGAGGACCTGAATAGACATTTTTCCAAAGAAGACATATAGATGGGCAACAGACATATGAAAAGATGCTCAACATCACTCATCATCAAGGAAATGGAAATCAAAACTGCCATGAGAGATCACCTCACACCATTCAGAATGGATAGAATTAAAAAGACAAGAAATAACAAGTGTTGAGTATGTGGAGAAAAAGGAACCCTTGTGCACTGTTGGTGGGAATGTAAATTGGTGCAGCCACCGTGGAAAACAGCATGGAGGTTTCTCAAAACATTAAAACTAGAAATATATGATCCAGTAATTCACCACCCAAGGAAAACAAAAACACAAATTCAAAGATACATGCACCTCTGTGTTTACTGTAACATTATTTACAATAGCCAAGATATGGAAGCAACCCAAGTGTCCATTGATTTATGAATGAATAAAGAAATGGTATATATATATATAATGGAATATTACTCAGCCATGAAAAAGAATGGGATCTTGCCATGTGCAACAACATGGATGAATGGGAGGTTATTATGCTAAGTGAAGTAAGTCAAACAGAGAAAAACAAACACCCTGTGATTTCACTTATATGTGGAATCTAAAAAACAAAACAAATACATAAACAAACAAAAAGCAGGCACAAACTCATAAATACAGAGAATAAACTGACGGTTGCCAGAGGAGAAGAAGTAGGGGGATGATCAAAAAAGGGTGAAAGGGAGTGTAAAATATAGGTTTCCAGCTATGGAATGTCATGGAGATAAAACATACAGCAGGGGAAAGATATACAATGGTATTCCAATAATACTGTATGGTGACAGTAGCTATTTTTTTTTTTAAAGATTTTATTTATTTATTTGAGAGAGAGAGAGTGAGAGAGAGCATGAGAGGGGAGAGGGTCAGAGGGAGAAGCAGACTCCCCGCTGAGCAGGGAGCCCGATGTGGGACTCGATCCTGGGACTCCAGGATCACGACCTGAGCTGAAGGCAGTTGCTTAAGCAACTGAGCCACCCAGGCGCCCGACAGTAGCTATTCTTGTGGTGGGCGTAGCATAACATATAGACTTGCAGAAATCACCTATGTTGCACACTTGAAACTAATGTGACCTTGTGTACCAACTATATTCAGTTAAAATAATAACAATAATCCCTGGAAGCACTGGGGTCATTCTATGGGCTTTTGATATTACCTTTATTGAAAGAAATAAATGAAAGCACGCCTTTGCCACTAGGTGACACTCTTGTCCCACCATTATTTTTGCTTCTATTTATAGTCCCTGCTACCGGGAGCTGTTTTTCACATTCACAAGAAAAACAGGAGCACTCCCAAATCCTTCTGATCGGCCTTCAAAGCTGCAAATGATAGGATCCAAGAATTAAGGCGTGTATCCAAAATGAAATGCCATCTTGAGGACAGAGCTCGGACTCCTGCCATGCTGAAGTCCTCAGTAGTCAGCCAAGGAATCCCAGTTGTCTTGGCCCGTTTTTATCGGCCAGTTTATCTTGGCTGTTTGAGGAAATCGAATAGCCTGTTTTGGAAGAATAGGAGATGGATCCTGGGAGTAGTCATCTGGGGGCAGCCGTGGGGGTAAGAAAGATGGGAAGGTGCAGAAGAGGAGCCAAGCTGTCCCCATTTCACAGGCAAACGGTTCAATTTGTGACTACTTTGTATCTGGAGGCCCCCAACCCTGCCTCCCATAGTCTCCCGTAGGATGCGCATCCCTATTAAATCCACTCAAGGCTTCCTTATCTATACCTTCTTCTTGTGACTCCAACAGGCATTTGGCCGTGGAACGGAGATTCACAAAAGCGTGTGGGACTGTTCAAAGAATGGCGACTGACACCAGACACCGTGTGCGTGGGTACGCGTGCACGCGCAGCAGACTGAAGATGGATGGGGTGGAAACGTCATTGGTGGCGTGGGCTTCTTTCTCACAAAATGGAAGTCTGTGCGGATTAACCTTTCCTCAAACACTGAAAATCCATCCAGGCCATTTTATTGTGTAGAGGAGTAGTAAGGCGCAGTAAGCTGAAACCCGCTAGATCAGCAGGTGAGCATATAGTGCATTTATTGACAAAATCAGTATATTTTTTAGTGGAAAGAAGAGGGTGTTTTCTCATTACACTGAGACAACAAGCATACACTGGCACTGCTAAACTGGGCGAACTGGGATGAATGGTCGCTTTGGATACAAGGCCATGCCACCAGCCTACAAACAGCTTTCAATCAGATTTAACTTGGAATGTAAGTTATTTGTCCTGGTCTGGCTATTTCCCTTGCTCCTGACAGCAAAGAAGAAAATGGCTTTGGGGTTTCTTTAGTGGGTGAAGAGTGACTCCCGGTGGACACTGCGCATTGCCCTGGGAAGGCTCACCAATGTCTGCTGTCGGCTGGCAGAGCCTGGGGCCGGCAGTCACCAACAGCATCAACGTCTGCATCGATATGCCAGTTCCTATGTCCCTCAAATCTGTGCTTGAGTGCGGGCTGATTTCTCTAATATATGGCTAGTTGCTTGCAGGGCTGAACCCACAATCCCAGGTTAATGTGGACAGTTGCTGAGAGATACCTTCCCCTTGCCTTATGACTCACATTGCCTTGAGATGGTAGAAACCACCCCGCTCCTGCCTTGATCCTTCTTCATTCCCATCCGTGAGGCACCTCCTCTGCATGATCACCCTAACTGGAGCACTGCAATGTCAAGTGATTTGCGAGGAGCTAGCTGCGAAATGTGGTGCAAAGACCACAAATTGGATCAAAGGACATGAGCTCAGAGCCTGACACATAGTAAATGCTCAATAAATGCAAGCTGATTCAAGTCTGACCATCATAGGAACCCTTGCAGCGGAGGGGAGGCCTGTGATCTTCTCTACTATCAGGGCGTTAGAGGAGGAGTCCCTTGCCTGCGTGCCCCCCAATTCAAGCCTATTGTAGTAGAGGCGAGTACCGTTCAAAGCAAGAGATTAACACTGGGGCTTCTATGGATCTAGGGGCTCTCATCTATACATCTTTCAAAACTTAAACATGATTCCTTTGAATCCCTGGGAACTGAACAGGAAAGAAAGGATCTTACTCCCCCAGACAGGAAGGAGTAATGCCTTCCCCTAACTCAGAACATGAAGGGAGAAGAAAGTAGCAGAAAACAGGAAGATGACCCTGGACCCTTACTTGTAAACTAGGGATGATGATGACCACCTACCTGGGTTGCTGTGACAACAAAAGACTCCAGATGTTAAGCCCCAGCACGTGATCAACCCTCTATCTATGTGAACTATTATTGCATGGGATTGTCTAAAAGAACAGTAACACCCAGCTGGCTGGGGAATATAGCTCTGTAAGTAGGAGCCCCTAGAAAGAAGATTCTAAAATCATAAATCTTGGTTGCCTGGGTGGCTCAGTCGGTTAAGCGTCTACCTTCGGCTCAGGTCATGATCTTAGGGTCCCTGGATCGAACCCCACATTGGGCTTCCTGCTTGGCCGGAGAGTCTGCTCCTCCCCCTCCCCACTCTGCTCCACTCCCCCCACTTGTTCTCGCTCTCTCACTCTCAAATAAATAAAATCTTAAAAAAAAAAAAGAACAACAGGCTTCTTTTCTACTGAGACTGCCATTAAGCAGATTTCTCTGTGCGTGAGGAGAGTTGCCCGTGTGGCCACCATGTTGCTTGGACCCTTAGGGTCAGCCACCATGGAGGAAGCATGCCACAGTCCTCTCCCTAATCTTTCTGGGACAGGCAATAATACCTTGCCCTTTCATCCTACATTTTCCAAGGATACAGCACTCTGGGAAGCACCTGTGAATTTTCCAAACTTTTTGGCAAATGTTACTGAAAAGTAAAGATGACAGAGCCTGGCTCAGTCTGAAAAGATGTAGGTTCTAGACTCACATCTTTCCGGTATTATTTCTTAGGAAATGTAGGTTTCAGAACTTTTTTTTTTCTGATTATAGAATGAATATACCCATTTTGGAAAACACAGAGAGGCATTAAGAAGAAATTAACCTGCCCCCTGAGAGAACCACTGTTTACATGTGCCAGCCTCGTCCACCATTCACCAATGCGTACCCCATTACCCTTGTGCTGTGGGACCCCAGTATGTTGGGAAGATGTTCTTACTGTCTCCTTGCCAGTTTTTCACCTGGCAGGGTTTGGCATGGGGAAAGTGAGGGGCACTAATAGTGGTTATCACAACGGTGAGAAATGGGGTGATGGAAAGTGTGAGCAAAGTGTGCATTTAATGCATTTTGACTGTAGATGTGGTAAGACTAACTGTTGGCCTGGGGAAAAATTTGGTGGTAGCTAGGGGCTTCACCACCTAGAACCACAGTCCCTCACGTTTGACAAACATCGTCTTTCAAAGCCTTGTTTCCTCATTTGTACAGTGGGGAGACCTCTGTTTATACCAGATAAATTGTGTCAAGTTTCCTGCAAACTAGAAATGAAACAATTGGGGCGCCTGGGTGGCTCAGTCGTTAAGCGTCTGCCTTCGGCTCAGGTCATGATCCCAGGGTCCTGGGATCGAGCCCTACATCGGGCTCCCTGCTCGGCGGGAAGCCTGCTTCTCCCTCTCCCACTCCCCCTGCTTGTGTTCCCTCTCTCACTGTGTCTCTCTCTGTCAAATAAATAAATAAAACCTTTAAAAAAAAAAAAAGAAATGAAACAATTATTTCAAAGTCTACTTATTGCAGCTTCCGCGGCCAGGGCCTTTACGCCTTAACCATGGGTTCTACCCCTCTGCCTGACCAACGTAGGCAGTGACCACCTGGTTTACCTTGATGGGTGGGGATGATGGGGAAATACAGAGGGAGAAGAGCTCAGGGTGAATCAGAGGCTATCCTGAGATTAGCTCTATCTCCTGATCACTGAAATAGTCCCTGAATTCTCTGCTCAGTCCTGGAAAGACATGGTCAAGGGGATAAATTGCTGGAATGGGACAGGCACCTCCAAGACACAGTAGATATATTGACCAGGAGATGAGTGGATATTTTACGGAGCGACTACCCCTGTGCTGTTGGGAGGAGGGAACTGAATTGAAACTACCTTCGTGGGGAGTCTTGGTGGCTCAGGGGGTCCAGTGCCTGCCTTCAGCTCAGGTCATGATCCCAGGGTCCTGGGATCGAGCCCCACATCGGGCTCCCTGCTCAGTGGGGAATCTTCTTCTCCTTCTGCCCCTCCCCCTGCTCAAGCTCTCACTCTCTTGCTCTCCAAATAAACAAACTCTTTGAAAAAGAAAAAAAAGAAACTACCTTCATTTAGTCATCCCAGTTACTGCCTGTCATAAATGCCTGAGTTGGGGTTGGTCCTATGTGTGGGCCGAGGAACCAACCAGACTTGCAGCACTCAGGGGACTGGTTGAGGGGTGGCTGCATTTCAGTGAGGAGACAGAGAAGCAGGGTTGTTTCTCACTCAATAGCTATGTGGATTTGAACCCATTCCTCCCAGTTTGTCTACCTCTAGGGTTTTCAGACTTCCTACTGTTGACATTTATGGCTGAATCATTCTTAGTTGTGTGTGTGGGGGGCGGGGGGTATGTTCCTGCCCACTGTAGGATGTTTAGCAATACCTGGGGTTCTACTCGCTAGGTGCTAGGAGGAATCCTCCCTCCCAGTTGTGACAGCCAAAAATTTCTTCAGACATTGCTATCCTGAGGGAAAAATTACCCCTGTCCTTGCCTTGTTGAGAAAAATGGAGTTATCCTGAAGGAGAAAGAACTAACCAGAAGTCTTGAGCAGTAGTTGAGAGACGGCTTTAGGGACAGACAGTCTCTTTCAGGGGGTTGGGGGGCCAAACTCACTCCACATCAAGGCCTAGCTAAAACTTGGCTCACATTTCCTTAAATGTATTACCTTAGGTTTGACCTTTGACTCCAGTTACAGTTCTTTCACCATTGATCTGGCCCAAACACTTAGACTCTCTGAAACCTCTCTGTGTGCCCCTTCCTGTCTTCCTTGGTTCCAGGAGAGTTTCCTGCATCTCCGGAGGATAGAAATGGGATGTGGTTCTCTCTGAGCTAAAATCAGGGTGTCTGCAGGGTGGTATTCCTTTTTGGAAGTTCTAGGGGAGACCCCATTCCCTTGCTCTTCCCAGTTTCTAGGGGCTGCCCACACTTCTTGGTTCACGGCCCCCTTCCTCCTTTTTCAAAGCCGGTGGCAAGCATATTCCCTAGCCATGCCTCCCTCTCTCGAGCCACAGCTAGCCAAGTTTCTCTGCTTTTAAGGAGCACCGTGATTAGATTGGGCCCATCTGGATAATCCAGGCTAGTCTCCCCATCTTGAAGTCCTTACTTTAATCACATCAGCACAGCTGATTGGCCATATAATGTTTTGTCACAGGTCCTAGGTATCAGGGCCCTCGTTCCGCCCACCACAGCTGGGCCACCTGCCTGGTCTCTAGCAACATCACTCCAGCTCGGTGTCCCCATTCTGAGGGGTGCAGGTCGTGAGCTCAGGGGTTTCAGAAGGTAGTGTCACTAGGCGGTTATCACCCTCGGCGCAATACCAGCCGTTTAGCACCCATGATTATTACCAGGCAGCATGGAGTCTACCTCGAGGCTTCAGGCGCCTAGAGCTGAGTGTTGTTGCTTCCATCAGCCTCCTCCAGTCCCTTTCCTCTGGCTGTCCCAGAAACATAAGCCTCCGGGCCTGACTCCCTAGGAGGAGGGCGTAAAGCTAGGGCAAGTCCCATCTTTCTCTCTCTCTCTCTCCACCACCCATCATGGCCCAGAGGGCTCTGCACCAACCCATATAGCCTCCTGTTGGCAAAAACCGTGCAGAGAGGGGGCATCAGTGCTCAGGCCACATTCACGCAAGTGGCCTGATGCCCCTGCTCTTTCTGCTCAGCACAAGACACCCAGGGCTGGGCACAGGCTTCTGAAAAATGTGGATAACCGGGAGAGAGCACACAATGGCTCACTGAATCCTCGCAACAACCCTGCGAAGTACGTGCTGCCACCACTTCTTACCGGCAAGGAAACTGAGGTGGCAGTATTTCGTGACTTGCCAGTGAGTGGGAGCAATGGGACTCACGGCCACTGAGCCTGTGCCTGGCCCCCGAGGCTACGGCGCCTCCTCTGTCAGGAGACCAGCAGGCTCTGCTGGCAATGGGAGTGCTTTCTCCTACCTAGATGTGCACTTTTAAAAAGCACAGCGACAGACGCCTGGGTGGCTCTGTAGGCTAAGCGTCTGCCTTCAGCTCAGGTCATGATCCTGGGGTCCCGGGATCGAGCCTCACATCGGGCTCCCTGCTCAGCAGGGAGTCTGCTTCTCCCTCTGCCCCTCACCTCGCTCGTGCTCACTCTCTCTCTCTCTAATATTAAAAAAAATAAAAAGCACAGAGAGATGCACTCACTCTGGCAGCACATATTCTCAAACTGGAATGATACAGAGAAGAATAGCATGGCCCCTGCATAAGGATGACACTCAAATTCGTGAAGCATTCCTAATTTTTTTAAAAAGATAAAACCCGAGAGGAGTACCTTGTGCAACATAAGGAGGCATGCACCCGACCAATGGAGGTGGATTTGGGTTGGAAGCCCGAAAAAGGTAAAGGTATGCTCAGGTTCTTCTGTTTACTGGCTGAGGGGCTTTAAGCAAATAACCCACCACCTCTGAGCCTCAACCTCTTCACCCACGGAACGGGGGTGACAGTAACCATACCGTGCTCACAGGGGTGTGGCGGATCAAATGAGATAAGGAAGGTGAAATGATCTGGTGTAAGTTATTATTACGGTTCGAGCGTGGGCTTCACACTTGTTGGGAGTGAATTTGGGACCGAGACCTTACCGGCCCCCACATCACACAACCAGGCAGCACCTATTCCTTCGGCACAGAATGCCAGCTCTCTTTTTTCATGCCCTACCACCCCCGAGGCTCTTGCTGGAACCTCTGCAACTGTCTTCAGCGGGCACACTGCCTCCATTCCTGCCCCTTCCGCCCCTCCCCCATTAGCCTTACTGAGACCCACCCCTGCTGTGAACCCCAAGTTGCAACCTTCTATGGCCTGGGTCTGGAGGGTGCCACAGATGAGCCAAGCCAGGTGGGGCAGGTATGCAGACACGTGAGCTGCACCCTACGGGGCTCTTGTCGAAAAGGGACTCAGCTACTCCATTCCTGCATATTGTCTCCATGAGGCCAGATCCTCCTATGTTTAAGGAGAAGCTGGAAATCTGGGTAGTATGTGAAATGTAGGTCCTTATTTTTAAAAGTTGGCTCAAATTAAACACACACACTATACAGGCCAAACAAAAGCCATCTGCAGGCTAAACGTAATCAGCCAATTTTTTACTTTGGTGTACAGGCTAAATCCCAAATCATGAACATGGCATTCTAGGGTCAGATTCAGCAATGACCTACCTTTCCAATTGTCTCTTCCCCTCACTTGGGCCTTCGGCTAGCCAAGAGGAGTTGTGGCTCCTGGGACGCCCGAGGCACCTCTCTGCCCCCATGCACCTCTGCTCTGCTGGCTCTGGAATGCCTTTCTCCCAGTTCCTCCAGCTCTACCTCGAGAGTTCTACTCCTCCTCCTGGAGGCCTTCCCTGAATTCTCCCCAGCCAAAGAATAATTCAGTAATTATATACAATCTACTCCCCCTGGGCCTCTGGGGCACTCTTAGAGGTTGCATTTCACCTCTGCTGTACTTTCTCCCATATCCCGGCATGCACCGCCCATCACAAGGCTTCAGAAAAAAGGTGTGCTATTATATTGTAAGCAACTTGTGTGCAGAGTCCCCTCCCCAGCCGCCAACCTGCCCCCCCGCTAAGCCCCAGGATACCACTTGTAGGTCCTGGATGCATGTCTGGGCTTCTTGAAAGCTCCAGCTTTAAGGAACTAAGCTGAGTTTTGCCTGGCCTAGCTAAACTCACACCTGGAAGACTGCGCCTGATGGACTCACCAGTTTTCTACTGAATCCTTAGAACTGCTGCACTGGGAGCGAAACTCCCCCTTCTCCTTGCAGCCCCTCCCCAGGGCTCCACTCTTCCCCTGCATTGCCCGCATCTCCTAGCTGCGTCCTTGGTCACTTGGGATCTCCGGCCAGGGACTCTTAATGAGCCGAGCAGCCTCACCCACCCTGGGGGAGTGGATCCAGGTGCTAGCCTGCTGACTTGGTTTGGGGATGACAGCATCACCTGGGAATGGGAAGAGATGGCTTGAGGGAGCAGCACCTGGATTTGGCTAATCCAAAGCAGTACTGATATTACCTTCCTAAAAACATTACAGCCCAGGGGCACCTGGGTGGCTCAGGTGGTTGGGCGTCTGCCTTGGGCTAGGGTCATGATCCCGGGGTTCTAGGATCGAGCCCCACATGGGGTTCCCTGTTCAACGGGGAGCCCCTTCTTCCTCTGCTCCCCGCTCATGCTCTTTCTTGCTCTCTATCTCTAAACTAAATAAAATCTTAAAAACAAAACAAACAAAAAAACGTTAAGAGCCCAGAGGGGCCTTATAGACGTTAAGATCAAAGGAGCCCCAGAGAAGTGCAGCCTGCCCAAGGACAAGGCAGTATGTGTCCTGGATAGGATCCGAGATACCCAATTCCAACCTGAAGGACTTTTTCCCACTAAGCCATAGATTTGCTGCTATCATTCTTCTGCTAAAACCACAGGGTCTTGAGATAGCGCAGGGCCACCTTTTTAAAAAACTCCATTTTGCAGCTAAGCAAAGATGGGCTTCTGATTTCTTATCCTTCCTGCCTTTGTGAATGTAGCACTTGGGAAATCAACACTTGCTGCCCCTCCAGCCATCCCCACCTTGGTGCAATTTCCTTAGCAGAAAGAGTAAGAGTGGGTGCATCCACACATTTCAAACTCTTAGCAAAATGTGTCACAGGAGGGGACAAAATGAGAAAACTCTCACGGGTAGTTTGCTGCAATGTGTCTTGATCTGCTTTCCATCAGAGCTTGCCATATTTCCCTGGGAACATTCAAATAAGGAAGAGCTACCGTTTAAATGACGAAAAAAAAATTTTACACTTAACATTACTTTTTCCAAAATAAGAGATTATACTGTCTCCTTCTCATGCCCACCCTGGGAACCTCTGTGTCAGTGTAGGAAGAGATTTAGTGTTGGTAAGACGAGATTATTATCTTTGCTTCACAGACAAGGAAACTGAGGCCCAGAGCAGCTCAAAATCAGTCGTCCATGAATTTGTAGTCAAGTAAGTGGACCAGGTGCTGCGCCAGGTTCTGGAAATACAATGGTGGGCAAGATGGACACAGTTCTCACCCTCAGAGTGCTTCCAGCCTAGCAGGAGAGAGACTGTCGATAACTTATACGAAATTGAACATTCATAGAATATGTCACCCCAAAATATGCCACTTTGGCATAAGGATTGTTTTGAGCTGAATGCAACTGAGAAACAGACCCCAGAAAAAGCTCTCTACCCTCCCCATTTGTCTAAAAGCAGGGCACAGACTTCCCATTGTGAAGGGATCCCCCTCCCCTCTCTTGTACCTGGAAAGGCAGGAGGACGGAATCATGGGAGAGGACTGTGGACTCATCAGTCCCAAGATGGCACCGAGAGGAAGTGCTATAACAAAACTTCCTGAACATCCGTCATTACATTTACCTTCCCACAATGTACCAGCCCCAAAAGCTCAAAAGCCCTTTTAAAATGTCTTTCACTTCTCTACACATTCATTGTCCTCTGTAGAAGCCTTTGGGTCTGACCATGTCTTTGGGGGGGGGGGTCTCATTTCATGTCTCTGAGGCTCTCCATATGCATGTGAAATCAACCTTTTTCTCCTGTTATCTGTCCTTCGGCATTTTAATTTCCAGCGCCTCAGTCACAGAACCTGAGAGGCGAGAGGAGACAGTGTCCCTCCCCTGCAACATCTTCTGGCATTTAGTCCGGTGTCCTTTCCCCTTCATGATGCTGACACCACACTCCCAAATCAGCAGTGAAGGAGAGTTCCCAGGTGAGCTCAACTCCTCGGTCTTTAGCTGCTCCTTTCACCTGACCTTGTCACCACCCTGGCTGCCTCCCTAAAGCATGCTTTATTTTGAGGCGAGTCTGGAGATCTTAATCTTCGTGGTCCACATTTCGTGAGTTCCTCAGCGGTATCTTTCAGGCTTGGTAGCCCAGAGCAAGCTGCCCATTGTTCATCTCTGTTGTAATGATGTGGCTTATCCCAAGCCAGAAGCCAGAGAGAGCATCAAAGAGTTTTTTTGCTTAATAATACACTTAGTCATGCAAACTGTGGCAGGCTTTGATGGTTTCTGAGAAATGTCCAGAATTTCTAAGGAAGCTATCATTTAAAGTCAGCCTTGTGACCTCTGATCATCCAAGCCCGTTTCCACACCCAAAGCCCGGAATTCTTTGCGTCAACCCATAGTGCGGGGTCTGTCTCACAGTTGAACCCTGGCAGCTTTTGCTACCACGGAACCAGCAAAACCCAGCAGGAGAAACCAAAACCACTCTGAGGAAACAGGCCGATGGAGGCAGAATGACAACGGATATGCAAAGGTGTGTGTGTGCTGTGCATTGCACCTTTGGGGACACCATGGAATTTTAAAAATTCTTATTTTGAGGTACTGCACAGGGGGCTGTGCCAGGCCCTAATGGTGGAGCTTCAGTAAGTGTCACTGGTTGTTGTTGAGTGCCTACCCTCAGCCCCTGAGTCCCCAGGCACTGCGTGACAGGTATAAACCAGGGATGCCTTAAGCTCACCTGCTTGGGTGTCAGAGGTGGTCGGTCCCTTTAGCAGTCTGTCCTGAAGTCTGCCCCACCTGCTATGTGGCAGTCCATCTTCCTTCTGTCCCCGAGCCAAGGAACTCCTAGGGTGGATCAGGAGCTCAATGGGAGTGAACTTGGATCCTTCCACGGCCAGGACACAGGCATGTTCAGAAATGGCTGAGAGACTTGAGGGGGGCTGGGAGGCTTATTGTAGGCGAGGCTGCAGGGAAGAACAGCGGGGATCCTAGGGGATCAATCACAACTGCTAAGGAGCAGGGCGGGAAGGCCAGACTCAGCACCAAGTCCTGCGTCCTGGGAGAAACTACGGTCGGAGGGCAGCACACACCTACCCACCACCCCGCCAATGACCTGCCTTCCATCTCAGAATGCGCGTTCGCAGTGGGATCCCCCTGGGAGAAGCTGTGTGTGAGGAAAGGGACTCCCCTATGGGAGGAGAGGAGGCGGAAACCCAGAGCAGGTGTGAGGGTCACTAAGAGCCCATCCACGAAGTGGAGGGCTCTGCGGCCAGGCACTGCCGGGCCGGTGGAGAATGGCAGAGATGTGGACAGAGGCCCCGAGTGGCAGAGCAGCCCGGGGAACCAGGTCCGTGGGAGTGGGTGGGGCAGCAGGGAGCCGAGGGGCAGCCAGAGGAAGGGGCCAGGAGCCGTGGCCTGCCTGTCCTGCAGCTGTCCCCTCCCGCCCACTGCAGGAAGAGGGACTGCCACACAGTGGGCAGGGCCCATGGCAGGACGAAGGGACCCCCAAGAAGGTGAGCCTAAGGCCTCCCCGGGGGATGCCTGCCACGTAGCGCTTAGGGACCCCCAGGACATGGGGGAAAAGGAACGGCACTCTGGATTGCACTTCCAGTGGGGACCCATATGGACCGGGAGCTCTTGAGGACTGAGTTTGCCCAGGTTCTTAGGACCTAGGTGCTATTTATTGCAAAATGAGACACGGCTTTAATGATAGGCTTTAGGGAGATTAAAAAAACAGAATAAAAAACACTATTACATTAGATATATATATATTTCAGAAATATTAGAATATGGTAAAAAAATACAACTTTGTATAGAATTGAGGTGACTCTGTCATATTAACACGGTGACATTTATCCTCGCAGGGCATGTGTTTCGGTTACACCAGGGTGTCAGGGGAGCTGAAGCCCTGCCATGTGGGTTTCAGAACGGCCTTCACAATCTGGGGAGCCCGTGGGTCGTTCGGGGGCCTCGTGACCGCCTCTCAGGGCCCTTCCGCAGAGCTCCTTGCCATTTTGACCCTGACCTTTGCAGTTCAGGGATATTAGGAAGCTCTAGGAATGGTATCCACACGTCTCTCTTTTCTTGGCAAAGTTTCACGGAAGCTGCATTTATTATAGTGGATCTTAGCTTATTTTTTAAAGGAATCGTGTGGCATGTCCTTTGTGGATTTAAAAAAGTCTTCAAGGAAGTCAACATTCATTCCCATCATTTGTACTTCACTGAAAACATTTTGGGGGGAGGGGCAGTGGTCAGAATTAAGTTGGTTTATCTTTTTCTATTTCAAATGAGTTACGTGGGGCTTGGGGAGCACCAGACTTTTCCTGGTGTGGTATTTCTTGACCGATGGGTAATGAATTTTCCCTTGCTGGGCCTTCCCCTGCAAGCCCTGTTCTCAGCAGCAACTGCTGGGAGGGCCCGGTCTCCTTACTCCGTTAGCCGGTTGCCCTTCGTCCCCGGGTTTTGGGGCTCACTGAGCTTTGAGAGACCAAGGCAAATACTGTAAGTGGCTGAGAAGCACAGGCTGGGGAACAGAACTGCCTGCGTCCAAATCCTGGCTCCTCCAGGTGATCAACTAAATGCCCCTGGGAAAGTTACCTCTGTCTGAGCCACGGCTTGTCACTTAGGAAAGTCATGATAATAGCACTCACTTTGTAGTCCTGCTATGTACCTTAAATGGGTCAGTGAAGATACAGCCCTTAAAACAGAACCTGGCACAGAGTAAGTGCTCAGTAAACGGGAACTACCAACTCTAAAACAAGCAAGGCCAAAACGATGGACTCCGGTTAGAGGTGGACTCAGAGAGCACACACCAGTCCCAGAATATTCCCCCACCATCCTGCCAAACTATACCTCCTGCGATTCAAATCAGTCCTGGGCCAAATTGTCGTCTCACAAAGGCCCCTGCTAGAATGCAGACATGAAATCGTACGAGGATAACTGATTCAGACCTGTTGGCAGAGTGGTTTCTCACAAGTGAAGTCTTGTGAGGTTCTTGACCACTACAGGACACACCCAGACTGGATCCAAGGGACTGGATGAAAGTATGGCGCTTATGAAAAGGGGAACTGGGAATGAATTTTATAGGAAACACATTCACACGGCTCAAAAAACCCAGAGGAATAAAGACACATGGTAAAAAGGCCACCTTTCATCAACGTGTTGATTTCATATTTACATATTGCAACCCAGTTACCACTAAGACCTCCATCATGTCCCATACTTCTTTTTTGTGGTGCGAACATTTAAGATCTAATCTCTTAGCGACTTTGAAGTATATGATGCAGTGTTGAAACTATAATGACAATGCAGTGTATGAGATCCCCAGAACTTCTTCTTCTTCTAATTCCAAATTTGTACTCTTTGGTCAACCTCTTCCCAACCCACTGCCCCACCCCTGCCACCCACCACCCCCATGGCTCATGCTCTTAACTAACCCTTACTCTGTACTCTATCTGGGTAGCCTTGTAAATCACTTAATGCCTTGGAGTTCAGTTTTCTTCTTTGTGAAATGAAGACAGTGAAAATGGTCTACATCATCGTTTTGAGGATTAAATAAGGTAATGTACAGAAAGCATTTGGCAGAACGTCTGGCAGGTTCTAACCCTCTCAATAAAAAGAATCGGAGTATTGGACAGGAGTATTGGACATTCTTTTCCAGGCTTCATGAAAAACTTTCTGCATCTCAGAATGGAGTTTCAACAGCTTGTGCACTTCATTTCCTCCAAGGGATGTTCTCCATCTCCCTTATAACCAGAGCAAAACCAAATGGGTCCGAAGAGGTGGGAAAGGGACAGTCCCTGGAAGATCTGCCCAGCTGATAGGAAACTAGATACAAGCTATTTGCTCTGTCCCTGCTGTGTGCAAAAGAAGGCAACCACTGGCATGAAGTTACACAGGAGCTTGACAGAGCAAGAGCTCCCAGAAATTTATACCTCACCGTGCATCAGCTCAATGAACCCTGGGTCTCCAGGTTACTGTCCAATTATTGGATTTTATTTTATAACAAAAGAAACATAAGTTCTCTGTGTCACATTAAAAAAAGAAAAGACTCCCCACCCCAGGCATAACCAAGGATGATTAGATTTCCAAAATATTTTTTTCTTAACAGGGCGCAAAATAGGGAAAGAAACATGTAGGATAGGTTTCTTCTCTCTGGTCAAGGAAAAACTGTTCTGGACATGGCCTCTATGTAAATATTTGCAGGAGAGAATAAACCACTGAAAACCACTGAAATCACCCAGAGCCAGGAGCCTTCTCCTCCCCTCCTAGGACAATACTCCACTCTTGAGGGAAGGATTCTGGTTAGAAGCCGGACAATTATTCTATTTTGAACGTCAGAATGAAAGTTTGGGCATTGGTTCTGCTTTTAAAATGCATCCCATGCTTTTTTCCTCAATCACCATATGCCGTTATCATATCTTCCATCTCCCCCAACTTTCCCCTCACCCCACTTTTGAATGGTCTTCCTCTTGCACTCATCCCATGAGCTTAGAAGGACCCACTTGGCCACCAAGTCTTGTGGCCAAGTATTGTCTTACTGATAGGGGCTGGTTGACAAAAGAAAAGCAATGGCTGTTAAGGTACCATTTGAAGTCAAAGCCACATACCAGGCTGGCAACACCCAAACTGACTGCCCTCACTCCCATTCACTCACTCACCTGGCCAGGGATATTGCCTCACCTGCGTCTCTGAGCTCACGCCTCTCCAGGTACCCAGTTCCTGATTACATCTTATCTATGAATGAACAGGAAAGCACTCCCCAAATGGAGGGCCACTTCGTACCTTCAGAACCAGCTAACAGATCAGCAGTAGGCAGGTACAGAGGAGAAGCACAGCTGTTAGCACTCATGTCATAAACACGAAGATTACTCATCATATATGATGAACAACAGAAGCCAATCAAAAGCACTTGTGATGAACTTCTATTAAGTTCGTGTAGTACTTCTTGTTTTTTTTAAAGATTTTATTTATTTATTTGGGTGAGAGGGAGAAGCAGACTCCCCACTGAGCAGACAGTTCAATCCCAGCACCCTGAGATCATGACCTTCAACCAACTGAGTCACCCTGGCGACACTCATGTAGTGATTTTTGATTTGTTATTCTTCATTTTTCAATCAAGATGACATTTGTACATGGAAAATACATATATTTTAAACATAACATATATATTATATACATATTATATATTACATATATATTATATACATATATATACACATACACATATATATGTATGTATATAATAGTACAAGCAAAGAATTTGTAAGAAAATTCCTGCCCCTCCTCCAAGTTTCCCTAAGAGGCAACTACTTTAAATCACGTTTCGGTTTTTCTAAGGTCACCCTCAGAATTCTAAAACCTATTTTTATCCAGTCTGGCGATCTATGGATTCCCCAGAATGACTTTAGCTCAGGGGCATGGCTACTCCTCTCCCTTCCTCTTCATGATCTTTCTGTCATATGTTGTTGTAGGATTATTCTTCAATGCTTCTAGGAAATATCTTGGAAGCTTGAAATAACATGTTAAACCACCATGTATTTATTATTGCATCAATGTTAGTTAGCATCTGGTGACTCCCTTCCACACAAGGATAGAAGGGACCCTACCCAAATTCTCTACTTTTTCCCCCTTCACCATCTGTCCACTACACCTTTACCTTTGCAAAAGTTATGTCCTGTGCTGTAACTTTTTTTTTTTGAAGATTTTATTTATTTATTTGAGAGAGAGAGAATGAAAGAGAGAGAGCACAAGAGGGGGGAGGGTCAGAGGGAGAAGCAGACTCCCTGCCGAGCACGGAGCCCGATGCGGGACTCGATCCCGGGACTCCAGGATCATGACCTGAGCCGAAGGCAGTCGCTTAACCAACTGAGCCACCCAGGCGCCCTATTTAATTTATTTTTTTAAAGATTTTATTTATTTACAGCCCCTGTGCTGTAACTTTTATGAGGCCTTCCGTATTTTGTCTGTCATTAATTTCAAAAGCTGGAACTCAAGGACTACTACTTACGGTACTGGGTCTATGTAAAGAGCTCATTGCAGGATCACTCAGCAGGTAGGGTTATCTTTCCTTATCTGTGCGAAGCTTTCCTTATCCTTAAGTTACTAGCATCAAGATCAAATAATGCCAGTTTTTACTTTAGATGTTGGCCCCCCCCAAAAGGCAAGCATGAGAGGGGTTTTTTCTGGGGAACAAGGACCCTAGTAAAAGCCTTAGTACTTCCTAGAACACTTAATTGAATTTCTTTTGAGACAAGTCTTAATTTAATGCTTATTTTTACTTTTTATTCCCTAGGATACATGTTTGGATGAAAGCCTGCTGGGAGAGGGCCTGACTGGTAGCAGCTGATCTGTAGAAAGACCTTCAAGTGTTGGCCCTGTTTTCGGAGCCACCGCCCTTCCCATTCCTACTCTTCGGCTTGGTGACAACAAACAAGCCCACAGCCTTTCCGGAGCCCCCACCTCTATGCCACCAACACACCTCCTCACTACAGGCCTATATACCCTCCATCTACTTCCCACCTCTCAGAAATGTGTTGGCCTTTCTTATGGACTTACGATCTCCCTTAAATTCTCTTGGCTTAGGAGTTCATTCTTTTTGTGCACTTCATTATTGACATTGAGGAAGATCTCAAGAAGAGGTGGCAAAGGCATAAATTTGGTCTGCCACCCTGAACTAGATGATAAATGAGTTTGTCTTTATACAAAACAAAGGCAGGAGAACTAGTTCCTACTCTGGACACTTTGTTCTTATATGTTTATCCAAGTCAGCATAATAGTCTTGATCGCTGATTTTGATTAGCCTTTGACATTTCTTTACATTTGAGCCATTCTAAATCATTTCCAGGAGCTTGGCATTAAGCCAAGTGATAGGAGGTTTACTGATTACATATATGAAGCATGACAATATTAAAAGTAAAATTTGTGGGGCGCCTGGGTGGCTCAGTTGGTTAAGCGTCTGCCTTCGGCTCAGATCATGATCACAGGGTCCTGGGATCTAGCCCCACATCGGGCTCCCTGCTCGGCGGGAAGCCTGCTTCTCCCTCTCCCACTCCCCCTGCTTGTGTTCCCTCTCTCGCTGTGTCTCTCTCTGTCAAATAAATAAATAAAATCTTCGGAAAAAAAAAAAGTAAAATTTGTGCTATAGTAACCGTTAATATCTGTTTCCACTTTACTTGACTTTTATATTTTTCTATTTGTATTTTCTCTTGACCTTGATAGTTTTGGATTCCTTTGATCAAGTATTACGTCTTGTAACTTTCTCTAGGTCCAAGTATGTTTCTTGTAATCAGTCAATGCTCGGTAAACATAGTTGATGCAATTTTGCCTAGCACCACAACCAGGGCAAATACACTAGTAGGTGCTCATTGAGAAACTGTTGAACACAACACCCAACTAAAAGAAGTTTCAAAAAGAGAATGAGAAAAAGAAAATTCTTATTCTTTTTTTTTTTTTTTAAACTAGGCTCCATGCCCAATGTGGGGCTTAAATTTACAACCTAAGATCAGGAGTCACATGCTCTATGGACTAAGCCAGCAGGTGGTCCCCAAATTATTATCTTTTTAAATACAAGAAAATGCCCCAGAAGAGAACTCAATAAGTGCCTGCTACAACAAATAAAAAATAAAAAGATGCACATCAAAGCTCATTATCATGAAATCTCAGATAATCAGAAAAAATAAAAACTATCTTAAAAGTTTCTAAAAAGAAAAAGTAGGCCTCATTCAAAGGGCCAGAAATCAAAACATCCCACTGTTCTCAATAGCAACATTGAAAGCTAGAAGACGGTGGAGGAATAACTTCAAATTTCTGAGTGAAAATCATTTCCAACCTAGACTTCTACTCTCAGATAAAGCCTCAGTCAAATATGCAAATAGAATTAAGACATTTTCAAGTGTACAAGAGTTCAAAAGTTATCTCCAATCTGTCTTTTCATAGGAAACTAGTGGAGTGTGTGCTCCACCAAATGAGGAACTATACCAAGAATGAGAAAGATGTGGAATCCCACAGAAAGGAGAAGAAAGAGGGTCCAAAGATGATGGCGAAGAGAAACAATATGACAGCAGAGCACCAGGATTACTGTGCAATCTGTCCACAGCTGAGGAGAGATGGCAGGTTCTAGGAGGATTGTCTTTAAGAAAACTATGAGTTACGGGGCCCCTGGGTGGCTCAGTCGGTTAAGCGTCTGCCTTTGGCTCAGGTCATGATCCCAGGGTCCTGGGATCGAGCCCCACATTGGGCTCCCTGCTCAGGGGGGAGTCTGCTTCTCTCTCCCCCTCTGCCTGCCACTCCCCCTGCTTGTGCTCTCTCTCTCTCAAATAAATAAAAACTTAAAAAAAAAAAAAAGGAAAAGAAAACTGTGAGTTACTATAAAGGACTTGTGTAGCTTAGACAGCGGTAAGGATAAACTATCGTTAGTAATATAGCAAACTAAGTGATGTGATGAGACAATTATTAACTCCAGAATAAACAATCTGTTGTCTAAAAAGGGTAATGTAAGTATAGTACACCAAATGGTCTACCTGTAACATAGTCATAAAAGCAGAAATTCTGAATATTCATTTAACCAAAGATCATAATTACATTTGATTCAACAAATGGTGCTGGAACAATTTCATATCCATGTGTGAAAGAAAATGAAGCTCAACACTTACCTCATGCCATATAACTAGAAACAGAACACTGACCTAAATGTAAGAGTTGAAAAATAAAATTTCTAGAAAACACAGGAGAAAATTTTTGTGATCTCGGATCAGAAAAGACACAATAGCTGGGAAAAATATGCATAAAATGTATATCCGATTATAGACTTTTATCCAAAAGATTTAAGAAAAAATCTGTAGAACATATATCTGGTAAGAGACTTATAACCAGAATATATAATTCTTACAACGTTTTTTTTGGGAAATCAACCACATAAAAAGCGGACAAAAGTTTCGAATACGGGCGCCTGGGTGGCTCAATCCGTCAAGCATCCGCCTTAGGCTCAAGTCATGATCCCAGGGTCCTGGGATCAAGCCCTGCATCAGGACCCAGCAGGGCCTGATTCTCCCTCTCCTGCTCCCCCTGCTTAGGTGTGTGTGCTCTCTCTTCATCAAATAAATAAATAAAATCTTAAAAATAAAGTTTTGAATAGACACTTCACCAAAAATACACAAATGGCAAATAAGCACACAAAAAGAAGTTCAACATCATTAGTCATTAGGGGAAATGCAAATTAAGACCACACGGAGGGGCGCCTGGGTGGCGCAGTCAGTTAAGTGGCCAACGCTTGGTTATGCTTGGTTTCGGCTGGGGTCCTGGTCTCTGGGTCATGAGTCGAGACCCGGAGCCCTGTGTCAGGCTCCACATTTAGCACAGTCTGCTTAGAGTTTCTCCCTCATTCTCCCTCTACCCCACCTCCCTCTCTCTAAAGTAAATAAATTGGGGCGCCTGGGTGGCTCAGTGGGTTAAGCAACTGCCTTCGGCTCAGGTCATGATCCCGGGGTCCTGGGATCGAGCCCCGCATCGGGCTCCCTGCTCAGGGGGGATCCTGTTTCTCCCTCTCCCTCTGCCTGCCGCTCCCCCTGCTCCCCTGCACGCGCTCTCTCGCTCTGTCATATAAATAAATAAAATCTTTGAAAAAAATCAATAAATCTTTTTTTTTTTTTAAGATCAAACTGAAATAGCACTACATACCTACTAGAAAGGCTAAAATTTAAGATTGGGTCAAGAAGCAACTGGAACTCTTGTACGTTACTGGTAAGAATACAAAATAGGGCGCCTGGGTGGCTCAGTCGTTAAGCGTCTGCCTTCGGTTCAGGTCGTGCTCCCGGGGTCCTGGGATCGAGCCCCGCATTGGGGTCCCTTATCTGCGGGGAGGCTGCTTGTCCCTCTCCTCCCCACTTGTGCTCTTTCACTATCTCTGTCTCTCTCTCTCTCAAATAAATAAATAAAATCTAAAAAGAAAATTTAAAAAAAGCAACAACAACAAAAACAAAATAATATAGCCATTTTGTAAAACCAGTTTGGCAGTTTCAGCTAAAGTTAAACGTGCACACAAGACAAAACAATACCATATATATTTGCAAGGTACCGAGAGAAGAGATCTTAATCCTTCTCATCACAAGAAAAAATGCTTGTAATTATGTGCGGTGATGGGTGTTGACTAACCTTATTGTGGTGATCATTTCACAATATACACAAATATCAAATCATTATGTTGGATGGATAGCTAAAGCTAATACAATGTTATAGGGCAATTTTATCTCAAAAAGAAGTTGAACACACACACACACACTAATCTACCCCATCCCTGCTCTCAGAGGTGGAACAGGAAGAATGATAAGAATTATTCCTTTGAAAAACAAGGAAAAAAATCACAATATTCAAATTAACGTGCATTTTAAGTCTACTGTATAGTTTTTATTTGGTGATTATGCTCTGAAGAAAAGAATTTCTCTTCTCTGCAAAGCAATAAAAACATGCTGGATAAACTTTTATTTGGGAAACAGTAAGAGATATTCATGTCTGTTCAGATATTTGCACAAGTGACCTTTAAACTTAGTTCAAACTCTCGGATCAGTGGTTGTATAGACACAAGGACCATGCAGATGAGGGGATGCAAAATCCTGGAAATCTCACAGTAGAGCTGAATTTCATGACACACTACTTTCCAGAATTTTGAGCCAAAATTTTTAGCAAACAGAGACCGCTTGTTTTAGAGCCTGGGAAAAGGCATTTTGGGTGAAAAAAAATTTAGGGGCACGTGGCTGGCTCAGTTGGTAGAGCATACAGCTCTTGATCTCAGGGTTGTGAGTTTGAGCCTCACGTTGGATGTAGAGATTACTTAAATAAATAAACTTGAAAAAATAATTTAATGCAACAGGGAAAATAACAAAATACAACTACACACAACAATCTGATCGATTCTTATGGACACAGTGTTGAGCAGACTATATGATGCTAGGTGATGGCTAGATTGATGTGTGCTTGTGACAATTTATTGAGCTGTAGACTACGATTTGTGCCTTCTTCTGTATGTAAATTATATTTTAATACTTTTTTACAGTATCCTATATGATTCTATTTGTTAAGTTTCCCCCAAAAGGCAAAACCAAACTATTGCTTAGTAGTACATGCAAAGGTAGTAAAAATATAAAAAGCCAGTCAATTACCTTCGAATGCAGGAAAGGGTTTAAGATCAGGAGTGGGTGAGATTAGGGGCTCCTATCAGGGGACCTTGATTTACTGAACTGCCAGGAAGTTCTATTTCTTGGCCTGAAAGGTGCTTGCATAAGCCTTTGCTTTAGAACTCTGCCAAACTGAACATTTAAGTTTTATGCACTTAGAAAAAAAATTAAGTAGATTCAACCCAATCTAAAAGTCTATCAATAGGGACTATTTAAATTAATCATAATACAGTCATGGAATGTATTCTGTACCATCAAAAATGAGGCAACTAGGGGTGCCTGGGTGGCTCAGTTGGTTAAGCATCTGCCTTTGGCTCAAGTCACCATCTCCAGATCCTGGGATTGAGCCCTTCGTTGGGCTCCCTACTCAGCGGGGAGTCTGCTTCTGCTTCTCCCTCTGCTCACCCCCCCGCTTGTGCTCTTTCTCTCGAATAAATAAAATCTGTAAAACAAAAATGAGGCAACTATATGCTTATAAGATCCTATATGCTTAAAAGGACCTGATGCCCAGATTGTGTCCTAAAATGACAAAAGCCATGCTATAAATGAATGTGGTATGATTACACACACACACACACACACACACACAGAATACCTCTACCTCTAGAAGAATAGACAAGAAATGAGTCAATATTGCCTTGAGGAGACCGGGAATCAAATTTTGTATTATGTGCATTTGTTATCCTTCAAATAGAAAGGAAAATAATTAATTTTGGAAAATTAATTTGTTTATTGCACAGTTCTTTCCAGATTTTATGTCTAGGCTCACCTTTTATTGTCAAGTACTTTAGCAAAGAACTGGCATTCAAATATGGCTGGCCAGTTACGGCCACGTTAATTACACAAGGACTTTTCTGAGCTAATTTTTCTCAAGCACCTATTAGGAACTTGCACTGAGTTAGGCACTATAAAAACAAAGGTAAATGGGACAAAATCTAAGCCTTCGTGGAAGGGGAAGGCAGTGAGGAAAAGGAAGAGTGAGAAGGAAGAAGAGCAGGACGCCATTTGGCACCATGGGGATTTTTCTTCCTGCAGCCATTTAGTCTTGGTCTTTGTCTTAGACAGAATCAGGTCATAGTCCTTGTCTTGACAAGTCTTAGAAATCAACCAGAAAACACATAGTGCACGAACGAATCCCACAGGTTTAATACTAGGCAACGCATTAAATACCTCAGTGGTAGAATCTTCATCTTTCTACACCTCTGAAGCTCTTTTACCCGTTATCCCTGTTGCTTCAGCTTCAGCTTCCCAGAAGGCAGAGGTGAGATCCTAGGTAGGTGGGCTTTTCACATCTCTGCTGTTTGATAGGATTCAAGGACAATGTAACAGACACTACAGCGGAGGCGCTGAGAGCCCCAAGTAATGTGGAGGGAGAAAAAGCAGAGGACATTTCCTGCCACAGACCAGACAAGTTTCCATTCCTCACTAGGGATGGGAGGACTGGAATGGAGGAGGACCCAAATTACTTGTGTGAGGAAGTCTTGCCTTTTGCTTGTCGCCATGGTTCTGATTTACCCGTGGTTATGTTTTGAAAACTCTTTCCCAAAGAAATTCTTTCAGCCATTTCCTAAAGACAGTTTTTTTTTTTTGAATGGTTGTAAAAAATCTGGGTCATCTTTTTTTTTCTTCCAGTTTTATTGATATAATTAACATATAACATTGTATAAGTTTAAGATGTACAACGTAATGACCCGATATATGTATATACTGCCAAATTTTTACCACAATAAGCTAATGTCCATTGTTTCACATAGTTACAAACTTTTTCCCTTGTCATAAGAACATTTAGGATCTACTCTCTCAGCAACTTTCAAATATATAACACAATATTGTTAACCAGAGTCATCATGTTGTACATTACATCTCCAGAACTTAATTTATCTTAAAACTGGAAGTTTGTATCTTTTAACTGCCTTCACCAAATTCCCCCCCACCCCTCCCCACCTCCCATCTCTGGCAACACCAATCTGATCTGTTTTTATGAGTTTGGGTTTTTTTAGATTCCACATGTGAGATCACATGGTATTTGTCTTTTTCTGTCTGACTTATTTCACTTAGTATAATGCCCTCAAGGTGCATCCATGTTGTAGCAAAGGTTAAGATATCCTCGCTTTGTGAGGCTGAGTGATAGTCCATTGTCTATGTGTGTGTGTATATATATATGTGTGTGTGTGTATATATATATATACACACACACATACACCATATTTTCTTTATCCATTCCTCTGTTGATGGACACTTAGGTAGTTTCCATTCTTTGGCTATTGTGAAAGCTGCTGCAGTTCCAATTTTCTAAGGAACCTCCATACTATTTTCCAGAGTGTCTGCACTAAATTCCATCTCTGCTAATAGTGTACAAGGTTTTAGATTTGGATCATCTTAAAGGACAGAGGTTTAGAAGCATTTCATTGTTGTAGTGATCCAAACCCACGCCCCTCATTTCTTCATCAAAATCCCACTTGCGGCTCTTGCCTGCCAATGAGTATTGATGGTGGGGATGGGAGGTGTAGGTAAGGAGAAAAGGGTCTTCCTGAGGTGAGTGGCATGTGGTAGAAGGGTAGCAGCTGTTAAAATCCACATGCATCTTCTCTTCATAAAGATCACCCCCTGGGTTTGGCCATAAGGGGCGACAGCTACTTTCGGCCGCAGGTGGCTCCACTGGAATCTGCTGGGGAAAGGGTTCTGCAGAGTTCTGGGAAGGGGAGAAGTCGTAAGGCCAGCTGGTCAGAGGGAAAGGATAACTGGGACAACAGTTGTCATTAAGAGAATGTCTCCCCAAAGCAGTGTTTTTATTCCATGTTTGCTGATCATCGTAGTCAGAGAAGACTCCAGAAACAGGATGAAGCAGGTCCCCACTATTATAGATCCAACTACTGGACAGTTTGCATTTCTCATAGAGCTTAGTGGGGCCCAAGGTGGAAGTGGGGTCTGCCAGATCAGTGGTTCCCCCCAAGCAATAGCTCTTGGAGAAGAATAAGCAATCATTCAGTGACTTCTGCTGGGGAGTGTTAGCTATTAAACGTCCACTGTAACTACCGGGCAATTGAACGCCTTCCTGGAAAGACCAAGTTAAAGGTAAACTTCCCCAACTTTGGGTTTCACCTGGAAGAGACTAGAAAGGAAAGCGAAAAGCTCACATTAATAAGTTAAGCAAATTGACACAACTACCACAGGCACCCAGAGTTACTCTGTACAAATAAGCGCTCTGATTTTCCTCATTCCTTACATACTTGAAGCACAAATGCACAGCACGGTTTCACCACAAGCACTTGAAGCCTGAAAGAATCAAAGGTTGCGTCCATTTCCACTGTAAAGCCTACTAACCAGTAAGAGCTGAGTTACTCTTACTCTTTTGACTCTGAGCAGAGTGCGTGTGTTTAAAATGTTTCATCTTCAAACACAAATCTGATATGGTAACTGCCTTTGTAAGAGACTATTTAAGAAAAATCATTGGGCGCCTGGGTGGCTCAGTTGGTTAAGCGACTGCCTTCGGCTCAGGTCATGATCCTGGAGTCCCGGGATCGGGTCCCGCATCGGGCTCCCTGCTTGGCAGGGAGTCTGCTTCTCCCTCTGACCCTCCTCCCTCTCATGCTCTCTGTCTCTCATTCTCTCTCTCTCTCAAATAAATAAATAAAATCTTTAAAAAAAAAGAAAAATCAAACTACAGCTTCAAGGATTTCTATTATACTCAGTATAACTCTCAGTGGATCTCTGTCTTGCTCGCTCACTCAGTCTCTCATACACACACACACACATGCACAAACACACACACATACACGCATGCACAAACACACACACATCATTTTCTTTCTTGACTTTTCTATTTTTTAGCATTGTTTTCAGTCTGAGAGACTAGGGTTGTTGTTGTTTTTCTCCGAGCTCATGGGGATTTTGTTAAAGCATAAATAGGACCTCTAGGATATGAAGTAGTAAATTTATTTCTATAAATAAAGGAAGCGTATTACTTTCCAGTTATTCACAGGGAAAGAAGCTGGTTGAGAATTAAGTGATCTGCTTGTTTTGTAACGAGGGTGGGGGTAGAGAGACTATGACCAGGTAGAGTGAGTGGGAGGAAATGCCCTTCAATTTGTCCCAGGGCTGTGAGAAGGGATGAGGAACCAGCCATTTGGTTTCAGGGGCTCACATGTCCCTATTAACAGACCCAAATGACATTTTTTTTCTACGTAAGACACATTTAGAACCTCTAGGGATGAACTGGCTCCATCTCTGTCCTCATGAAATGCGGAGCACTGAGCAGTAGTAAAATACAGGAATTAGCATCACTATTAAGCAGACAAACCCACAAACCTATGGTTTGATGCCCATAAAGCCATAAATTTCACATCACAGTTTGGCCTCTCCAACCCCCAACACTGCAGGTGTCCAGTGTTTTCAGAAACTTCCTGGTTATTTCATCTTGGTAGAGTGTGCTTTATCTATTTAGGGGAAGAATGGAAATTTTGGAAAAAACATTTTAAAACACAAGGCTAATATTCTGTGGAGACCATTTTAGGTTCATATCTGAACCAAAATATAAAGTGCCAAATAGAGGTTAAGTACTAATCCAAGTCTCTCCTTGTAATTGTAGTAGGGAAGATGTTTCTAAAATTATATGGAGTTTAAGAGCATTTGAGAGCATGCTACAAAGATGGTAGAAATTAAAAGGAAAACCCCAGATTCCATTTCTTTTCTCTGGGGGATGCTGCCTTGTAGACGAGCCAGATGGGATGATTTTGACCTCCTTTGTCGGTGGGGAAGGGACCAGGGATGTTTATTGCCCCCACCCCAGGGGTGGTGAGTCGCCATATGTTTTGAACACACAGGACGACAGGTTACCTTTGTCTCTGGGCTCTCCTTCAGCTTTAAGGGGACAGAGGCAGATGCCGTGTGTACTTTCTTCATTGTTCTTCTTGCCTCAGCTTCCAGTTTGGTTTCTGGTTTTGGATGATCGTGCTCTCCCTTTGACTTACAGGAGACAAGGAGGTAAAATAAATAGCAAGATTGTACCTCACAGTGTGCTAAGTTTTACCCTGTGCCCTGCCCTGGGTGTTGCTATTGATGACTGGCACAAGACTGCATAAACCTCTTCAGCCCATCATGTGCTTTCCTGCCTGTCTTTGTCCATGGTGCCCCTCGCCCACTTGGCGAAGTCATACTCACAACCATAAGAAGTGACACGAAGTGCTTCCTACGGTATGTGGAGGAGGCTGCAACGAACACATGATCTCACCGACTCTTCGGCACCGCCATCAGTCATGCCACCATTATTACTGCCCCAGCTTCCAGAGTAGGAAAACGAAGCATGGGGAGACTCCACCAGCCGGGCAACCTCCTCCCCCTGCCCCCCTTGAGTGAGTGGGGAGCCAGGATTCAAAGGATGCTGGAGCTAGCTGGCCAAGCTGAGAGCCAACTATAGGGCATTTGGGAATTCTGGGAGCTGGCTGGTAGCTGGAGAGGAGCCATGGCGGGAACTGTTGTTATCACAGATGCTGGCCCACCCTAGCAATCGGGACATTTTCTTTTTGGAGGGCTGGTTGACCAGCACGCCACTGATCCAGACCCAGGCAGTCTGCCATCAAAGGCCACGCTTTATCCCGTTTATACGACCGCCCCCTCAAGTACTTCTTCATATCCACGTCTCATGTAAAACTGGGGCTCAGGGGAGTCCAGTCACGTGCTGAGGTTTACAGAGCTGGTGAGAGGTCAGAGCCGGTATTCAGCCTCGGGTCTGCCGAAGCCAACCACATGCCGCAGCACTGTGCTAGCCTGAGTGTGATCAGATTCCTGACAGCTGCCTCCCCCAGGGAGCCCGTCCCCTCCTGGGGCTCCAGTGCTTGGCGCCTCCGCGGAGGCGCGGGTGCAGACATTTGCTTGCCCAGAGCGCGGCTCAGGGTTAGTACGTTCCCCTGCCCATCTCCTGTACGAAACGTCCCCCTGTGCTCTGTACACACTTCCTGAATTAAAGAGAAGTGGCATCTCAGAACTCTAACCAAATCCAACCTGGAAGAATATGAAGCGTCCGTCGTGCCTCCAGAAGTTGGTGACCGGGAAGCCCCCATGGCCTCGGCAAGGAATTAGCTTCAGAGGCCCGTCACAGTTGGGACAGCGTTTCCCTGTAAGAGAGCACAGGCAGGTGACCATGCCAACTGAGTCCTGGCAGTTTGCACCTGACTCCAGGATGGCAGAGAATGGACCTGGGCACAGTGCTATGGGCTCCCTTCCACTGGGCATTGCCTTTGACCCGAGGAGGCCTGGCCATCAACGCGTCCCAGACCAGTCTCACACAGGGGTGACAGGGGTAGACGAAGTGGTCTCCTACAGAGTGGGCGATTTCACAGGTCAAGGGAGAGCTCTCCTGAGCAGAAAATCCCTCCCTCCGTATTAGTTACTGAGACTTGAAATTCTTTGTAGAGAAGAGGACAGAATTCTTTCACTTCACAATTAGAATTAAGGGTCAAGGAGCCAAGTCACAGGAGAGAAAGCGCACAGCCCCTAAATTCTCATTAAGTTGTAAATGACCGAGACCAGAGCCTCTCCTGAGAGCAAGTTTTCAAGACGGCTTACAAGGAAAGAACATGAAGTAACTTGAGGTCTGAAGTGAGCAAGGCATGGGGAATGCTGGATGTAGCTGTTTCACAATGTGATGAACGTGATAAAGAGAAACAAAATGAACATGATTATGGTATGGACCTAAATGGCACGGAATGGAGTCTAATCTCAAACTTCGTCCCAATGCTCCCACTCCAGACCAAAGCATTCACTGAGCTCCTGGGGGGAGGGGGGCGTTCCCCAAGATGTCAAGTGGCAAGTGTGATCAACAACGTTCTCCTAGGGGCACCTGGGTGGCTCAGTCAGTTAAGCGTCTGCCTTCGGCTCAGGTCATGATCTCAGGGTCCTGGGATCAAGCCTTCCTGCTCGGCGGAGAGCCTGCTTCTCCCTCTCCCTCTGCCCGTGGCTCTGCCTACTTATGCTCTCTGTCAAATAAATAAATAAAATCTTTAAAAAAAAACAAAAAAACCCAACGTTCTCCTAGACTTTATGTGGGTGCACTGAGGACCTAATGTGAGTCCCCTAAGTGACGCATCTGCTTTTGAACAGAGGCCTTGAGTCAGGTGCCTTAACCCAAGGGAGCAGCTTTGTTGGCGGGTGCCCTGGGCACAGAGGAACCACAGGGCAGATACTGGAGGGTGAGGAGGCTGACCCTACTCACTCTGCTGCTTCTGCCGGGCTTTGTCACAGATGGCAGGTCGCAGGTAGATCTTCCGCCCCTCCTCGGCGGAGCAGTCTCGGCCGCACACCACCACGCCCAGACAGGACTTCTTGAGGATGCGTGAGTTGTGGTTGTTGGTGTTGCGCATGGCCCAGCTGCTCAGGTGTCGCTGCGCATTCCTGTCCTCTGAGCTGTAGATGTGCTTCTCATAGGAATCTGGCCATTCCTGGAACCAGTCGGTCTTTTTCACATTCTGATAGAAACACAAAGAATATCGCTATAATTTAAGCGAGAAAACACAACTGTGGGGCGCCTGGGTGGCTCCGTGGGTTAAGCATCTGCCTTCGGCCCTTCGGCTCAGTTCACGATTGCAGGGTCCTGGGCACGAGCCCCGCGTTGGGCTCCCTGCTCAGTGGGGAGCCTGCTTCTCCCTCTCCCTCTCCCCCCCCTCTCACGCTCTCTCGCTCTCTCAAATAAATACTATCTTAAAAAATAAAAACAACACAACTGTTCACAGATGTGAAGCTTGCTTTGGCACCCAAGAGCTGTGGAGACCTTTGGCAAAGACCAACCAGGGTTTCATTCCAGCAGCGGGATCTGAGCGCTGAGCAAGAGGACTGTTGAGTCTATGGGACATTTGCTCCCCGGACCAAGCTGAGTTGTCATTCAGTGCCCCCTTTCCCCTGAGTTCTACCCCACTGATGTTTCTCTAGCCCTTGGTGAGAAGACTTACTGACCATTTCTCACAAAGAATTTTTGAGGGTGAAGTAAGATGATTGTGCTCTTACACAATCACAGTGGAAAACACTGTGGCAGGGTAGTGAGATAATGTCTCATACCACACTGTAGTTACCCTATTGGGAAGGCGAAGGGTTTATGCAGTCACCGGGGTTAGCAGTGGGAAAACTGGAGAGCCCGGGTTTGGGAGGGTTCTGACAGCCACTTTCTCCCCTGGGGAGATCTTCTTCCTTTTTCTCTACTTCTAGATCCACGGGCCTCCAACAAGGCAGGGGGAAGGAAGAGTTTACTTTGGCTGGAAAGTTCTATGTTCTTGCCTAGCACTGGCACTCTTCCCTGTGCGTGAACATCTAAGCTCTCCTTAAAAAGATCACCAGTACAATCAATCCTTTGTTGTTGGGCTTTCTGTGCTTCTGTTTCTTCATCTGTAGAATAGGGATAATGAGAACCAAGTGTGGTTCTGAGAATATGATAATATATAAAAAATACTTAGCACAGCACCTAGCATGGAATAAGCTCTCAATAAATGTTAGTCATTGATGTTGAGGCTCATGTTCCTTAGGCCCTTTGGTGTATAGATCCTGCATTTGACAGTTCCTGCTTCATTCTCAAGAACGACAATCATTAAGCAGTCTCCATACTCAAACTTAGGTTGTGTCCATCCCCACACCCTCTAGAGACCAGGCATCATAAAAGAACATTTTTCATCAAGAAGATTCTAGAAGGTCAGAGAGAAGATTCTAGAAGGTCCAGAAGGAGAGATCAGGGTGCCTTTCTTTTGATTCCCCAACAAGAAAGCCAGGCATAGAATATTGGGGGAGGGAGACAATTTAGAAGGAAAAGAGAAAACATCAATATGAGGATGGAAGGGCAGCACGGGGAAGTTGGTGTTTATTGAGTTAGATTTCAAGTTTAAAACGTGCCAAAGAACTTTGTAACATGAGACTCTGGGCAAGTGAGAGAAGCCTCATTTCTATCTCTGACTAGAGAGGCTCTGAAACCTCAGCCTATCTCTGAAGCCTCATTTTGCTCTTCTCCAAAACGGACATAGTGATAAAATATTCTTCAAAAAAGTACCATGAAGAGCCAGATGTGTTGTAAATTCTGATACAATGATAGTTGCCATTTGAATGGCATGTCGTGGGAACTGAGGTGGATCTGAGGAACCATAAGTGAGGTAGAGGTAGTGCTAGTTAACAGTTAAGAGCTGGGGTCTGCAACGTAGGGCCCATGGGTCAAATCCAGCCCACTGCCTTTTTTTTTTTTTTGGTAAATAAAGTTTCATTAGAACACAGCCATGCTCATTCAGAGCAGAGCCGAGTCATTGTAGCAGAGACTGGATGGCCCATAACACTGAAAATATTGACTATCTGGTAAGATTCATCTCAGGCAGCCCCCTTCCTGCTTCTTCCCCCCCCCCCCCCCCCCCCCTTCTCTTCTGTTCTTTTCCTTCTGACCTAAGGCTCTAAACAATGCCCTCTTGTTTTCTGTGGTCACAGAAAGGCCATGGGAAGCATAATATTTTATCTTCTGAAAAAAGAAAAATGCAGGTTAAAATGCTAAAACGTGGACCTTTAACAATTTGGATTGTAAAAACCGCCTGGTGCATTTCAAGAACTCAAACACAAAGCACAGCTGCCAGGGTAGCAGAGACAAGGGCAACAGACTCGAAGAAAAGCGGAGATTTTCATTTTCAAGGTGAGGGGGCCCTGCAGGCTGGTCAGTGCCATTAATCCCACGAACCAGGAGGAGGGGAAGGTGTATGTGAGTGTCTCAGATGTTCAGAGGAAGAAATTATCTCCACCGTCTTTTTTTCCCCCAGTTTTCTCTCAGTTTAATGTATTATTTTGATCTCCCTTTGAAGCTTCCTCTTTGACTTATGAATTATAGTTCCCATGTATTTGCAGATTTTCCTATTGCCTTTCACCATTAATTTCTAGTTTGGTTCCACTACAGTTGGAGAACACTGTATTTTCAATTATTTTAACATTGTTGAGGTTTGTTTTAGGGCTTACAGTATTTTCTTTTCTTTTTAAGAAATATTTTATTTATTTATTTTTTAAGTAGGTGCCACACCCAATGTGGGGCTTGAACTCATGCCCCTGAGATTAAGAGTCACATTCTCAATCTACTAAACCAGCCAGGTGCCCCAGGGCTTATAATATTTTCTACATTTGACTGTCTTTTTTTTCTTCTTTAAGTTTGTTTTTTTTTGTTTTGTTTTGTTTTGTTTTGTTTTAGTAGCCTCTATACCAGTGTGGGGCTTGAACCCGAGATCCCCAGATCGAGAGTTGCATGCTCTTCTGACTGAGCCAGCCAGGTGTCCCTACGTTTGACCATCTTTTAAGCTTTTTTTTTTTCTCCCCCAGCAGCCTCTTCACTGGCAGGCTACATTTCCAGTCCCATCAGTAATAATTTTGACAAAGTATTAACTTGAGAAAATTCCTAGGCGTAAATGTGTTCTTATCAAGCTCTTCTCTATGCCCAATCTTTTGAGATTTGAATGCTTAGTGGAATCTTCGACAACGTTTGACATTGAAAGTAAGACAAAACCCAGATTCCCATAATGCAAAGGAACCCAGGTGTCAAATGAATGATAGTGATTTCTGAAAGCCTTGTAAATTCAAGGCACCAGAGAGGTAACATTTGAAAAGGAAGAATAATCATTTCTTAATCTTGTTTAGCAGATCTCCATAAAATATTTTCTTCTTTTCTGATCTTGTGTTTATTTTAATTTCTAACTTTTCATGAGTAACTTTGTTTTTCCTCTCAGTTAAGAAGTTTATAATTTAAAGGGAATATTCTTCAGGTTTCCAACAGGTAAATCTAACGAATTTATATTTTATAATCTCATGGGTAACATCACTGGGGTTTTAATTAACATTTCTATGATTTCTGTAATTTTTTTACTAAGAGACCTAATCCTCTAACTCACTCAAAATCTTTGCAACTCCATGGAATCCCAGAGCACCCAACCTTCCTTATTCTGCTTTACTTAACTACTTAAAGTTCTAATAGGGTCCCTTAAAAATTAAATATATATTATTACATAAAACTAATAAAATGAAAATTTTAAAATAAGGTATCAAAAACACTTACATTACCATGTTATTATATTAAAATTGATTTCATGTAGAATACAATCCACTCTCATATAAAGCAATTATCTGCGGGTTTTCTTTAATGCTAGGAATAGCTTAATTCTTTATAAATAAATGTTTCCAAACAAAACAGGGAGAGCAAACAGATACACCTTTAAGCAAATCAGATAGAGGGAGAAAATGAGATGTTACTTATGGAACACAGAAAAAACAATTCAACCAGCGTTTTGGTATCTATACACATTTTCAGGAACTTATCTCTTCTGGGTCAACTAGAAACAAACTCCAAGTGTTATCAAAGGAAGAAATTCAACTCAACAAAATGCTTTTGAGTTAACTCAAGAGTGATTCCTTAGGCTAATACTGCAATTTCTTACCTTTGTTAAAGCGTCAAAATTCAAAACAAAAATGTCCTTATTTGCTCAGACAACACTAAGGTGGGCCGGGGTACTCCAGTTTTCCAAACTCTCCATCGCTTGCCTCTCTCTACTCTTCTTCCTTCCCTTTTCCACTCTACCCAGCTAAACAAGGGATCTTCCGGCAGGCACCCAGAAGAGTTTCTCCTACCACAGATGCAGTAATGTCCCCACCCCATCACACCAGGAGCACGGGGTGGCAGAATAATTCTGGCTCCAGTAGTGGGGATTCAATGACCAAGGGAGCCCAATATAGGTGGGGCTGTCCCAGGAAGTTCAAATGACCTTGAGATCAAGGGGAACACCGCCAAGGAGGACAAAATCATAGATGTACCTGTCAGACCAACAACAATGTGACCTGATCATGCAGGCAGATAATAATTGCAAGAAATCCAGAATCTGGTTTACCTGTTAGCTCTTTAGCACCAAGACACATCTACTTACTCCTTCTGGCTCATTGTGATTTACATTTACCCACATGAACTCACTGAAAGAGCTCAAAGATTCACCTTCACTTATAACTTTGAGGCCAAGTCAACCTTGCTGGCTAAAATCATGGTCCAGGAATTAACTAATTGGAGACATGGCTTCTTTGTGGTTGACTCAGCAGGTTTTAGGTTGACCTGTATTTATGTTTAGCATGTGTATATTTTTTTTAATCTTTTCTCTATAAAAGAATGTACTTAAACCTTGGAATTTTGAGAGTTAATGTCTTGGTGTGGCTTTGGCCATGGATTTTTTTTTTTTTTTTAAGTAAGCTCTATGCCCAACATGGGGCTAGAATTTATAACCCTGAGATCAAGAGTTGCATGTTCTACTGACCGAGCCAGCCAGGCACCCCTGGCCACAGGTTTAATCTGAAAACTACTCATGCTTAGGAACAAAATGATTCAGGGTTTGTCTGCTGTGGTGCTTTTGGAACACTCTGTACTTGTACTCAGAGAAACTGGCTGGTGTTAGGAACAGAGCAGGTGCTCTTTGTGCCCTGCTGAAGTGGGTACTACTTAGGAAGAAAAAGGAGTGATTCTCTCCCCAATTTTCCAACAAGAAAAAGAAAAAAAGCACTTTCTTAGGTATTCAAGGCTGTCAAGAGTTACAGTATTAATGAAGATTGTGACCCTTTCCAGGAACTTGTAATAAACATTTTTAATGTAGGGAAGACTAAACCAACACCAGACATTTGCTGCTTGGGCCAAGCAAACCCTAAAGCAATTATATTTGCATCTTTAAGATGAAAATGTAATTTAAGGGGAATAAAAAGGGAAAGCAAACTGGTGTACGTTGGCCTGGAATAGAGATTTTTATCAGTGGTTGTTTTGAGTAAGTTGAGTGCCTGTGGATCAGGGCTGGCTCCCTGGGGGCTGGATTACGGGGAAAGGGTGTCAAAATAACCACATGTTAGAGGAGGGACCAGAAACAAGTGAAAGGAAGATTTATAGAGATATAACATGCAGCTGAAAGGAGGAAGAAGCCCACATGAAGCAAATAGAGGGGAGGGATGGCTTAGTCAGGGCAAGTGGACTCTGAGCCCCAGATCCAATGATGACACTGTCCCACCCCAAAAGCCTGATGGCTGCCAGCTTCCTAGAAAATAAATCCTCTTGGGATACGCTGCTTCCAAAGCACCTTTCCAGCCAGTTGCCTCTCCCATCTCCCTGCTGTCCCTGCTGAATGCCTGTGCACAAACTCCGTCAAACGTAGAGGCTGAATAGCCTTTGGACTCTGGTGCCCTGCTCTGCTTTGATGGTCTTGTTTGCTCCCTTTCCCTGCCCTAATCCTTTTACATTTTACAAGGCACTGCTCCGAGAAAGCCCTTTGCCAGAAGCTCTGCCTTGCTTCCCATGTCCAAGGCACGCTGAATTACATACTTCCTCTTGCAAGGACCTCCAGCATTTTTCTGCATGACCCAGGTTCTCCGTGCAGGCATGGACCTTCCTCCATTTGCCCAGAAGATCATGAGCCCTTCCACTGAAGTCATCATAGCTTAATGGTCCCTGTATCCCCAGAGCTTGCTGTCGTGTCTGGCACATTCTAGTCACTCGGAAATGTTTGGTGTCCTTTTTTTTTTTTTAATTTAATTTATTTATTTGAGAGAGAGAGCACACACGCAGGGGAGGGGCAGAGGGAGAGGGAGAGAGAGAATCCCAAGCATGTTCTGTGCTCAGTGCGGGACTCGACCTCCCAACCCTGAGGTCATGACCTGGGCTGAAATCAAGAGTCAGACACTTAACCGACTGAGCCGCCCAGGCGCCCCATGAAATGCTTGATGTCTTAATGAAGATATCAGCATTCACTGTTGCCAAAAATTAGCCCATAAATCGTGACATGTCTGAGATGTATAAGGGGCTATGGAATTTTAGGGAATGGGACATGCAATCAGCATTCAGGGGCCCATCTTGAAACTTGAAGCATGTGAGTGGATTAGCAGGAAAGAAATGGGTCTACAAGTTGCCAGAATTTGCCTACACGTTGCGGAAGTAGTCATCCTGGCAAGAACACAGAATTATGAAAAACAAACTCTAAATTCCTTGTGTGACATTTACAACAATAACAAGCAATTGCATTTGATCCTTCAAACCACATTTTTTTTGGTGCCCAAGCAGGTAGTCTGAGGAACATTAATCGCCTGAGGGCCTCCAAAGAGAGAGCTCCAGGGTCAAAAACAAGTCAGAGCCGCAGTGCCTGACAAGCCTCCTCTTGGGAGCACCGCCAACACACACACGGATGGAAGTGTCCGAGGCTGCAGCGGAGAACTCTGTTTAACTTTGTTGAACCTAGTGTTTCTGTTTTTCTTTCTCTATGGTACCGACAAAAAGACCGCGTCACTTGTACTCTGCAGAACATACTTTGGGAAACACTGTTCTAAGCAGCTTGCATAAGGAATCACTATTTTCCTTTTACCGAGGAGGTAACGGAGACTTAAAATCCTTTTGTTGAGAGCCAAACAGATTCTAAGCAGTGGAGCCACCCGCTAATGAATTCCACATTGATCCACTGCTGTTAATATATGCCAGGTATTGTGTTAGCACGGGGCGGAAAGTTCCAGAAGGCAGGCTGCCTTCCTAATCTCAGGTCACAGAATCCTAGGCCGGTGAGTGCAACCACCTCATCTCCAGAAGAGGAAAGGGAGTCTCAGTAAGGGTAAACAACTCCCTAAGGCTTTACAGTTTAAAAAGAGGCAGAACTGGAATTCCAAGCCAGGCTTTTGTCCCCATACAGTGCAACGTCTCGGCCTCGTAATACTCACAACCAGATATACTCCCAAAATACACAACCTAATTAGCTTGGAAATCTTTTCAAGACCCTTTTATTTTTCACCTCAACTGGTTCTTGATACGATTCCAGAGCCAGCATAAACCCAGATCAGGATGGTGATGTCTCTGCTTAGAAAATATTAAAGGGATACGGCACCTTTTTTTTTTGAGAGACAGTGAGAGAAGAGTACACATGAGCGGGGGCAGGGAGGGAGGGCGCAGACAGAGAATCTTAAGCAGGCTCCACACCCAGCGCAGTCCGACGCGGGGCTCGACGTGGGGCTCGATCTCACAACCCTGAGATCATGACCCCAGCCAAAACCAAGAATCAGAGGCCTAAATGACTGAGCCACCCAGGTGCCCCAAGGGACACTGCACTTCTAATCATTTCCCTGGGCTATTTACAAGGGCACTTGAGTTATTTCCATGAGCAATTCAACTTTTTGATTAACTATAAATGATACATTTTCAAAATTGCATTGTGTATTTTTGTTGTAAATTTCTGAATTTAATGTCTTGGGTAGCTGTGAATGCTTTTGTTTTTGGAACTTTTATGAGCCCTGAGTTTTCCTCCAGAGAAGTGGTGCTTCATTTCTTTTGTCTACAGATCTGATGAATGATATGGATCCTCTGTCCCGGAAAAAAATGCATGTTAGTACACGGTGTTACCCACCATTTCAGAAGGTTCTCAAACCCCATTAAAACCCCTGCTCTAGGATGCGAAACTGCGAATCTTCCTTGTACTTGTTTATTTCTACTCTTGATGTTTAGGTTATCCAGCAGCTACTTGTGAGCTACAATCATGAAATTAGGAATAGGCAGCAATATAGGCCCCTGAGCCAGGTATAACTAAAATGTACCTTAAAGTTTCCCCTAAAACAGCTACAACAATCATAAACCAATTAACAGCAACCATAAAGGGGCACCTGGGTGGCTCAGGTCATGATCCCGGGGATCCAGGGATAGAGCCCTGCATGGGTCTCCCTGCTCAGCAGGGAGCCTGTTTCTCCCTCTCCCTCTGCCCCTCCCTACTGCTCATGCTCTCTCTCTCTCTCAAATGAATAAAATCTAAAAAAATAAAAAGAGCAACTATAAGGACAAATCCCTACAATAGATATTTATATGATTCAGCTCTGGTTTATTTAACCACCTTCACTGAGTGGAAAGCAGGGTGTGCTTTGTGTCTTCCAGCTCTTCCAAGATCTACTGAGAGGTAACGTAGGCAGGAATTTAAGAGAAACAAAAGAAAATCTTCGGGGTGCCTGGGTGGCTCAGTCGTTAAGCGTATGCCTTTGGCTCAGGTTGCAATCCCAGGGTCCTGGGATTGAGCCCCACGTCCGGTTCCCTGCTCCACAGGGAGCCTGCTTCTTCCTCTCCCTTTGCCTCTCCCCCTGCTTGTGCTCTTTCTCGCTATCTCTGTCACTATCTGTCTCTCTCTATCAAATAAATAAAATCTTTGAAAAAAAAAAGAAAGAAAATCTTCACTAGAGTGCAATTTGGAATGATCTGGAAGTCTTCATTAGAATGAAATCTGGAGCGGTTATAAATCAAGACCGTGGAAATCTCATTTCTTCTGCCCTGCCTTGGAAAATCCAAATTTCTTGTTCCCCAGAATCAGGCCGACTAGCTTGACCTTTTCATTACACAGTACTGGTGATCTCCAGTCAGCCTTCCCAACACCCTTTCCAACAACTTCCAAAGAAAACACATCCTTTGAATGCCAAAAAGGGAGACAGGGGAGGTCAGTTTTAAACAACTACCATTTTCCACCAAATAAAGAGTTAAAAAGTCAAATGCCAAAAAAGAAGGTAAAGAAAATATGAAATGCATTACTTACAAAAGTTCTAGAAGAGCTGCTCTATCCCATAAGAGCACTATCATTTGCACATTCCAGTTACAGATTTAATTTAAAACCATTATTATACTGGGGCACCTGGGTGGCTCAGTTGTTTAAGCGACTGCCTTTGGCTCAGGTCATGCATGATCCTGGAGTCCCAGGATCGAGTCCTGCAACGGGCTCCCTGCTTCTCCTTCTGACCGCCCCCACCATGCTCTCTCTCTCTCATTCTCTCTCTCTCTCAGATAAATAAATAAAATCTTCAAAAAATAAAAATAAAAAAATAAAACCATTACTATATAGCAAATAAGACTGTATGGGAATTTGTGCACTGTGCAGAGTCAATCTATTGGCAAATACCTTATCATGGACTTTATTCTACCGGCTAGCTAGGGTGGGTACAACAGAAGCCAAGTCAAATTTTGAAAGAGAAGGGAAGTAGCATTTCCTTTGTTTCAGTCTGTAACTGTTGTGGGGCGGAGGGTGTGGTGTCTGATAGGTAAAAACCCGCTCGAATTCTAGGTCATGGCATCCCCTCTTAAAATTCCTCAGTTGGGGGCGCCTGGGTGGCTCAGTTGGTTAAAAACGACTGCCTTCGGCTCAGGTCATGATCCTGGAGTCCCGGGATCGAGTCCCGCATCGGGCTCCCTGCTCGGCAGGGGGTCTGCTTCTCCCTCTGACCCTCTTCCCTCTCGTGCTCTCTGTCTCTCATTCTCTCTCTCGCAAATAAATAAAATCTTAAAAAAAAAAAAAAAGTTCCTCAGTTGGATGCCCAGCTGAAGCTCTGCAGGAGAGGAATTTACCCAGGTTGGACCTTCACCAATTTCCTTCCAGATTTTAGCAAGTTAAGGCTTCACAGTCAAATGCTGAAGGCAGATTCTTATGTAAGTGCATACCTGAGGCAGTTTCATATCATTAATATCCCAGCTTAACATCTCCTTGTCCTCGGAATCAAAGTCTTCAGGCTCCATGACAGTCAGGTCACCCATAGGTTTCTGCCTGTCCAATGTCCCGCAGAAGTGGTGGAGAATTTTCCTTTCAAAGGCGTTTCCTACCGTTGGATCAATCCACTCTTGACTCAAGCAGCTTAGACCTGGAGACTGTTTTCTGACACTAAAAAATAAGTGATAGTAATACTGACAGTTAAAGAGATAAAAATCAGTACTTGCCTGCCAGAAAAACCTGTTTCATTGACATTTTTGCAAGCACCAACAGACAAAATAAAAACACAAGGTATAAGTCATTAGTGATCTCGTGGCAATAAAGCTTGACCACGGGGAATCAGAAGCACCATGATCCTTGGGTTGGGGCTGCCTTTCTCCCTTCTAGGCCCAGGCTGGGAAAGCCGGAGTAGGGACCATGGTCCCCTGCAGCCAATGGCTAGAACATTGTCCTCCATATACCTTGGGGCAAGAGGGAGAACTAGCTTGGAGTTGTTTGCATGGATATACCTTTGTACATTAGCTAATATGTGGTTCAAGTTACAAGTGGGAAACATCACAACCAAATGTATCTACAAGTATTTTTTAAATCTAAATTGCCACAGACATTAATTTGTATCTCCTCAATAAATCCAGTGTGTACTCTGTAACTTCAAATATTATCAATGGATAGCCTCAAATCAGATTCCCTCTAAAACCTTGGCATTATTGACATTATGGACGTGGTAATTTTTTGACGTGGGAGGTTATCTTGTGCACTGTAGAACGGTTAGCAGCATCTTTGGTCCCTGACCATTAAGTGTCAATAGCAATGCATCCTTTTGTTGTGAGAACCAAAAATGTCTCCAGACATGGCCAAATGTCCCCTGGCGGGGGCAAAACTCCTTGAGAACTACTACTTTAAAATAGTATTTCTTCAAGGCAGAGGATCACAGGGGAAGAGGGGAAAAAATGAAACAAGATGAAACCAGAGAGGGAGACAAACCATAAGAGACTCTCAATGTCAGGAAACAAACTGAGGGTTGCTGGAGTGGTGGGGGGTGGGATGGATTGGGTGGCTGGGTGATAGACACTGGGGAGGGTATGTGCTATGGTGAGTGCTGTGAATTGTGTAAGACTGATGAATCACAGACCTGTACCCCTGAAACAAATAATACATTATATGTTAATAATAAAATAAAATAAAATAAAATAAAAAGAATGTTATAAAATAAAAAAATAAAATAAAAATAGTGTTTCTTTACTTTAACTCAAAGCACCCTTCAAGGCTTTCTAATAGAAATCTCCCTCTTCCCTGCCCCCCGCCCCCCACTGAAGATTCTTCTATCTCACTTTACTTTGATTAGATTGTATTATGTAAATGATAGAGATTCAAAAATGTTTGTGCAGACTGCATTTCTTCCCCCATGAGAAATACCACTCTGGTTTCTAATCATAATTGGTTAAAGGAGATTTACCCAAAAAAAGAAAAGGAAGGGAAAAAGAAAGAAAGAAAGAAAGAAAGGAAGGAAAGAAGGAAGAAAAAGAGAGGAAGGAAGGAAATGTTCTACTCTGAGGAAAAAAACTAATTATTTTGCAGATGAAATGTGCTTATTAGTAGAACACAAAGTGACACATGTTTACATGTGTGACATCTCCATTTGCTGGTGGTTCTTGTAAAAACAAGGGACATACTGATGTTACATAAAACAACTTAATAGTAAACTTGAACTATGAGTTTAATAGTCTCCAGCTGAGGAAGTGCCATGGGCCCTATTCCTTAGCTATTTGACTTCATATGAACCCTAATACTTGTCAGTCTCTGAGATCTGAGGGCAAGTATATGAATATAGAAGACGGCTGACCTGAACCGATGACCATTAGATAACAAGCTAATTAGGGGTCCCTCTGCGCCTTATCCCCCCTACCACACTCACCTACAACCTAGTGGTTAAAGATTCAAAGAGCATGAAGTCCATCACCCATGTTTCAAACACTGCCATGCAAGGTTAAATCCCCAGGAGTTTTAAACAAAAAATTGCTTGGGAAATAGACATTAAGTCGCTCAAGAAAGGCTGTTACAGACTGACCCGAATTCAGATTTCAATTACAAGTCTATGAGACACAAAGATCGCGTGTCGACCTGATGGTAGCAGCTGGATGCACTTACCTCGTTGAGCGTTAACACAGTAACTCAGATGGTCTAAAACTTGTTACAGCTAATTGGGACAGACTGATCTTTTTTTTAAAAAAACAAAACAAGGGGCGCCTGGGTGGCTCAGACGGTTAAGCATCTGCCTTCGGCTCAGGTCATGATCCCAGAGTCCTGGGATCGAGCCCCACATCGGGCTCCTGGCTCAGCGGGGAGCCTGCTTCTCCTTCTCCCTCTGCCCCTCTCCCTGCTCATGCTGTCTCTCTCTCTCTGTATCTCTGTGTCTCAAATGAATAAATAAAATCTTTAAAAAAAAAAACAAAACAAAAACCCAAAAACCTTGAATAACAAGATTCACATCTCAAAAACTCCCAAGCGTTATTTTAAGTGACATAGACATAATTCTTTTGTTTTTAAATTAAAGGGAGGGGAATAAAAAAATCTTGCTGCACAAAAGCTACATTGCCCTTTTGGTTTTCTTGGCTATAAATTGTTGCCAAATGAACAAACGTTAATTTAGTATTTCCTGAAAGTTAAGAACAAAACATAGGAAGGACTGTATGCAGCCCTTCGAAAATAAACAACTCAGTTTTCCTCCAGAATCAAAAAAACTTAATTTGTAAAGACTTCCCTTTTTTTTTTTTTTTTAAGCAACTTGGGCCAAAATGTATTCAAATTTCATCATTTCTATAGAGAACCCAGTAGAACTGAAACCCTGTAGGAATGGGGTGACTATTAGCGTATTCCTTACACTGGCCTCTCCTGGGGATTTCTGGCTTCCTTACCTTCTGACTTCTTATGGAGATGCAGATAATACTGTGTCATAAAAATCTCATCTCTGGTTCAGGTCGCAGCAGGTTCTGGTCATTTTCTACACAGAAGCTGCATTTCCCTAATCCAGGTCAAGGTACACTATGCTAATGAGCTCTGGCAAAAGTCCAATCAAAATCTAGATGCTCTCAGCTTGGGATAGGCGAGAGAGTTATCCAAGGAGTCACTTAACCAGGACAGAATGCCAGCAATGTGAGGGATATTCTATTGTTCACCTCTGAACTTTCCCCTCCTTTATGTTAAGAGGGGATTTTAGGGGCGTCTGGGTGGCTCAGTCGGTTAAGCGTCTGCCTTCAGCTCAGGTCATGATCCCTGGGTCCTGGGATGGAGCCCTGCATCGGGCTCCCTGCTCAGTGGGGAGTCTGCTTCTCCCTCTCCCTCTGCCCCTCCCCCTGCTCATGCTTGCTTTCTCTCTCTCTCTCTCTCAAATAAATAAATAAATAAAATCTTAAAAAAAAAAAAGAGGGGATTTTAACTGAAATGGACATTGAAAAAAGAACTTCATGAGGAAGTACAGGTGTTTTCCTGCTCAGAATTTCATAGGTTTAGCCCAAAGCAGATTGATTTAATGGTGGATTCTAATTCTCCTACCACATACCCCTGCCTGTGTATGAGAGAATAGAGAGGCAGACAGAGGTAGAGAAATACCATGCTGATGGAACCTACTGGAATAGATATTGGATGGCCAACATTCCTAAACCAGAAATACTATAAAATGCTATTCTACACCTACCAATGATGCCCCCACTAATTCTAAGTGTTCCAATCCCCTCAAATAATACCATCCTCACAAGTCAGTTCAGTCCACGTGCTATATTCCAGGCTGTCTGATAGGCTCTGGAGATCTAAGGGAGAAATGAAGCATTAAGTTTCGTAGTGGAAAAGATGAACAAAGACACTAAATAAGCCAAAGATAACTTAATGCATGGAACCGAAGCAGTCTAGAAGGAGTGTGGAAGGTAAGGTACGAAGCTGGAGGGAAGATAATCTAGGGAAACGTCTTTCACCATCATGATGTGCATCGTGATGCCCCATCAGCCTCTTGACGGACAAATGGGTATTTGTCAAGGCATCAAAGAATGGAAGAGGGTGTTCCAGATAGTGGCAATATTGCGGGCAAAGGCAAAGTAGTGTGAAAAGTGTGGTGCGCTAATCATTAGGAGAAGTAGGCGCCCGTCAGGAAGGCCCTGGCCATGGAAGACAGGCTGCAGAGGAAGGGATGAGCAGCAGGTCAGAGGGCAAAGCCTTGGGAAGACTCATGGCTCTGTCAGGCAGTTGCTGAACCATCTTTGGCAATGTTGAGGAGATTTCTTACTAGTCTTTCAGTTCATGACTGAATTTCTCTTTTGCCTAGAGGTTGAGACCCTGAAAAAAATTTTCTGGTGCTTTATCTGACTAATCTTGATCTGCTCCTTATAGTCCCTCCTTGGCAGGGAGTTCTTTCAACATCCCCAGACATGCTGTGGCAGGACAGAGCCAAGCCCTGTGCCAACTGGCAAGAGAGAAAGGTCTATATGGTCCAGCTCCAGAATCACAAAGCAGGGCCAAGAATGAGAGGAATTAAGTTGGTAACTGGCACGGCACACCCGTCATGATTATCCACTCACTTAGGCCTCCTCTCTAGCGTGTCTTCTCCCATCCATGTCTAAATCCTATCCCTCCGTCAGAAATCCCCCAAATGCCACCTCCTTATGGATCTTCCCACACTAGTCTAGAACCTGTGATTTCTCATTTCTGTGGTATTCCAGAACTCTTAACTGAATTATAGGCTGTCTTAGGTCACTCAGGACTAACATTTTTTTCTGATCACAAAATGAATTCATAATCTTTTTAAAAAATTCGTGTTCTTGGGACACCTGGGTGGCTCAATTGGTTAGGTGTCTGCCTTCGGCTCAGGTCATGATCCCGGGGTCCTGGGATCCAGCCCCGTGTCAGACTCCTTGCTCAGCTTCTCCCTCTCCCTCTGCCTGCCTGTCTGCCTACTTGTGATCTCTCTCTCTCTCTCTGTCAAATAAATAAATAAAATCTTTTTTAAAAAGAATTTATATAACTCAACACTAAAAAAAAAGAAAAGAAAAAAAGTCTGATTAAAAAATGGGCAGAGGGGGATGCCTGGGTGGCTCAGTCGGTTAAGCGTCTGCCTTCGGCTCAGGTCATGATCCCGGGGTCCTGGGATTGAGCCCCACCTTGGGCTCCCTGCTCAGCGGGGAGCCTGCTTCTCCCTCTGCCTCTGTCTCTCTCTCTGAAAAATAAATAAATAAAATCTTTATTTAAAAAAAAAATTCGTATTCTCATCTCCTAGAGATTCCCACCGTGAACATTTTGGTCACGTCCTTTCAGACTTTTGTTTTCCCCTACATACATCACCAAACATAGATATTACTTTGCATAATTATAAGAGTACATGTACATGCTATTCCTTTAACTATTCGTGAGTGTTAGTCCCAGTTCCCCAGCTAAACTGCTAGTTCCTTCCTGAAGGAGTTGCCATCTTCCACTTCCCTTCTCCTCACACAATGATCTGCTGGGGCCCGGCTGCAACATCACATCCCTCTTCATCCCAACCACCAACCCTACTCTGACACAGGAAGGAACTGAGGAGCTGTCTCCACACTCTGAGCTGTGACCTTATGTCCCAGACTGGTAACAGCACTTCTGCTTTCATAAGGCCAGCATCCTACCTTCTTACCCAAATTCTCCTCATTGGATCTCTGTCATTGTTACTGATGACAACAATAATCAGGGCCACTTCCCTTGGCCGAACACTTACAGTGTGTCAGGTGCCATGCTGAAAACTCCAACCTTACAGCAGCCTTATGGGGTGGATGCTGTCCTTAGTATACTCTCTTACTGAGGAGTTAATCAAGGCTTACAGAAAGAGTAACTCACCCCCCCAAAAAAAAAAAAGACATAGTACCTCACAAGCATGTAGGTGGCAGAGCTGGGGCAGAACTCAGACGAGCCTACTGGCCGTGGTCCTGCATGACCTGCCCAGGGCTGTTCAGTGTCTGGAGTCTTTGTCTCTGCTCCTATTTACTCAGAACTCTGCATTGCTCTTTTCCATCTCTGCCTCCTTCCTGAAGACAGGAATCCTGCCCTAAAAGCCAGGTGCCCAGGGACACCTGGGTGGCTCAGTCAGTTAAGTGTCCGACTCTTCATTTGGGTTCAGGTCATGATCTCAGGGGAATCAGGCTCCCTGCTCAGTGGGGAGGAGTCTGCTTCTCCCTCTCCTTCTGCCTCTCCGCACCCCCAACCCTGCTTGCACACACACACACACATACACACACACACACACTCACTCACAATCTCTGTTTTCCTCAAATAAATAAAATCTTAAAAAAAAAAGCCAGGAGCCCCGAGGCCCTATTGCTTGCTGACTGACCTCAATGACCGAAGCTTGGATTTCTCAGTCCCCCTGCTCTTGCACTCCCTGTCACTCCGGGGCCTGCCTACTGAGGTCATTCTAGTTTCTTACATCAGTGGTGGTGCTTTAGGCATTTTAGGAAGGGGAGTTCTTCCCTGTGTAGGACTGTCCCATGAACATATGGTTTCCCCAGACACTAAAGGCCAGAAACACAACCAAGTCACAATGTCAACCATAACCTCCTACCCCTGTACGTCCAAATGTCTAGAGAACTCCAGGGAGCGTGGCATCATACTGCTCTGCTTCAGAACAAGTATGCCAGACCTTCAGTGCTGAGGTGCTTGCCTAGAGTGACTGCCACCTGTGGTTTCTAATTCATGCACTTCAGACACCTCTCTACACTAGATGGATGAACTTTCCAGTGTCTGTAAGTCTTGTCTATTCTCCCGGTGCCTCCCTCAGCTCAAGAGATGTTCCAGGCCCCAGATCCACCCATTGTCTGGTCCCCCTCCCGTGAACTAAGCCATGTATTTAACCCTTATTGTGAGTCAGGGTTAATCCTCACAACTACCTCATGAAATACAGCATTATTAAGTTATATTAGTATGAGAAACTGAGGTACAGAGGGGTTAAGTAACTCAATCTTTATAAGATCATGAAGTAACCAATCTCTCAACTAGAGAACAGTGATGTTAAAAGGCATTCCCTTCGTGATAGAGTAAATCATCGGACACATCAGCTCTTTCTGGTGTCAACTTCCTCCTGCCTCCTAACTTCACCATTTTTAAGGAAACTGCTGTCCTTCCTCCCCTCCCCCACAAGGCCATCCATCAGAACTTTCTGTCCCTTCTGGCATGGGACGCAGTCTGACCTACACAGTCCTTCCCTGGAATTTCCCAAGTCAGAGGTGTTTCTTTCAGCTGCCAAATTGTAAGCCTGGCCTCAGAGCTGCTATGGCCATATCGCTGCTGTCGTGGGATAGAATCTGAGCCAGGAAACCAACAAGGGAGCAAAAAGCAGAGAGAGATGGACAAAGGGAGAGCAAGGAGACCCAGATTCAGGCAAGCCTGTGGCCAGCTCCAGTCTCTCCTCTGGAATTATGCAATCCACAGATACCATTTACACTTTCACTCCTTTGAATTGAGTCCTTCAACTTGCACCTGTTAAAGACTTACTGACACGGGGCGCCTGGGTGGCTCAGTCGGTCAGGCGTCTGCTTTTGGCTCAGGTCATGATCTCTGAGTCCTGGGATCGAGACCCGCATTGGGCTCTGCTCAGCGGGGAGCCTGCTCCTCCCTCTCATTCTCCCTCTGTGCTCTCTCTCTCTCAAATAAATAAAATCTTAAAAAAAAAATCTTAAAAAAAAAAAGATCTACTAACACATCTTCCATCTAGGTAAGCCTAAATTTTGCCCAGATTTCAAAATAAACCACCCTCCTTTTTATTTGTCCTTCTAAAGACGGGCACCCAAAGGAACTTGTCTGACACTCCTTAAAATCAGAAAATGCTTCATAATACCTCTCTTGAGTCAATGCACAGGACACAGAGAATCAGCAGCAGCAGCCCAATTAGACCCTTAACCGATGCATGCAGTTCTTAAAGCAAGTAATCTAGGGACTTCTCAAAGCTCTATTTCTGTGCTTTGTAAAACTGAACTTTGGATTTTTCCTTTAGGGTTTCTCAAATATTAAGCCATTTGTGGTTCTCATGTGGAGAACTATCCAAGTTCTGTATAATATATTTCAGTTCTAAAGACCACCCTGTATCATCTTAAACTGGATTCTGAGCTGCATCTGAGAAGTAAAAGGCTAACTTAGTGTTCTCTTTATAAATCTCTGGGCAGACAAGACAGACAGGGTTGACTGTTCCCTAATTGGTAGTTCAGGTGGGGAAACCCCCAGATGTCATGGTGTTCTCTGGAAAATACTGTGAAATTTAGAAATATTTACATTAAGGGGCGCCTGGATGGCTCAGTCGGTAGAGAACGCAACTCGATCTCAGGGTGGTGTGTTCGAGCCCCACGTTGGGCACAAAGCTTACTTTAAAAAAATATTTATACTTTAAGTCTTGAGAATTGTTTTACTTATAGAAACTATGACTGACAGATGTATATGTAATATCAAAGTCACAACCATGAACCCAGTGTCAACCCCCCAAAAAGAAAAAAACAAAAAACAAATAAGCTCTCAAATTCATAATAGTGGATTGTTTCCAGTTTCCTATACATATTTTGCTGTTCTTTTGTTTTGTACTAAAAGGCAAGAATTGGGATGTCCTGCAGTTTGATAACAATGTGAGTAAAGTCAGAACTGAGAAAACTATTGTTTCTTAAAAAATTTTGCAAATTGGGGTGCTTGGGTGGCTCAGTCGTTAGGCGTCTGCCTTCGGCTCGGGTCGTGGTCCCGGGGTCCTGGGATCGAGTCCCACATCGGGCTCCCTGCTCCGCGGGAGGCCTGCTTCTCCCTCTCCCGCTCCCCCTGCTTGTGTTCCCTCTCTTGCTGTGTCTCTCTCTGTCAAATAAATAAATAAAATCTTAAAAAAAAAAAAATTTTGCAAATAAGAAAATCAACTCCAACTTTTTAAAATTTAAGAATCACAGAATAGGGGCGCCTGGGTGGCTCAGATGGTTAAGCGACTGCCTTCGGTTCAGGTCATGATCCCAGGGTCCTGGGATCGAGTTCCGCATCGGGCTCCCTGCTCAGCAGGGAGCCTGTTTCTCCCTCTCCCCACCTGCTGCTCTCCCTGCTTGTGCTCGCTCGCTCTCTCTGTCAAATAAATAAATAAAATCTTAACAAGAAAAGAATCACAGATTAAAAAAAAAGTCACAGAACAATCAAGGCAGGACTATGATCTATGTTAAAATGGAACAAGTTGTTACTGCTATTTTAGATGGATTTATAAATATTTCAAACTATTTTCAGTTCCGATTCCTAACACAGTAAATATTGGTAGGTATAACCACATAATCAAAAGCTGTTGGAGGCTCTTATTGATTTTGAAGAGTGAAAACAGACCCAAAAGTTTGAAAGCTGCTGCTGTAAGTACTGAGTCCTAAAGTACTGAACCTTGGTCACGGGGTGGGGCGAGCTGTTGCTGGTGATATTCCGCACTCAGAGTGTGAACTGCCCCACCCTTAGCCCTTCATGGGCTCCTATCTCAGGACTAGAAAGGTGGCAGGAATGGAGGTGGTAACATGATAAGGACAAAGAGATACTTTCAGTAGAACTGTGCACCACCAATGTCCACAGGTCGAAATGCTGCTGGAGGAGGGAGGTCCCGACCATAGCGAGACTCTCGGGCACCCAGGACTGCAAGCTGACCCAGCACCCACCACCTCTACCTCCTGAGAGCTCTTGCTCACAGGCAGTGGGAGGGCCCAGCTGTGCCCATTCGGAGATGCAGACCAGGGCAACTGGGGTAGCCCTCTGCAGCAGGCTGTGGACGCTCTAGCAGCTCATCCCCAAAGAGGGCAGAGGAGGAGAGGGAGAACGTGGTGGACGAATGTAGTAACTGAGAAGACTCAGTGATGAGCACACACGAGATATCCCTTGAAGAAAACACACCCAGAGAGAACTGTGCGGAGCTGGGAGTCTGCAGGTGTGGGCTGCAGGCCAGCACGTGACAGCCTCAGCTCTTGCCACCAAAACTCTGAAGCCTAGCAGACTCACAGGTTAGGTATTTGTAATGAAAGAATACTGATTGTACACCTGAAACTAATGGAACATGTGTTAACAATACCTCAATTAATCAAATTTAAAAATAAAATACTGAGAAAAATGCAACAAAAATGGTAACCATTGTTCTTTGTATTATGGGACTACTGATAATGTTTATTTCCTTTTTTATATTTATTTGTAATTTTCTACATTTCCCATAAGAAACGTGCAAACTTTTTATCATGGTATTTCTTTTTTAAGTCAGTGATACAAAGTAAAAATATCTACTGTACAGTGCTCTATAGCAGCAGTTCTCAAATATTTTTATATTTTAAAGATTTTATTTATTTGTCAGAGAGTGTGCACAAGCAGGGGGAGCGGCAGGCAGAGGGAGAAGCAGGCTCCCCGCTGAGCAAGGAGCCCAATGTGGGACTTGATCCCAGGACCCTGGGAGCCAAAGGCAGTCACTTAACTGACTGAGCCACTCAGGCATCCATATTTTTACACTGTTAAGAAATAATGAGTATGGGGACGCCTGGGTGGCTCAGTCGGTTAAGCGGCTGCCTTCGGCTCAGGTCGTGGCATCGAGCCCCACGTCCAGCTCCCTGCTCAGCGAAGAGCCTGCTTCTCCCTCTCCTTCCTTGTGCACTCTATCTCTCAAATAAATTAAAAAAAAAAAAAGAAGAAAGAAATAATGAGTATCTTGGGGCCCTGGCTGGCTCAGTCAGAAGAGCATGTGAGTCTTGATCTCAGGGTCATGAGTTTGAGCGCCACATGGGGTGTAGAGATTACTAAAAAAATAAATTAAAAAAAGAAATAATGAAAATCTCACAAAAAGCTTTTGTTTATGTAGTTATATCTGTCAATGTTTACCGTATTAGAAATTAGAACTGAAAATTTTTGGAAATATTTATTAATTGATGTAAAATAATAGTAATAAGCCTATCCTTTTCTTAAGGATCAATAGTATTTTATTATGTTCCATTAGCCACTGTATAATAACCCATTTCATTTTAACATAAATGCCATTTTTATAAAAAATAACTATCTTCAAAACAAAAATTCATAGAATGAGTCATAGTAACATTTTTTGCAAATCTCTAATATCTAACCTAACAGGGACACCTGGGTGGCTCAGTCGGTTAAGCGTCTGCCTTCAGCTCAGGTCATGATCCTGGGGTCCTGGGATTGAGTCCCGCACTGGGTTCCTTGATCAGTGGGGAGTCTGCTTCTCCCTCTCCCACTCCCCCTGCTTGTACACTCTTTCTCTCTCTTTCTCTCGCATGTGCTCTCTCTGGCAAATAAGTAAGTAAACTCTTAAAAAAAAAAAAAAGCAAGACAGCCTTATTGCTTATATGGAGAACGCTTTCATCGTCTATATAGGAGATCAAACTAGTCAAAACTTTCCCTTAATGGGACGCCTGGGTGGCTGAGTTGGTTGAGCGTCTGCTTTTGGCTCAGGTCATGATCCCAGAGTCCTGGGATTGAGCCCCGCATCGGGCTCCCTGCTCCACGGGAAGCCTGCTTCTCCCTCTCCCAGTCCCCCTGCTTGTGTTCCTGCTCTCACTATCTCTCTCTCTGTCAAATAAATAAACAAAATCTTAAAAAAAAAAAAAAATCTAACCTAACAGAAAGCAGTGGGACATCTCATATCTGCTTCTGCATTCAATCTGTTACAGTACACACAGATGTCAGGTAACCTCACTGCATACTTGTGAGAGATTTACAGTAAAGAAAGGTAAATAACATCTTAGTATATTCATGAAAATAGTTTTAATTTTTGTAAACCTCCTGTAAGGGTCTGGGGTACCCCCAAGACTCATTGGATCACACTTTAAAAACCATGTTCTTTTTTTTTTTATTTTAAGATTTATTTATTTATTTGAGAGAGAGAGAGAAAGAGCTGGGCAGGGGTGAGGGAGGGGGAGGGGCAGAGAGAGAGAGAGAGAATCTCAAGCAGACTCCCCAGTGAGCACGGAGCCCTAGTGGGGCTCAATCGCACGACCCCAAGATCATGACCTCAGCTGAAATCAAGAGTGAGACGTTCAACCGACTGAGCCACCCAGGCGCCCCTAAAAACCATTTGCTTTATACCATACAAAATACCTTCACAAACAAATCTCATTGACTCACAAAAATACACTGAATCAGGCATGTTTTTAAACAGATGAGGAATCTGAGAGTCACAGAGGTCAACCAATTCATCCACCATCACACGGATTCCTGTCTTTAGAGTCTGAATCTGGGACTCAATTCCAGATATCTATCATATCAACTCTGAAAAGCTTTTAAACCACCCGCCTGTTCCCAGAGCCACAGCCTGGGACACTCAAAGACTTTATACACAATAATTAGGATGGCTAATATAGTAAGTCTAGAATGTGGAAGGAAAAACAGAGATCCAGAGGAGTTAGGGAAGACAGAGCGTGACAGCACAGAAATAAGCACAGATCCTGGCAGGCGGGAGCCCTGAGCTCTGGACGCCATTCCTTCCCTTCTTGTGTGACTTAAGTTTCTTCACCTCTCTGGTCACCAGGATTGCCTCATCTGCGAAACGGGATGATGATATCTTACCTGCCTGAAGGCATGGTCTGGACCAGATGATTGCCCAAGGTCCTGCTAGTGGAAGGCCTGCCATTTACCAAAAATTCCAGTCATTTGGAAGGAATACAACACAGCTGAAATGGACTCTGCTTTTGAGAGAGAGTGCCTGTGATTCTTCCATTTTCTCTAGAGTAATATTTGGAACTTGGTATTTCTTGAAATCTATTTTAGTCACCTGTCTTGAAATTTCTTCAAACTTTATTCAGAAAACCTAACCTTGAGAACAATTCATTGAAATCACTTGAGGGGCACCTGGGAGGCTCGGTCGGTTGAGCGTCCGACTCTTGATTTCGGCTCCGGTCATGATCTCAAGGTTGTGAGGTCCAGTCCCCGAGTGGGGTCTTCGCTCAGTGGGGAGTCGGCTTGAGGTTCTCTCTCCCTCTGCTCCTCCCCACCTCCCCGTGCTCCCTCTCTCAAATAAATAAATCTTAAAAAAAAAAAATCACTTGAAAACTTGGTACAGAGAAATCCAGGGCAATTTCACAAGCCCCACAAGTGTACTGAACACCTACTATTGTGCTGCAGACGTGTAAGAGCCTAGAGAACTGGGGCACCGGGTCAGTTGGTTGGGCATCTGTCTTCAGTTCAAGTCATGATCCTAGGGTCCTGGGATCAAGCCCCGAGTTGGGCTCCCTGCTCAGCGGGGAGCCTGCTTCTCCCTCTCCCTTTGCCTGCCACTCCCCCTGCTTGTTCTCTCTCTCTCTGTGTCAAATAAATAAGTAAAATTAAATTTAAAAAAAATTCTAGAGAACCATGCACACCTGATTTTATTTCTGGACATGCTACTGGATTTACACATCTATCATGCACTTAAGCTGCTTTATTTTTCCTATTTTTTAATCGTGGCTAAATATACATAACATAAAATTTACTATTTTAACCATTTAAGTACAGTTCAGTGGCACTAAATACACTCACATTGTTGTGCAACCATCACCACCATCCATCTCCAAAACTCTTTATATCTTGCAAACCTGAAAATACACCCATTAAGTAATAACTCCCCTTCCCTTCCTATCCTGGCAAGCACCCTTCTACCTTCTATCTCTATGAATTTAACTACTCTCAGTACCTTATATACGTGGAATCATGCAGCATTCGTCTTTTTGTGACTGGCTAATTTCACTTAGCCTGATGTCCCCTGGATTCATCCATGTTGTCGCATGTGTCAGAATGTCCTTCCTTTTTAAGGCTGAATCCTATTCTATTGTGTGCATATAGCACATTGTATTTATTTATTTATTTATTTATTTATTAAAAGAGGTTTTAAGTATTTTTTTAAAATTTTTTTTTTTAAGATTTTATTTATTTATCTGAGACAGAGAGAATGAGAGAGAGCAAGCACATGAGAGGGGGGAGGGTCAGAGGGAGAAGCAGACTCCCTGCTGAGCAGGGAGCCCAATGCGGGACTCGATCCAGGGACTCCAGGATCATGACCTGAGCCGAAGGCAGTCGCTTAACCAACTGAGCCACCCAGGCGCCCTACCACATTGTATTTATACATTTATCTGCCAGTGGAGATTTGGGTCATTTCCACCACACTGAAGCTTTCCCAGCCTTGCTTTAAAGGCTGGAGAAACTCAACACAAAGAAGAAAGCAGAATAGAGCCAATGGTAGTGGGCATGGATCAGAAAAATATGCACGGAATTATTTCAGATTTGAGATGTAAATTCCAGCACTAAAAGAAAAAAAAAAGCCAGATTTTTGTCTTTGTTGTTTTTCCCTCTTCTCTAAAGAACTGTTACTAAATTCTAAGTGTCATAGGATCATGGAATGTACTGCATTGAATTTCACATTCCACAGAAAAGGTAGCAAAGTTTCTGGCCAATTCCATGAACTTATCTTTGAATATATCAATGTAGTGTACAATTAGGGAAACATTTTGATCTGAACGATCACATTTGATTTTACAACAATCTTATTATAAGATACTCAGGGTGAGTATTTGTGTAATTTCATAGATGAAGAAGCTGAGAATCTCAACCATTAGCTCCTCACCAGACAACACGGAACAGGGACACCCCTAGAGGTCCTACAACAACTCCAGCCCTGTCCCTCTGCCCGCTGCCACTTTGTCAGGAGTTGTGAATGAGCATTTAGTCACTTCCTAGGGCACCTGGGTGGCTCAGTCGTTAAGTGTTTGCCTTCGGTTCAGGTCACGGTCCCAGGGTCCTGGGATCCAGCCCCGCATCGGGCTCCCTGCTCCGCGGGAAGCCTGCTTCTCCCTCTCCCACTCCCCCTGCTTGTGTTCCCTCTCTTGCTGTGTGTCTCTCTCTGTCAAATAAATAAATAAAATCTTAAAAAAAAAAAATAAAGTCACTTCCTAAGTACAGTATCACTTCACCCTGAAGCACAGAAATATAAGCTGGGCGACATCTTAAGATCCTTCTAATCTTATGAATTAACATGACAGTTTTCCATCAGGGTGAGTTCTTTTTCTTTTTTTTTTAAATATGATGTGTCTGTGTGACAGCAGGCCTACTAACATATATATTTAGTTAACAATGAAATGATCCCGAGTTCTGTTAAGGACCCTGCAACAGTGAGAGGAAATCAGCAGAAAGCGGCGGGGGAGGGTAAGGTTGTACAGGTCGGATAGGAAGAACATTACTCTCTGATCCTCATGCTTAGTTTAGAAAAAGAGGTATAAAGTTCATTCAAAGTATTATGGCTGGTTAAAAAAAAGTAGGAACACCTAGAGCAAAGCTATGAAGTAGTCAGATTTACTGCCCCTTGAGGGCTCCTGTCTCCTTGCAAACCCTTGGGTTGTATCTTTCTCAGCTCTACCCAGGGACTCAGTGCCTTCAGGCTGCCTGTATACCCAGCCCTACCATGCACACTCTGAGCCCCTTTTCTGGATACGCCCCATCCTCTGTACTTTCTCCTGTCTCCTCATCAAAACTTGCCTATTTAAAACTTCTAGCTAACACTGGTAGATTGTCCACAGGTACTTATTCCCTCCCCTTCCCCAATCCCACTGCTAGAGTACCTGTCAAGAAATTTTAAATGATACTAGGGCAAAAATTAACACCACCACCAACAACAATAACAATAAAAAGAGGCAAGGAGGACACAGTAGAAGAGAGATTTTGATGATTTTTTCAAAGACAAAGTAGACATCAGGGGAAGCAATTTAGGAAGGGGAGAACATTCCAACTTAAATGGAGGTGGTTGTGGGAGAAAAAAGAAAGCCAAATGACTCACTCACAGGCTTAGTGCCCGGACACCCCAGGGATTAAGGAAGGCCAGGCTTGAGTGAGGCAAAAACATTGGTGGAATGTCCGAGTACCAAGCAGTTGGGTTGTTTTCCTTAATCCACTGGTGAGATAATAATGCCTCCCCAGCCAACAGAAGAGCTGAGATTTGTTCTCTTGGGAAACTGAATAACCAAGGCTTTGGATTTGGAGACATTCGCCATTTGGGGACATAAAGAATAAGGGAAGGTTGAAGTGAGCATCAGGCTGAAATTAGCTTGATTAAATAAAAGTCAGCTCATTAACTGTGGGGACCTTAGCCTTTTTTCCCCACCCTGCCCTTAGAAGATCAGCAACAAGGCCTATGCTTGGGGACATCACTCTGGCTGTAGGAAATGGATGACCCTTCTTTCCTGCAGAAATTGAATAGCCTTAGAAAAATGAAGTGCAAACAGTTTAGCATTCCATAATAAAAAGGACAGCTCAAGGACTAGTCCCCTAAAAGAGAATCCACCAGTCCACAAGTTTAACCTACATGCATAGAGCTACAAATCAGCTTTTAAAAAAGTGATCTCCCCTTAAATATGAAGAGTCAAGGATGACTACACATTTGGGAAAAGCCTCCAACACGAAAGGGATTTAAAACCAACCAACTAACCAAGACATGGAGGAAGGAGAGCACAGGAAGATGTTGCTACTATGCCACTGAAGTCCCTGAGGATAGAACAACCAAGATGTTACAGGAAAAAGAGAAGAAAAAAATATCAAAAAGCAAGAAAGGGCTCTGGGAAATTATAAATATAACAGTCAAAATGAAAAAATCATAAAAAGTTAGGAAACTTGGGGCACCCGGGTGGCTCAGTAGGTTGAGCGTCTGCCTTCGGCTCAGGTCATGATCCCAGGGTCCTGGGATCGAGCCCCACATCTGGCTCCCTGCTCAGCTGGGAGTCTGCTTCTCCCTCTCCCACTCCCCCTGCTTATGTTCCCTCTCTCGCTGTGTCTCTCTCTGTCAAATAAATAAAATCTTTAAAAAAAAAAAAAGTGAAAGAGAACAAAAGTAGGAAAAAAGCTTAGAGGGTCAGATTAGAAAGTCTCCCCAACTAAAATCAGAACCGACCAGAAAAATAAATAAATAATTGAAAGTAGGAAAGAGGAAAAAAAACACAAAGTGACATAAGAAATTTTTCCAGCCAGCATTGGTAGGCACGAGACTCCAGTCTGAAAGTTGTGCTGAATGCTCAACAAGGTGAGTGAAAAAGCCCTACCCTGCCACATCACTGTAAAAGCTCAGGACCCTTTTACAGTGGAATTTTTACACTTCCAGAGAGAAAAAGCAGGTAAATCAGAATTTTACTGGATTGTTCAAAGGTACCAACTCTGGAAAATCAGCAGATGATGGAGAAATGTCTCCAAAATTCCAAGAGAAAAGCATCTCCAACCCAGAATTTTAGAGTGAGCCACATCAATCAAATGTGAGAGAAGAATAAAAATGTTTTAAACATTCAAAGACTTTAAAATTTTACTTCTTGTGCACCAGAAGCTACTGAAGGATATGCTCCCCCCAAATAGGGGTAATTGGATGAGAAAGGGTTCCAGGAGAACAATGAAGAAAAAAGTCCATTGGGGCAGATATGCAGAAGGCCGTAATTATGAGCAGAGATTATATTCATGAACAGAGGATTCTGGGAAAGAAATTGTGAGGGTTAAATTTTATTTATGTGTTTGGTTTTCTTTTCTTTTTTGGGGGGGAGCTAGTTAATTTTAATGTGTCAACTTGGCTAGTCAAAGATCCCGGATATTTGGTTAAAAACCAGACTGGATGTTGCTGAGGAGATATTTTTCAGATGAGATTAATGTTCAAATCAGTAGACTTTGAGTCAAGCAGATTACCCTATACAATATAGGTGGGTCTCATCCAATCAGTTGTAGGCCTTAAGAGAAAAAGGAATGATGTCCTCTGAGTAAGAGAGAATTCTATATGCAGACTGCGTTCAGACTTGAGCTGCAATATCAACCCTTCTCTGAGTCTGGCCCACCAGCCTACCCTACAGATCTTGGATTTGCCAGTCTCCACAATCATATGAGCCAATTGCTAAAAATGAAATCTCTCTCTCTCTCCCCCTATACACACACACACACACACACACACACACACACACACTCTCTCTCTCTTTCTTCTGTTTCCCTGGGGAATGCTAATACAGAGGACTACAAGAAAAAATGAGAAGTAGTGCCTTTGCAATATTATCAATTAGTGTGTGGCAAAGATTCAGTAAAGTAATTAGGGGTACACAGAAAACCAGGCAAATACAAAAACTAAGGCAATTATTAATTCCAGGAAAAATAAAGGATTGTACCTCAGCAATGAACAATGTTTTGCCAAAGAAATGTAAATGCCTACGACTGACTAGCCAAAAATCTTTGTATAATTATCTGAGGAGAGGGAAATGAATCAGTAATACCTAAAACTGATAAATGGAGAAACACAATATAAACATACTATTCAGAAACATGGAGATGAATGTTAAGAAAAATTGCCAAAAATAGATAAGGGTAATTTTCCATGAGTACAAGGATAGGAGGTAAGAAAAGGCAGATCAGATATTTGCCGTTTTTCATCATAAGCTTTTTTACTATTTGAACTTATATTCAGGTATTATTTTGATAAAGATTAAAATTAACTGATAAATGCTTGCCCACTTGCAGCTCCATTCCTTCTGGGCCCAGTTGCCAGGTAACTAATCAGATACAGTAATAAAATAAAGCCTGACATGTTGTCTAATCCTATCAGATAACTTACTTAATTTTTAAATTTTAAATTTTAAAGGGTTTCAGTGCTATTATACTAAATAAATTACTAAAAGGAGTAATTGTAAAATTTCTAATCAGGACAGGAAATATGTGTGAAAAGTGGGGAATATTCAAGGTTTTTTAAGCCAGGGGCGCCTGGGTGGCTCAGTCGTTAAGTGTCTGCCTTCGGCTGAGGTCATGACCCCGGGGTCCTGGGATGGAGCCCCGGGTCGGGGTCCTGGGATGGAGCCCCGGGTCGGGCTCCCTGCTCTGCGGGAAGCCTGCTTCTCCCTCTCCCACTCCCCCTGCTTGTGTTCCCTCTCTCGCTGTCTCTCTCTGTGTCAAATAAATAAATAAAATCTTTAGGGAAAAAAAAAGTTGTTTTTTTTTTTTTTAAACCAAACCACTGGGTGATGAGTACATTATTTGGGGCCTAGGTCATCATGGTGTCTCAGTAAACATCTAATATGACTTCTGATTGAAGAACTAAAACTCACGCCTGGGATTACTCTGAGCATAGTGCCCCATCTGCAAGGGAGAATGTGTGTGACTGTGGGGGTGGGGATGGTCACAGTGCAAACCCTTGCACTTCAAATATTTCCTGCATTGGTTTTCCATAGACACTTGAAATTCAATGACTATTTCATTTTCTTGGTTCTTGAGGGCTTTTTTTTTTTTTAACTCTGTTATGTTAATCACCATGGGAAGGCTTTTTGATATTCACAGTTGCCTGCTAAAATGGAAACCTTTCCCAGGAAAAGAGCATCCCTTCGTAGGCATTACCTTGCTTGCTACTGAGAATGAAACGGAAAATTGAGGGGTGGGGGGAAAGGCAGATGTGGTGGCCTCCCAGGGCTAGCTTTTGGCCAGGTCATTGTTTTTAGCCCAAGCCAGCGAGAAGCTAGCCGTAGAGCTGGGCCTGGCCTGTCTGCAGTAGCAGCAACCGACCAGGAGGTGGCAGCCCTGTCTTATTCGGTGCCCCAGCCGTGGTTCCTGCCGGACCCCCGCGGGAGCAGTGCGGGTGCAGACTGGGTCCTCCCAGAGGCAGCGCTGAGCCGCAAGCGCAGATTTAGTCCCTTGCTGCTGTGGCAGCCGTGGGCATTCCGCAAATAGCTGTTTGAACGAGCGAACTCAAGGAGCAATCATTAAGACCGCTCTCTTGAATAAAGCCTCGACACGTTTGCAGGCAGCACAGCCCTGGGTCAGTCCACTCTCCGCTGACCCTAGTCCTGGCCCATTGCAGCAAAAAGTGGCCGAAGGAAACATACCCCCGTGCTCACTGCTCTGGCTTCAAACCCAGGTCCATAATACCACGAGGACCCTTAATCATCCTATATGTCCCCAGTGCGGTCACTCTCACACCCTCTCCCAGACAGCTATGTTACACTTCCAGCTCACTCCACACACCTCCAACGCCTCACTCCGCGGAGGGGCATGCTTCCCACTTCACTGAGGAAATGAAGCAGCGGGAAGTGAGTGTCCACGACACCCACCCCCGTCCCCCAGCAGCCGCACCCTGAGAGCTGGCTTTCCCGCTCGCTACTGTAGAACTGTCTGGGCTCCTGGGCTCGTTAAGGGCAACCCTGCCTGTGCCCTCGATGGAATCCCCTCCCACCTCTATGGCAACATGACTCCGGAGATTTTTCCACCCTTTTCTTTTTTTTCCACATCACCAACTTTCCTTTCTCTCCTGGGTTATTCTCATTAACACATGAACCTGCTCTTATCTGTCCCATCATTATTTATCATCTCTCTTGAGCCCCAGTTATCTATGAACTTCTGGCCTCATCTCTCTCCTTGCTTTTCCAGTAAAATTTTTGGTGTTTTCCATGCTCTCTGATGCTGTCTCCAAAGCCCTTCCCCGCCATTCTCCATTAAACCCACTGCTATCAGGTTTTTTGTTCAGACCATTCCAAAGAAACTCCTCCTGACTTGCACATCACCTACATCCAACCGTCAACTCTTTTCCCTCATCTTAACTCTCTCTACCTAGAGAGAGCACTTGACATAGTCGATTACTTGCGTCTCCTGGAAATACGTTCTTCATTGGCTCCCGAGGTCACCATAATCTGACTCTTCCTCTGCCTTTCTTAGTTCTTTGCTGATTTCCATCTTTTCTCCCCAGTCTTATTCTTAAACTGAGTCCTTGGACTTCTTTTTTTTAAGAGAGAGAGTGCAGGGCGCCTGGGTGGCTCAGTTGGTTAAGTGACTGCCTTCGGCTCAGGTCATGATCTTGGAGTCCCGGGATGAGTCCCACATCGGGCTCCCTGCTCAGCAGGGGGTCTGCTTCTCCTTCTGCCCTCTTCCCTCTCGTGCTCTCTGTCTCTCATTCTCTCTCTCAAATAAATAAATAAAATCTTTAAAAAAAAAGAGAGAGAGAGAGTGCACACGCGCAAGCAGGGGTGGGAGGGGCGAGCTGAGGGAAAGAGAGAGAGAATTAAGCAGGCTCCACGCTCATCACAGAGCTGGACGCTGGGCTCCATCTGATGACCCCTGAGATCATGACCTGAGCCGAAATCAAGAGTCCACTGCTTAACCTACTGAGCCACCCAGTCACCCGGTCTTCTTTTCTAAACATAATCTCACTTCCTTGGCAAACTCCTCTAGTCTCCTGACTTGAAATACCACTTAGATATTACAGTTCCCAAATAGACACCTCTGGCTCAGACTTCTCCCCTGAGTGCCATACTTTACACATCCAGTGGCCTACTCAACATCTCCATGACCATTAAATTGACACCCCAATTGATATCCTGATATTCCACTGCTCTGTCCGTGGTCTTCCTATCTCAGTTAATGGCAGCCTCGTTCTTCCAGCTTCTCAGGCCAAAATATTCAGACATCTTTGACTCCTTCCTTTCTCCCTTATCCCACGTCTATTCCTGCAGGAAATCCTACAGTCTCCACCTTCAAAATATATCCAGATCCCAGCCGCATCTCACCACCTCCATCACTAGCACCCTGGGCTAAGGCACGCTCACCCCTCCCCCGAGTTACCGCCAGTACCTCCTGACTGGTCTCCCTGCTTCCACGCATGAGCTTCTACAATTTAATCGCAACATAGCAGCCAGACTGATCCTTTCACAAAAAGCCAGACCATGTCATTCCTCTGCTCTAAACTCCCCAAGTGCTCCCCATTTTAATCAGAATAAAAACAAAGTCCTTAGAAAGGTATAGATGACCAGCACTATCTAACAGAAATAGGAGCCACGTGTGACATTTAAAATTTTCTGTAGCCATAATAAAAAAGTAAAAAGAAACAGGTGAAATGAATTTTAACAGTGTATTTTTAAATGCGGTATCTCTAAGATATTATTATTTCAACATGGGCTCCATATAAAAATTGGGAAATTTTACCTTCTTGTTTTCATTCCAAGTCTTTGAAATGTGGCAGGTCATGTAGTCATACGGCACGTCTCAGTTTGGACTAGGCACCTTTCAAGAGCGCGAGAGCCACGCGTGGCTAGAGGCCACTGTAGCGGACAATGCAGCTCGAGCCCACGTCTCTCTGAGGGGCCTCTGGCTCCCCTTCACCTGGCTGACTCAGCTCCTGCCCATTGGGCAGGCTTGCACCTCAGGACCTTTGCACAGCCTTGTTCCCTCTGCCATCCCTGCTCTTTCCCCCTGATAATCTCACAGATGCCTTTTCACCTCCTTGCCTTCACTTACATGGCCATCCCACTTAAACTGAAACCAGCACACTTCCCATTCTGACACTCCCAATTCCTCTTACCTGCTTCAATTTCTTTCCCCTAGCACTTATCACCTTCTAAAAGATCACATATTCACTAAGTATTCTCTATTTTCTCACACAAGCAAAGCTCCACAAGGGCAGGTGCCTATTTTATTGAGTGACATGTTCCCAGTGCCTGGTATGTAGTAGGCACTCAGTAAAAGCTTCTTGACTGAATGAATTAAGGAGAGCATAACTTTATCCCATGAGGGTTCTCGGGTCAAGGCCTGGAGCCAGCATCTCACACTGTGCACCAGCAGCTCTCATCTTGGGAGTGACTGAAATGGGAGCTACTTCCTCGGTTAGCAATCGTTGCGAGAAAAGGCAAGGATAGGTTCAATGCAGCAAGCATTTTCTGTGTGCCCACTGTGTGCACGGCTGTGGGGAGTGGTAACACAATGATCATAAGGATGTGAGCCCATGTCCTTCAGGAAGGCCTGGATTTCCTCTGGGCAGCTCTGGAGGCCAGAGCCAGTGCCAAAGTGGGGCAAATGGATAGAGACTAATTTCAATTTGTTGGAAAGAACCTTTGAATAATCAGCACCATTCAAAATGAATGGGACTGTCTTAGATCTCATTATGGCCCCAAATCTAGAAGTCACTCTTGCTGATATGTGGGCTCTGTACTGGGGGTTGAACTAAACCTCTAAAGTCACCTTTAACATTCTAAGATACTTGAGCCTAAATTTTTGGTGTAGTAGAAATAATATGGGTTGGTTTGTTTTTAGATTTTTAAAGTAAAGTCTACACCCAGTATGGGGCTCGAACTCACAACCCTGAGATCGAGAGTTGCATGCTCTACTGACTTGAGCCAGTCAGGTGCTCCAGTAATAGGGGTTTTGATATCTGACAGTCTGGTTGAAGTTTTATTCCCTGGTTTACCTGCTGCTACTTGCATGCTTGTTTTATTTTTTCAGGATGTTATCTATCTCCAGGGATTTGCTTCCAGATAATACACGTACCACTGTCTTCCATACAAGTTGACATGTAATAGAAAGCAAATACTTTTACCTTGGAAAATTTTCTCCTAGGTTCCAGAATTCCCCAAAATGGTAAAGGCCCACCCTCCTTTAAGTCTCAAGTTATTTCTAAAAACTTGCTCCCACCTCACAATGACTACTCCCTATGTCTTTTCCTGTAGGCAAGGGTACCCATCACTCCTTTTACCTGTTAAGTGCTATCTCAGTTCATCTTTGCAAAAGGTGTGGAGGTGTTGACCAGCATTAGTCTCACTATTCAGATGAGGAAATTGAAGCTCAGGGATGTTAATTAACTTGCCCAAGGCCACATATCTGGTTAAGGGGTCCAACATAACCTAGGAAATTCCAAAGAATTTCTTTCGCTGTTCTGTACTCATTCACTCACTCAACAAATATTTATTGATCTGTGTGTGCCAGGAGCTCTGCTAGGAACGGAGGACCCGCTCTACACAAACCCCTTCTCTCTGCTTTTTGTGACTGAGCCTCGGGAGTTGGGTTAGAGGGCTTTTTATTTTTTATTTTTTTAAAGCTTTTCTTTTATTTGAGAGAGAGAGTAGAGGGGGGAAGGTCAGAAGGAGAAGCAGAGTTCCTGTTGAGCAGGGAGCCCGATGTGGGACTCGATCCCGATCCCGGGACTCCATCCCGATCCCGATCCCGGGACTCCGGGTTCATGACCTGAGCAGAAGGCAGACACTTAACTGACTGAGCCATCCAGGCGCCCCTGGTTAGAGGGCTTTAGCCGTCACCTGACCTGTTTCCTTTCACTGAAGGCTTTGGCATCCCCTCCAGGCCCCTTATCCTGAAGGCTTTGGCATCCCCTCCAGGCCCCGATAAGGGTCTTCATAGATGTGGTTGGGTTGCGGCTTCGGCTTCTCTACAGATACCGCAGTCTTCCCCTGAACTTACTCTATCCCAGTTGTGCAAATAAGCCAGTCATTTTCCATTTCTGATTGGATAACAAGATGGAGCTTACTTTTCCTTAAGCAGTGGCGGAACATCTTAGCCAGCATCTACGGAGGGCAGACTATAGCTTGAGAACCCGGCACCTCGGAAGGCCTCTCTGTCTCCTCTGACTTCCAGTTAGTTTCCAGATCCCAGTTACAGCTTGTACATACTATGGGGCGGGGGTGTGGGGGGGGAAGTGTGTGCTTACTGAAGCAGTACAGAGACATTAATTAGCAAAAAAATGCTTGCTCGCTCCTTCCCTTTCTCAAAGGTCTGACCTGACACCTCCGTTCAGATCACGACCCAGCCCATGCTGACCCCTCCCTAACCCCTCCTTAGGACAACCTCCAGGCACCAACCACAGGTCCAATGCACATTTTAAGGGCTCAACTTTCCTCTTTCTATTCAGTCTGATTTTTTTTTTTTTTTAAAGGAAAGGTTTTTATTTTATTTTTTTTGAAGATTTATTTATTTGACAGAGAGAGAGCGAGAGAAGGAACACAAGCAGGGGGAGTGGGAGAGGGAGAAGCAGGCTTCCCCAGAGCAGGGAGCCCGACGTGGGGCTCGATCCCAGGACCCCAGGATCATGACCTGAGCCGAAGGCAGACGCTTAACGACTGAGCCACCCAGGCGCCCCTATTCAGTCTGATTTTACACACTTGCTGGGGGTGGGGTGGGGGTGGGGGAGTCCTTAAAGTATTTTCTAAATTACTTTCATTTTTGAAGTAAACAGAAGATTATGAAAGCTTAAAAAGAACCAACTGCAGTTGACCCAATCCCAGTTTATAGAATATTGTGACATAATATATTTCAAGTCCATATTTAAAACCTCCATATTCAGGTATGTCAAATGGATGAGTTGTGTGGATTTCACTATTTCTCAACATAGGGGAGGGATCTTAAACCCGTGTTCCTAAATTTCTTAGCATAACATTCAAGGGCCTCCCTGACCCAGTTCTAAATGACCTTTATAAGTCACTCCGGACTGGAACACTGATTAATCTTTATTTCATGTCCCAGCACGGTGCTGGATACGTGGGAAGAGTACAATGATTTCAGCCCTCTTAGGGCATCATCAATATGCTACCCCCACTTGCCTTGTCCTCCACCCAATACTACTGGCTTATCCCAATAGCTGAACCCTGAACCTTGTCAGGTCCAGTAGCTTCAACTGCTCCTAATCTCAAGGTCAAGCATTTGATTCTACCTCCCCCTTCCCAGTAGCCCTCTCCAACATTCTTCCCCACATTAGAACCTCCAATCCACTGATGATGCCCCCTCATAACACTCCCTCATCTGCTTTGTGTTCTCCCTCCCTCCTAACAGTGTGACATTATTCTACTAAAACATTATTTGTTGTTCACCTGAAATTCAAATGTAACTGGACGTCCTGTTGTTTTATTTGCTAGACCTCACAACCCAACAACCATAATAATCACTCTCCTATATAAATGCAGCTTCTTTGGCCTCCTCCTACTTGAAACTCCCTTGGCAAAATCACAGCTTGGGAAGGCTCAACTTTCTGACAACTCTGTGTCCCATTCATGCAGCTCATTGGGGCTGCAGAAAAACTCAACCCCACTGAACAGATCTCACTTCCGATTCAGGACTGCAAACCTCATAAGGGGCCTTCGTGCTGCTTCATCCTTCTACTTAATAGGCTCCTGGTCAAGTCACCCTCTGTATTTTTGGCCTTTGTTTCTCTCCTCAAACCTACTGTACTTTCTCTCTCCTCATTCTCAGGGTCCAACCGAACAGAAAATCGAAGCCCTTGGGAGAATTCCTGGATTCCCCTCACTTTATCTCCACTGTATTTGTATTCATCCGTCTTTTTTTTTTTTTTTAAGAGTTTATTTATTTATTTGACAGAAAGAGAGACAGCGAGAGAGAACACAAGCAGGGGGAGTGGGAGAGGGAGAAGCAGGCTTCCTGCGGAGCAGGGAGCCCGATGCGGGGCTCCATCCCAGGACCCTGGGATCGTGACCTGAGCCGAAGGCAAACGCTTAACGACTGAGCCACCCAGGTGCCCTGTATTCATCCATGTTAACCTCCCTTCTGTCACATAGGTTGGGGGTCGGTAAACCATGGCCTGTGGGCCATCCAGCCCACTACCCACGTCTGTACAGCATGCTGGCTAAGGATGGTTTTTAGTTTTTATTTTATTTATTTTTCTTGGAGAATTTTATTTTATTTTTATTTTTAGATATTTATTTGAGAAAGACAGAGACTCTGGGATGATGACCTGAGCCGAAGGCAAATGCTTAAACACTGAGCCACCCAGGCGCCCGTTTTTCAGTTTTTAAATAATTAGAACGGGGGGCAGGGAATCACAAGAATATGTTCTGTAACATGTGAAAAGTATATGAAATTAACATTTCAGCAAACCTACATCAAGTTTTATTGGAACACGCCACGCCCACTCATTTATGTGCTATGTGTCGGCTCTAGAGACAAGCAGAATAGTTGCAACAGAAACTGCATGTCCGCAACTACTAAAATATTTACTGTCTGGTCCTTTGTAAAAAAGTTTGCTGACCCCTTATCCAGCTGCGCTCCAATCCAAAACCACTTAATCCCATCCCTCTTTCCGACTCAGGAATATGGCCTTGCTAATTCCACCCAACCCTGCCATCAGTTTTTCCGTCTGCTAAAATCAGGCCTATGAGCATACCAAAAGGCTGTTGTTTCTCCATTCTTAAAAAAAAACCCCAAAAAACAAAAAAACAACAACAAAACCAACCAACCAAACAAAAAACCCCACAAAACCTCTTCTGGCCGCCTTCTGCCCCTACTGGTTACTGCTCTCATTTACAGCAAAAATCCCCAAAGAATTATCTGCATGTGAAGACCACACTCCTTTTTCCCCAAATCTCACTTAAACCTTCGCCCTTCACTCCACCAAGATCGCTCTGCGTGCACCTTGGTCCGCGCACCTTGGTCCCACGGCCACCGCGAAGGTGCACCTGCGGCAGATCCCCAGAGCCTCCTACCTGGTGGGTGGGCAGCAGGACGCAGTGATTGCTCTCTCGGCCCCAAAGCTCCTTTTCACTTTACTTCTGAGACACCGTACCCTCTAGATTTTTCTCCCACCTCCTGGGCACTTCCTCATCTCTTTTCCTGGTTCCTCTTATCACCGGCAGCCCCAGGACCTCTGTTCCTACCCCCTGCTCCCTCCTGCGCAGGCTCCTGCAAGCTCTTATGCTAATGTTCCCAAAGGCATACCGCCAGCCCAGACCTCCGTCCTAAGAACTGAGCTTCAGTATCTACCTGCCCACTGGCATAGCCAGGCCAGCATCTAACGGACATAGTGACATCAACACGCCAGTCTGCAGGTCAGACGGGGGCTGAGACCCAGGTTCCTCTCCATCCCCAGCCCTTCTTCCTGCCCCCAGGGACTGGCAACCCTGCCCTTCCTTTCAGGCCTAAATCCTTGCCATCACTTTAACCACTCGTCTCTCACACTCCGCCTAGAATCTGTCGGAACATCTGTTGGCTCTGCCTTCACAACTTGTCTGGCAACTGCCCATTTCTCACCTGACCCCACCCTCGTCTCATCATCTCTCACCTAGATTAAGGCAAACTCTCCTGGGAGCTCTCCCTGCTTCCAACCTTGTCTGATACTTTCCCTTTGCACTCAGTGGCCAGGAAACTTTCTTTTTTTTTTTTTTTTAGATTTTATTTATTTATTTGAGAGAGAGAGAGTGTGTGAGCGAGAGAGAAAGAGCACAAGTCAGGGGGAGAGGCAGAGGGAGAAGCAGACTCCCTGCCGAGCAGGGAGCCCTATGTGGGGCTCGACATGGGGCTCGATCCCAGGACCCTGGGATCATGACCTGCGCCAAAGGCAGACACACTTAACCCACTGAGCCACCCATGTGCCCTGGCCAGGAAATATTTTTCAAAGGAAGGCCACTCAAACCCTCCAGTGGCTCCCCATATCACTCAGAGCAAAAGCCAAAGCCCCTTAATGGCCTACAAAGCTCTACTTGATCTAGCTCGCTGTCGCCCCCACGCCTCACCTCTCTGACTCCATCTCCTGTCGTCTCTTCCTGACTCAGTACAATACACCAGCCTGCTTGTTGCTCCTGGGACAAGACAGGGCTGCTCCCACTTGGGACTTTTGTGCTGGCTCTCTCTGCAATGCTTTTCCTAGCATGGCAAACCTCTGTCACCTTCCAATCTGCTCAAATGTCGCCTCTTCAGTGTGACCTGCCTTGATCTTCTGATCCTTCAGGCCCTGCTCTACTATAGGACATCACTCTATTAACTTCTGACATATTTTCCTAGGTACTTACTTATTATGCAATTTACTAGAATGTTAACTGCATGAGGCAACATATTTTTGTCTGTTTTGCTCAATTATTTAGTTCCAAGTGCTTGAAACTAACACATACTCAGTAAATATCTGTCGAATGAATTGAATGTCTCCTTACTAGATGATTTCATCTTTGTTTTTTTTACTTAATTTTTCAATAACCTTGAGAGGCAGGTGTTCTCTCCATTTTACCTTGTTAAATTAATTAGACAAGGAGGCCATTGGACCAAATGGCCCTAATGGTTTGGTGGCCTGTAGAAGCAGACAAAAATCTAAGCCCGTAACGCCTAGAGGTTCAGAAATCAAAACCTAAAGATAATCAATCACAGCCAACTAGGCTTTAAGCGATAGCCAATCAAATAATTTCCTTTCTATGCTTCAGCCCCTTTTCCTGCATATGCCATTACCCTGGCTCTGGTCAGCAGAGCACTTCTAAACGCTCCCGGTATGGGGCTGCCCGAATCAGTCGATTTTTGCTCAAATAAATTATCTTTTGATAACCTGTAAGGATACCAATGTTTAAAAAGTTTAAGTAACTTGCACGAATCACAAGTTATTGTTCGAAAGTGAAATTGAGAACCTCAGTCTTTTTTTTCACCCCACAGACAGTGTTTTCAGCTTTCCGTGTGGCTGACCACAGTGTTCCCATTTGTGAGGGTCCGAAGAATGACAAGTTCACTCACACCCAAGATGCACTCTTGGAGTCTACAAGGAAAGCAAATTTCTGTAAACCAAAGCAGGACTTCCCAAAATAAGAGCAAAGGAAAAGTCAGGAGTGGACCCTTGCTCATAATTCCACTTGTTCCTAAAATAATTCACATCTTTACATAACATTAACTTAAAATTATTTTTAAAAAATCAAATTATTTAAATAGGCAGGAATCTTTTTAAAAATTCACTTGGTGAACATATAACAAATCACTTACTTTTGTCAGGTTTCAAGGTTTCCTCGATGAAGTTGTAGTTGAAGAGACTGGAGATGAACTTGATGAGGCCTGACTGGAGATTTGGGGCAAAGGAAAGTGCTCGAGAATAAAAAACAGAGGGGAAAGGAGACGGAAAAAATAGAGAAAAAAATGTTACCTAAATAATTTGGACAGATCACATTCCCTAGACCTCGAGAGGCTGATGATCTCAGAGAACCTTTCTTTGTTTTAGCAAATCTAAAAACTGTTTAGAGCATGCACTGCCTTTCGCCTTCAGGAGAACCTAATGCCAGAGTCCAGATCAAGATGATCTTACCTGGAAGAGAAGTTCAGGACAGAACCAGTAGAAAAGCTACTACTAACCCCAAAGTGAAGGTCCTCCCACTTCCGCCCTGGAGCCCTCAAATTTGCATCAGGAGCTCTGGAGGAGGGAGTCTGGGGAACCTGATAACCCGACAGTCAGCTGGGCCCGAAGGTACACTCCCCTCCAATAGGCGAATATGGCTGGAATTGGCCCTAAGATTTGTAGGGAGAGAGGAGGACAGTTTCCTATGTTACCATTAGTTCTCATTAAAACTGCAGAATCTCTACTAGTTAATAATTAAATACAAGAAGCATCAATCCAGCAGTATTAGTATTATGCATTTTTAAAAATCATATGCTGCAGATAACTAAGTAAGCATTGTTATTGTATTAATAATGCAATGTGGAAAAGGATAGATAGGACACTTTAGTGGGCCTGGAGAGCCCCTAGCTGTCTTTCTTCCTCATTCCTCCCAAGCTTACTTGTTTTAGACAGCAAAAACAAATAGGCGGTCACATAACCAAATGGAATGGAGGTGGGGGGGCAGGTCAGGGCCATTTAGGCTGAACTGCCCCACCTGCCTAAGATAATTGCATTTAAAGGGCTCCTTGAAATTGTTAAATACGGACCTTTTTGAAAAAGAATTGAAGTGATTCTCAAGGGAATGAACCTGGGTCTATTACTGACCCTATGGAACTCAAAACCAGTGCCCTGTTCCAGGAGCGGGCTGTGGAGGAGATGCCTGCCCGACTCCTTCAGCCAAGGTGAAGCTCCACGGAAGCCCCAGGACCCAGGATCCTGGCGTGTCCGCTCTGTTTTTTAAATTAAAGTCAACAGAAGCTAAAGCCGCTCAATCTCGTAAACACAATTAAGTACAGTTAAGTATTTATTTAGCAAAATAAATGGATAGTTATCTAAGAATTAAGTTCTGGCCCACTCTATACTTGATGTGGAAAATATTAATTGAATCAGAGCCTTAACACATATCTTTATTTTGAACCTCGATGGATTGATAGAATATTTTTGCTGCAAGTCTGTTCGAAGTTTGCTAACCTAATCTAAGTTACGAAGACGGTTGCATCTAAAATATAACTTTCCCGAGAGTCATTATTATATTTAATAAATTAAGTCATGATTATATTTAATAAATTAGTTAAAGCTTGGCTTTAGTTTTGAGCAGTTAATCTAAAAAATTATGTCACGGAGTTTGCAATATGGAGTGAGCTCTAATGTGTTATATAGCCAAATAATATCATTGCTTGGTTGCCTTTATGCTAGACATCAAGTCAGGCAACTGGAAATTCAAATCCTGGCTGCCCCATTTCACTTACTACTTATAGACCTTAGGCAAGTCACTCAACCTCTTTGCACTTCATCTGTAAAATGAAATTGATAATAAATACATCCCTGCCTCGTTGGGGAGATTCATGTATGTAGAATGACTCTGTTAAATAACTCTGTGAACCTAAAGCTCTGTATAGATGTTAGTTATGATGTGGGAAACAAAGGCAAAAGAGAAAACTTAGATTTCCTTGCTTCTTACAGCCCACTGACAAGTCCTTGAAACAGGCAGAGTGACCTTCCTCTAGAAACTCAACTGCCTCCAAGTTGACACTCCCCTAAGGGCAAAAGGCAGTCTTAGCCCGACCCCCCAGGATCCTGTAAGTCTTCTGTAACATATAAAAATTCCTTGGAAACTTCCTTTATCTCTACCCCCTAAGATATATGTTGGCAATCATCCCCCAAGCCTATGGCCCACCATTGTACATCTGGAGGGTCTCATGACTAGGGTTTTACTAGACAGTAATAACTGACCTTTTCCCAACAATAGCTAGGCACCCCCCGCCCCAAGGTCCTGGAAACCTTGCTTCCAAAATTCCTTAGAGACTTAGGCTATCCTTAATCCCCTCCCAACTTGAAAGATTATCATCCGCCACGCTCCATGACCGCAGTGCAGCTCTGTCTGCTCACAGGTCCTGTCCCTGTGCTTTAATAAAACTATCTTTTTGCACGAAGATGTCTCAAGAATTATTTCTTGGCCATTGGCTCTGAACCCCAACATATTTCCTACATCAAGTGTGTTTTTGTTTTTTGTTCTTTTTAGAGAGAGACATGGTGGTGGGGGGTTGGCAGAGAGAGAATCTTAAGGAGGCTCCACACCCAGCACGTGTCCGACGAGGGGCTCCATCTCACAACCCTGGGAGACCCTCATGACCTGAGCCGAAATCAAGAGTCGGACGCTTAACCGACCGACCCACCCAGGCGCCCCTACATCAAGTTATTTTTAACATCAACTACTATACTTGCCAAAATGGCAAATATTGGCCAAAAGCCATATAGGATTCTTCCTAATCCCTAGAAGGGACTTTCTAATCATATCCTGTATTTTTTTTTTTAAGATTTTATTTATTTATTTAGACAGACAGAGACACCGCGAGAGAGGGAACACAAGCAGGGGGAGTGGGAGAGGGAGAAGCAGACTCCTGGCTGAGCAGGAAGCCTGATGCAGCCTCGATCCCAGGACCCTGGGACCGTGACCTGAGCCGAAGGCAGATGCTTAACGACTGAGCCACCCAGGTGCCCCATATCCTGTATGGTTATATTTTATTATTTCCAGTAGATGGACAATAAGAAAAATTTACTAATATCTTTGAACTTACGTTTATGACCACCAAAGAAAACAATTTACATAAAGTCTAAATGTCTTCATTGGAGGTATGAATGAGAGCAAAAGATTGGAATCAACCTAATTGTCTCTCAACAGGGGTTGATAGAATAAATTATGTCTCATCCATCCTACAGAATACTATTAAGCTTTCAAAAAAAAAATAGGGAAGCTTGTTAGGCAGTTATATAAAAACCTCTGACATATCATAAGTGGAAAAAACCCCAAATGCAGACCTATATATTTGTTCTGCTACGATTCAGGTTAAAAAGGGATCAGGGAAAGGGACAAACTGCTTCTAAAACGTATGTGAAAATGCAAAGGGCCAAGAAGAGCCATGGGAACCCTGAAGCAGGACAAAGATAAAGGATTTAAACTATCAGATATCCAGACTTACTATGGAAAAAAGTCCAACTCACTGAATCAGAGAGTGGAAAAGGGGTTGCCAGGGGCTGGGAGGCGGGGCGAAGCAGGAAAAGGCTGGTAAAAGCGTACAGACTTTCAGTGTAAGATGGATACAGTCTGAGGATCAAATGTGTAACATGGCAACTTAGTGGATAACATGCTCTGTTGTATGATTGAAATTTGCTAAGAGAGTAGCACTTAAATTTCCTCACCAAATAAATAAATAAATAAATAAATAAAGGTGAATATGTGAGGATGGATGGGCTAATTGATACAATATATGTCAAATCATCACATTGAATACTTTAAATATCTTACAATTTTATTTATCAATTATACCTCAGTAAAGCTGGGGAAGGGCGCCCGGGTGGCTCAGTCGTTAAGCGTCTGCCTTCGGCTCAGGTCACGATCCCAGGGTCCTGGGATTGAGTCCCACATCGGGCTCCCTGCTCCGCGGGAAGCCTGCTTCTCCCTCTCCCACTTCCCCTGCTTGTGTTCCCTCTCTCGCTGTGTCTCTCTCTGTCAAATAAATAAATAAAATCTTTAAAAAAATAAATAAATAGGGCGCCTGGGTGGCTCAGTTGGTTAAGCGACTGCCTTCGGCTCAGGTCATGATCCTGGAGTCCCAGGATCGAGTCCCGCATCGGGCTCCCTGCTCGGCAGGGAGTCTGCTTCTCCCTCAGACCCTCCCCCCTCTCATGTGCTCTCTTTCTCATTCTCTCTCTCAAATAAATAAATAAAATCTTAAAAAAAAAAATTAAATAAATAAATAAATAAATAAAGCTGGGGAAAAGAGACTTACTGTGAAACTCCAGTAGTGAAATCCTTGTGTTATCGGTGCAACAAAAGGCAAATAGACCAATAAAACCGAGTCCAGAAATGCACACATACAGGCAACTGATTTATAACAAAGGTGTTCTGAGCATGGTAGAAAAAAGACAACTCTTTCAAAAAATGATGCTAAGTTAACTGGATGGAAAGAAAAATGAATCTTGACGCCTAGTTTAGAACATACATAAAAATTAACTTGGGAAAAACCCCCCTCAACTTGGAAAGATTAGAGAATTGAAAAAACAATTGAGCTAATAGAAGAAACACAGATAAATATCTTCATAAGCTTGGGGAAGGCAAAGATTTTTTTTTTTTTTAAGATTTTATTTATTTATTTGACAGAGAGAGAGAGAGCGAGAGCAGGAACACAAGCAGGGGGAGTGGGAGAGGGAGAAGCAGTCTCCCCACTGAGCAGGGAGCCTGATGCGGGGCTCGATCCCAGGACCCTGGGATCATGACCTGAGCCGAAGGCAGATGCTTAATGACTGAGCCACCCAAGCGCTCCATGGCTATTATTCTTTAAGAATAGGTATGGAAACCACTCAGAAGCATGACTAAAATGCAAAAACTAGTCAACACCAAGTATTGCTGAGCAGATAGAGCAATTAGAACGCATACAGCCCTAATGGGACTATAAGCTGCAGGTCCAGTTTGCCAACATATACGGAAGCCAAACACACGCATCCTGTGATCCAGAGAGTCCGTTCCTAGGGATGCAACCGAAATGCTTGCATGGTATTCACCAAAAGACAAGAACATGGGTCACCCGGCTAGCTCAGTCAGTGGAGCCAGCCTGCAACTCTTGATCTCGGGGTGGTGAGTTAAACCCCACATTGGGTGGAGAAATTACTTAAAAAATAAAATCTTTAATAAAAAAAAAAAAAGAGGGAGGCCTGGGTGGTTCAGTCAGTTAAGCATCTGACTTCAGCTCAGGTCATGATCCCAGGGTCCTGGGATAGAGTTCCCAACAGGCCTCCTTGCTCAGCAGAGAGCCTGCTTCTCCTTCTGCCCCTCCCCCTTCTTGTGCTCGCGCGCTCTCTCTCTCTCTCTCTCTCTGACAAATAAATAAATAAAATCTTAAAAAAATAAAAGAAAGACAGGATCAATTATAGCAACACTATTCATTATAGCCCTATATCCAGATGTCCACACACAGTAGAATGGATGAAGTGTGGTATATTATTTATAAGATGGAACACTATTTAGTAACAAAAATAAATCAACTACTACTATGTATAACAACATGGATGAGTCTCACAGATACACTGTTGAAGGAAAGAACCAGATACATTGGAATACACACTGTAGTCAATCTATGGTGGTAGAAATTAGGATAGCGTGTGGGAGGGTATGAGCCGTAGTCTGGTTAATGACTGGATATGGCTTTGAGATTCTGGTAAAGTATTTTTTGTTGATCCAGGGTTACATGAGTATGTCCGCTTTGAGAAAAAACATTGAGCTGATCACTTATGATTTGTGTACTTTTTTCTCTAAGGATAGAAAGTTTAATAGCAAGTTTACACTTTAAAATGGGGTAAGCAAATATTCATATGCATATGCATTAAAATCCCTGGAAGACTACAAAAGAAACTTGTTTTTAGGGAGTGGGAGCTAGGTAGATGGGGAGATAAACCTTTCATTCTAATTTTTTCCTACTTTCATTTATTTATTTATTTATTTAAGTAATCTCTACACCAAATGTGGGGCTCAAACTCAGAACCCTGGGGGCTCAAACTCAGAACCCTGAGGTCAAGAGTCACATGCTCTAACCACTGAGCCAGCCAGGCACCCCTCCTACTTTTTGACCCATTGGAATAGATCACCCATTCTGACATTTAAAAAATAAACTTTAGGGCGCCTGGGTGGCTCAGTCGTTAAGCGTCTGCCTTTGGCTCAGGTCATGATCCTGGAGTCCCAGGATCGAGTCCCGCATCGGGCTCCCTGCTCGGCGGGGAGCCTGCTTCTCCCTCTCCCACTCCCCCTGCTTGTGTTCCTGCTGTCGCTATCTCTCTCTGTCAAATAAAAAAAAAAAAATAAATAAATAAACTTTAAAATAAAAATAAAAATTTAAGATATGAAATGAAAACACTTCCAAAATCCAAATAGTTCGATTACTTAAGTTCCAAAAACTCTTGTTACAAGAAATGAGCAACTAACTGTGAAAATTGAAGGTGTATATAGGAAGACAAGATAGTTGATTATTTTACTACTAATCAATCAACTTTCAGTCTTAAATCTTTTTTTTTTTAAGATTTTATTTACTTGAGAGAGCGAGAGAGAACATAAGTTGGGGGACATAGAGGGAGAAGCAGACTCCCCGCCAAGCAAGGAGACCAAGGATGTGGGGCTCAATCCCAGGATGCCGGGATCACAACCCGAGCCGAAGGCAGATGCTCAACCAACTGAGCCACCCAGGCACCCCTCAACTTTCATTCTTTAACAAATGTACTTTCTCAAGAGAAAGACAGCTCCGCAAAGGATTTAATACTGTAATTTAGGATGAAATAAGCACGTTGTGATTAGGTAACTCTCCCTGTCTGGGAGGTGTCCCGAGGGGGTCTGGGGCACCGCCCCCCCCAGTGAGATATGAGACCCATTTGCCAAAATGAAAATCAGGAAGAAGTCTCCACCAGCTGGGAAGGATGCTGGAAAGGGGACCCCACTGTTTTCCACTTAACTCTTCCGGAATATTTTCTCATCAATTCTTAGCCAGACTACTGGCAGCAACAGTCTTACCCATTCTTTCATTTATTTGGATCAATACAGTCAAATTCTTTAACAAAAATCTCTGGGTCACTACTAGCCGTGTCTCCCCAGGACAGGCTATTCTAGTTATATCAAGGTGATATCAAGTATCTCAGCCCCTGCTTTCAGCAGCCAGCACTGAAACTAGGAGAAGAAATGAGACTCTCTTCCCAAGAGTATGAAAAAGGCGAGGAGAAGGGGAGACAGCGGAGAGCACTCAGAAGCACAGCAGAACGAACCCGGGAGAAAAGGGAAGCAGAATTTATCTTTTTGGTTTTTCTCCCTGAGGCTGTGGAAACAGACACAGGGAGGTAGTGGTTCTCAAGAGGACTTATGACCTTCCACAGGTCAGTGTTCGCAAGGAGTTTCTCTTGGTCTCTAGGTTCCAAGCCTGCTCTGCAGAGTATCCTTTCCCCTCTCTCCTCCCACCCTCCGCCCCTCGCTCTCTTCTTTAGCTCTGGGTCTCATCCTGTCTTATTTGTTTTTAAAGACAGGCTTATTAAGGTATAATTTACATGGAATAAAATTCACCTTTTTTTTGGTTGCATAGATCTATGAATTTTGACAAAGGTAAACAGTTATGTGATCACCAAAAAGAACATTTTTTTTTAAGATTTTATTTATTTATTTGAGAGATAGAACAAGAGAGAGAGAGCATAAGTGGGGGGTGGGGGAAGGGTGGAGTGAGAGGGAGAAGCCAACTCCCCACTGAGCAGGGAGCCAGACACAGGGCTCGAACCCAAGACCCTGAGATCACGATCTGAGCCGAAGGCAGACACTTAACCGACTGAGCCACCCAGGTGCCCCTGATATAGACTATTTCTATCACCCGCCCCCAAATTCCCCTTACCTCTGTGGTCACCCTCCTTCCAGGCCCTGTGAACCACTGATCAATTTCCCATCCCTTTAATCTTTTCCAGAATGTCATATAAATATATAGCCTGCTCCTTCCACTCAGAATGCTTTTATAATTCTTCTATGCGGTTGCATATATCAATACTTTATTCCTTTTTATTGCTGAGTAGTATTCCACCGTATGGTTGTTGGTTTATCCATTCACCTGCTGATGAACATTTGGGTTGTTTGCAGTTTGGAGCAGTTATGAATAAGGCTGTCATAAATATTTGCAAACAGATTTCTGTGTATTCCTGTTTGTTATGAATATTCAAACATACGTAAAGGTTGAAAGAGACTAGTAGAGTAACCCTGCCCATACTCATTGCCAAAATTAAGTAGTATCAAAATTGTGCTGTGTCTTCTGTATCTATCTCTTTTTTTGCTCAAATATTTATTTTTTATTTTTTTAAAGACTTTATTTATTTATTTACTTGACAGAGAGAGAGAGCACAAGCAGGGGGAGCGGCAGGCAGAGGGAGAGGGAGAAGCAGACCTCCCACTGAGCAGGGAGCCGGATGCCAGGCTTGATCCTGAGACTCCAGGACCATGACCTGAGCCAAAGGCAGAGGCTTAACTGACTGACCCATCCAGGTGTCCCTTGCTCAAGTATTTTAAAGAAGGTACTTGAAGTCATATCAAATCTAAAAGCATGATAGATCTCTCCAGCATCACATTTTCTCATACAACCACAGTGCCATTATCATTCCCGACTAAATGACTTTTTCTTGGTGTTATCTACTGAATCACCCATCATCAGACTTCTCTGATTCTCTCAACAGTGTCTTTCTACAGTTTCTTTGAACTAGAATCTACCTTACATGAGGTTCTGTCTGTTTAGTGTTTGTATCTAGAGCAATCTTCTCTCCTTTGACCCCCATGTCATCGACTTAGAGAAAACAGGTCTGTTTTCCTATAAAGCATTTCCTTATTTTGGGTTTGTCTCTACCTCCTTTGTGGGAGTCACTTAACTTTCTCCTCTGTTTCTTGCATTTCATGTAAGTTAGTTCTGAGGACATGATTAGATTCTTGGGGGTATTAAAAGATAAAAGGAAGCATAAAGAGTTTATTTCCAAATTGGGCAGTGCCAAACCAAAAGTGGCCAGGAGTGCTGCACTAATGGGGTGGGGAGAGACGTGTATAGAGAAAAGGCAAAAGTAAAGCAAGGAAATTATTGATTGGCTAGAGCTTAAAGTCTAGTTGACCGCTTGTGATTGGCTATCCTTAGGTTTCTATTTTGTAACCCGGAGGCACTTTCAGGCTTAGATTTTGGTTTGCTAATGGAGACCACTGCTGCCTAATGACCTTCCTGTTTAATTAATTTGGCAGGGGCAAGACTCCTCCATAGGAGGGCAGTGGGCTTCCTGTTTCATCACATCAGGAGCTCCATGTCCACTGTCCCCTATTAGGGATGTTAAATGTGATCAGTGTCAGAACATACATGGCAGGGGCGCCTGGGTGGCTCAGTCGTTAAGTGTCTGCCTTCGGCTCAGGTCATGATCTCAGGGTCCTGGGATCGAGCCCCGCATCGGGCTCTCTGCTCCGCAGGAAGCCTGCTTCTTCCTCTCCCGCTCCCCCTGCTTGTGTTCCCTCTCTCCCTGTGTCTTTCTCTGTCAAATGAATAAAACTTAAAAAAAAAAAAATCTGTTAAAAAAAAAAGAACACACACGGCAGATCAGGCATGAAAGGGACCATCAAGCCATCTTCAGAAGCCGTGCTGCTGTGCTTGCCTGATGCTCTCTGTGCCCTCCCGGGGAGTCACTGGTACAGATGTGGATGCCCAGGCCCTCTGGTCCCAGCTCTTGCCCACACATCCCCATGCAGAAGGAACCCTTTCTCCTAATAGCCTTATTGGGCTCTGACTGCATTCTACCTGGTTTAGTGTTCGTGTTTGTGCCCCTTCCTCGGCCCCCACTTTAGGGTGCAAGGTTTCAAGGGCAAGGCAGTGGTTTGTGTATCTTCTTACTCCTGTTTCCCTAGGTGGTGTGTTAGTGCAAGGAGCACAGCTCCTGAGTTGGACTGCCTCTGTTCATAATCTTCTCTACTGCTTACTGATCGTGAGTTAGGAACAAATGACCTAGATTGTCTGTGCCTTCGTTTCTACACCTTTAAGTGGGGGTAGTGATAGACATGAATCCATGGCTCTGTTGTGAGGAGTAAATACAGGCATAACTCTTACTGTGTCTCACTTTATTGCATTTTCCAGACAATTGCATTTTTTACAAATTGCAGGGAGTTCTCCTAGTATTTAAAATTTTTTTAGGGGCACCTGGGTGGCTCAGTCCTTAAGCGTCTGCCTTCGGCTCAGGTCATGACCCCAAGGTCCTGGGATTGAGCCCCATATCAGGCTCTCTGCTCAGCGGGAAGCCTGCTTCTCCCTCTCCCACTCCCCCTGCTTGTGTTCCCTCTCTCGCTGTGTCTCTCTCTGTCAAATAAATAAATAAAATCTTTAAAAAAATAAATAAAATAAAAATTTTTTAAAAGTTTATTTATTTATTTATTTTTAGTAATCTCTACACCTGAAGTGGGGCTCATGACCCTAAGATCAAGTCATATGCTCTTCTGACTCAGTGAGCCAGGTGCCCCACAAACTTTTTTATTATTATCACATTTGTTATGGCGCTCTGTGATCAGTGATTATGACTCCCTGAAAACTCAGACAATGGTTAGCATTTTTTAGCAACACTTCTTAATTATGTTATGGGCTTTTTTTTTTTTTTTTTTTTTAGATCTAATGCTATTGCAAACTTAATGGACTACAGAATAGTGTAAACATAACTTTTACATGTACCAGAAAACCAAAACCCTCCTTTGGCTCGCTTTATTGAGATATTTACTTTATTGCCGCAGTCTGGTACTGAATTTGCAATACTTCTGAGGTGTGACCGTACTTGGTAAAAATGATCTTCAGCATCGTTATCGTGCATAGTGGTTTTCTGTAAATAACCATCCTCTTGGCTGCCACTTGCTCAAACATTGGTATAGCTCGTCATTGCCTCATGCTCAGGAATGAGGCACCAGCTTACGGCTGGTTTTCTCTGATCCATAAGATTCTATGGTCATCGAACTGATGGGTACAAGAGCTGACCTCGTCCAGACCCTGTCCTTCCACGAGCGGATAGATATTATGGTTTCCATCTTACGCAGGAGCTAACTGCGGCCCTCCGAGGCTAATCCATTCAGACAAGGGGGAAGAGACTTGAAGATTTACTGGAAGAAGAGATATGATCTGTGGTGGGATAAATCGCTCATGATAATCAGACAGCAAAGGAGTGTTGAAAGAGGATCAGATCTCAGGTTCCCTGCTTCCAAATCTAGAGCTCCTTTTACTACATGTTAATGGATTGATGTGCTCTTAAATCTTCAGATGTAATTAGTGACAGTGAGCCAGTAGGGGACCTTGGGCACAAGCCCCTGAGCACGGGAAAAACTCCCTGCAGCCCGCCGGCTGTTACCACTTTTCTTGCAAAGGAAAGCACCAGGTAAGGAGCAAACCCGGACCAGTCCCAACCAGTCTGCACCAAGATGAACCCTAGTCCTGAACTTTCACCGACTCTCCCCCTCATTATAATATTAGAAATCACGCCTAGGGGTGGAGATTTAACATGTTAATTGGACACAGTAATTAGACTCAAAGAGGCATGACCTTGAAGTGCAAGGTGCCAATAAATTCCCACCTCTACATGCTTAGACAGCACCCTTTCTTTCCCTTCCTTCCTTCCTTTTTTTAAAGATTATTTTATTTATTTGAGAGAGAGAGAGAGAGCGCGCGAGTGGGGGAAGGAGCCGAGGGAGAGGGAGAAGCAGGCTTCCCACTGAGCAGGGAGCCCGACACGGGGCTTGACCCCAGGACCCTGGCATCACGACCTGAGCCGAAGGCAGATGCTTAACCGACTAAGCCACCCAGGCACCCCCCACCCAAGTTTCTTTAAAAAACTCTCCCTGATCTGTCCTCGGAGAGTCAACCTGCTGCCCCTCTTGTACCCGAGCATAAGTCGCAATGAAGCCTTGCCTGTGCTTTTAAATTTGGGGTCCAGCCTCGTTTCTAGCTTTGCTGGGTCCAAGGACCTGAGTCCGGTAACACCAGCAACTGTAACGATGAGCAAAGAATAAAGCAAAAGGGGAAAAAAAGCTGCAACTCCAGTGTTGCAGGGAGTTGACTTCTGTGGAGCTTTGTTTGCTCTCCAGTTTGCTTCCAGTAGAAAGAGAGAGACATGCATGCTTTCCCCTGTGAGTGTTTGTAGAAATAGCCACGGAGCTGTGGTCAGACCCTTGCAGAGGACTTGAAAGACGCAGGCCTGGGAATAAGGGCTCTGTCACCTCCGTACCTTGATCCCTGCCTGTGGGGCCTGTGTCCAAGACCAGACAATGTAGTGTGTCGTCATCGAATGCATGGCCTTCAGGAAAAGGCCACCTGCTCACTCAATTTAACCCTACTGTGCGCACACGCAGACCTCCTCCACCCCCACCAGTCCTCTCCATCTGAGATACAACTTCGAGAGAATTCTTTCCCCTTCAACCAAGGTATTGTCTCTGAGATTACTTCATTAAAGTGCAAATGGACCCAATAAAAGATACGAGGGCCATTGTATTAATTAACAATGACTTAATGCTCCTTCAATCATACTGATTAAGTAAAAGAGAAGATCCCTAACACTTGCTAATTACCCTTCTAACAAAGGATCCCAGCCTCCAGCCGCAATAGCATTAAAGCAGACTGGAGAATATTGTTTTATTTCTGCTCTATTTATTTTTAGTGACTTTATATTTGTGGCAGATGCATTTTCCATTTTATATCACGTGGGATTTTCTTTAAGATGTATTTATTTAACTTCTTAAAAATGTGAATAAATTTAATAGAAGTTATTAAGTATGTAATAACGCAGGTGGTACTCAATAATGGCAAAACCCGGGAAGGCTCTGTACAAAAAATGAGCATAGAATGATGTCATCCTTGACCTAGTAATAAGTTAGCCTAACTTCAAAAATTTTTTTGATTTTAAATCATAAAACAGTGTAACCAATTCAGAGAAAGTTTGAGAAATAGAGACAGAAAAAAAAAGCATCTATAAACCTTCTGCTCACACATACTGATGTGGGAAATAAAGGCAGAAGGAAATGTAGATAAAATTAAATGTCCTTATAACCTGCAGCCCATTGACAATTACTTGAGGCGGGCAGAATATAATGCTTCTCCAGAAAGATCCTAACTGCCTTAGTGTTAATACCTTGCCTAGAGGGAAAAGCAACTTTGGTTTGACAAACAGCAAGGCCTCTGGTATCCTGTGTCTTTAGCATATGAAGATCCTTTTGGAACTTTCCATATCATTACTTGCCCCACCCCCAAAGCATATGATCATTTGCTCCTCATAATCCCGGGGCAGGAGGGGGCCGCAGGTAGCTGCCCCTCTTTCTGCCCACGGGTCCTGTCCCCGTACCTTAAAAAAACCACCTTTTTGCACTGAAGAAGTCTCAAGAATTCTTTCTTGGCCGTCAGCTCTGGACCCCACCAAACCTCACTTATATACAAAAACTACATCATTTGGTGCTCCAACGTGGGCTTCCAGTCTTTTCATCTGGACTCTGAGCTTTGGTGCAAACTTGGTGAGTCCTTTGCTCTCCCTTTACTTCCATTCCGGGGGCTCTTCAAAGAGTATGGTCCTATTGGAACACCTTCATGTCAATTGCTCAGGCTGCGATCCTCAAACCCGTGGCTACTCTACGGGGAGGAAAAAGCCTGCCTTTTGGCTGGAAGTTAGTCCCCTGGCCGGAATGGTAATAAGATCCAGGAACTTGATGCCCTCTCTTTATTCCTGTCCTTATACAAAGTTTTCTGTCTGGGCACGGGACAGCCACCTAAATGACCAGGATGGCTGCCAGTCTTAAGACTCCCGTGTGAGGTTTCCTCTTCATTGATCTAATGTGATCCCCTCCACATCCCTGGTCTAGCTGCTTCCTGCCGCGGGACCTCCACTTGGAACTGGCTGTAACCACTACCCGATTAAATTAAAAACCCAACCTGGGACCGTTTCCTAGGGAAGTTGGCTGTAAGGACTACATGTGTTGGAATGTCCCTTAGACCACGATGGATTTCCATCTTTACTGTTTTCTGTCAATGTCCTCTACTTAAGTTATAAAATTGGATACTTTCCTCTTGTAAAACTTCTCTAGTGTATTCCATGGGTTAAAAACAGCCAGTTCTACATGGCCTTCAGTGGGGCAAGCGAAGGCACAGTGTGACCTTCACGGAGGGGCCTTCACACCAAGGCAAACTTGGTCCATACGCCAGTACCTATCGTAGTCTAGAATGCGATGGGGAAGCGGGGAGAGGGCAGGTCTCCCTCCTATAGGGCCTTTACGGCAGGCGGTGATCATAGTGATTTCATTCAAGGGACGCCTCAGGTCGCGTTGACACCAGAAACCTCTGACATAATCCTGCACATGGGATGCCACCCAGGAGTTGGGGGTGGGGGGGTTGTCTTGGTAATGGACCTTCTCTCTTCAGTCTCCAAGGACTCTCCCTTGGGATGCCTTTTAACCCACTGGAAACAATTAGGATTGCAAAATTTAAGAAAGGTACTGCCTGGCCTCGATAGGATCTATCCGTTAATCTCTTCTGCAGGAAACAAGGCCAATAGATGGAGGTGCCCTAGGTCCATCCCAGGCTTTCAGGGCTTTAAATCAGGACCGGGACGTAAAGGCCTCTTGCAGAATGTGCTTGGTCGTAACCAGACCAGTCAACTCCCTCCTGATGTATTGGATAATTATCTAAATAGGCCTCCTCCGAATAAACCCAGGTTGGAGGAAACACAGGCTCTCCCTAGCAACGGGGACTCTCTGTCTCTCTCTCCCTCCCTGTGTTCCTCCTAATAGACCAGGTTACTCTAGTGGTATGTGGGGGCTTCTCCCTCACTCATTTCCCAGGTTAATGGCTGTAATTGGAGCCAACGGTCTCTGGTTAGTCTATTTCAGGTCGGGAACTTGAAGGAATATTCCCAAGCAGCTGCCAAAACTCCCTCTGTTTCAGGGAACTTCCCTGTCTTCTCTGGCCCGACGTGGTCTATTTCCTTTTGTTGGCGGGAAAACATGGTGTCTGCCCCTCTGTTGGAGTTGCTGAACTCTAGAACCAGGAACCCTTTCTCTGCCTTCTGGCAGCACTTTGCCTCTTCTGCCTTCCTGTCCCCCTCCTGTTTCTGTACCACCTTGGGTGCGGCCTGCATAACTGGCTTCGCTACCAGCCTGGGTGCCTCTGGTACCAGCTGTTTTGCCCGCGGGTCCTGCCCCCATGCTTTAATAAAGCCACCCATTTTGCACCAAAGACGTCTCAAGAATTCTTTCTTGGCTGTCGGCTCCGGACTCCCAGAACCTCACAGATATTTAAGAACGACATCAATATCATCTGTCACACTTGTGTGTGTTTTGGGAAGGCTCCCTGTGATGTAACAGACATGCGGGCACGCCTGGTAGGCTGAGCAGGGGTCACAGAAAGTGGCCGCCCTGGACTGAGAAGTCCCGGACCTGGCCAGGGTTGGAAGCTGAGAGGGGGGCCGGGGGTGGTGTAAGGGGTTCTTTAACCAGAGGATAAAGAGGTTGAAAGGGAGAATGTCAGGGGCACCAATCTGAAAGTTTGGTAAGCACAGCTCCGTCTGGATGCTCCCAGGAGGAATTATTTGAAGGAAAATCTATCACCTAATTGCCTAATGGCCAGATAGGACCATCCCTTTGCAAGGACCAGCGACACCTTCTGGGGAAGATGCAGAATAACTAAACTGCATAGGAGACTGGAATGTTCACTAGAAGGCTAATGTATGAATGATGATGTAACTTAGAATGAAACCTCACAGGCCAGAAGTATTCGTGTGGTGGGATCAGAGTCCCACACTTGCTACAGTGCCTTGGATGTCACATCATGAGCAGAATAATTATTTTTTTGATCCACTGAAATAATTCACCCTTTGCAGGGACCAGAAGTCTTCCTACAGGGGGCAAGTGTCCACCAACGAAAAACAAAACTGCAAGCTGCAAAATAAAATATGTGTTTGTGTGTGTGTGTGCTTTAAGATTTTATTTATTTGTCAGAGAGAGAGGGGAGAGAGAGAGCACAAGCTGGGGGGGCAGCAGGCAGAGGGAGAAGCAGGAGCCCTATTCGGAACTCCATCCCAGGACCCTGGGATCATGACCTGAGCCGAAGGCAGATGCTTAATCTACTGAGCCAACCCAGGCACCCCATAAAATATGTGTTTATTTGGGGTCTTAAGGATTACAATCAGGAGACACTGATTCAACTGAAACTGAAAGTGCTCTGAAGAGACAAAGGAGGTTATAGAGTTTTTAAAGAGGAAAGAAAGAATTTATGTAAGTTTTGAACGAAATGTAAGTGGTGCCGGCAGAGCTGGATGTGATGGGCCAGTGTTAGGCGGAAGGTCCATTTATGTCCATTTTAACATATAGTAGATGCCTTGGCTCTTAGCGGAGTTCAGCAAAAATTCCAAAATTGGAGACAGAAGACATGCATAAGCCTCGCTTCCTCAATGTCATCCTGAATCCATTTGATTTTTAAAGAAAAATTTAAAAGATTTTTTTTATTTTTAAATAATCTCTACACCCGGTGTGGGGCTGGAACCCACAACTCCAAGATCAAGAGTCTCTTGTTTACGCTGACTGAGCCCGCCAGGTGCCCTGGCTCCATTTTAAAGAACCTTCTTAGCAACGCTTACTCCATTTTCTTCTGTTATCACAAATGCTAAATTAACAAGGAGACCATTAGACTGAGGAGGCTTCAGTGTCTTAGTAGCCTACTTCAAAAAACCCAAGCCTAAGGGGCGCCTGGGTGTTTCAGCTGGTTAAGTGTCAGCCTTTGGCTCAGGTCCCGATCTCTGGGTCCTGGGATTGAGCTGTTGTCCCCTGGCTGATCAGGGAAGGCCTCAAAGGGAGGTGACAGCTGAGTTAAGACCTGAAGCATGAAGACCCAGGAAAAGGGCTAGGGAAAACCATCAAGCTACAGGGCAGTTGCTGAAGCAAAGGCACACCAAGTGGGCCTTTCAAAGGGACAAGGTGAAGCCTGTGGGCTTGGACAGAAGGAGGGAGAGAGGCACTAAAGTTAAATATTTAATGGAAGGCAGCTCAGCATGATGGTTTAATGTGCAGACTTCAGAGCCAGGCTACCCAAATTCAAATCCGCACTCAACAAAACCTAACTCTGTGACCTCGGACATGCTACTTAACTTCTCCGTGGCTCATTTCTTCATCTATAAGTTCAGGTAACGACTTCATGGGGTTTCTATGAAGATGACATGAGTCATTCTAAAGAAAGGCCAGTGCGGCCTTGGTACCTGGTTAGTCTTCAATAGATACTAGATATTAAGTTAATTTAATAATTAAGTTAATTAAGTATTAGTGTGTCCATGTCCATGTAGACTAGTCCAGTGGAAAGATTCCCCGTCCTTGGGACTGCACTTGAAAGGACACTGACAAGTTGGGAGTCCATGACTACTTTTTTAAAGTTGATCAGTAATACACTAGAGACCAGCGAATGAGGGCTCCCGGGCCAAACCTCTCCCCATGTCTGTTTTTGTAAATCCCCGAGTAGGAAATAGTGTTTACACTATTAAAAGTTTGGAAAAAATAAAAATAGGAATATTTCATAACACATGAAGAATATATGAAATTCAAATTTCAAATATAAATAAATATATTCACAAAGTTTTATTGGAACACAGCCAGAGTCTGCATTTATATGCTGTATCTGGCTTCTTTCTTGCTCCAACAGCAGAGTTGAGAAATTTCCAGAGACCATAGCCCTAAAATATTTATTATCTGATGCTTTACAGATAACATTTGCCAATCCCTGTAGTACATCATAATTGTTAGGAGTGTGGATTTTGGAGACTGAATTTCCTTCTAAGCAAATGGACATAATGGGAACTCCCTCAACAGATTGTGATAATTAAGATATTTATCCTATAGTCTGAGCTCAACAAGCTTACCCCTTACTTTGACAATGAAGGTAATGATGATGATGTTTCTTTTGCTGACAGTTCAGTCTCCGATTGACAACTTTCCTTCTTAAATTATGTAAATATTTTCCCTGGAAACCACTTTTCCACCCTGGAAGACAGTATTTCTCTCTCTTTTTTAGATTTTATTTATTTGGGGTGCCTGGGTGGCTCAGTCGTTAAGCGTCTGCCTTCGGCTCAGGTCATGATCCCAGGGTCCTGGGGTCGAGCCCTGCATCGGGCTCTCTGCTCAGTGGAAAGCCTGCTTCTCCCTCTCCCACTCCCCCTGCTTGTGTTCCCTCTCTCGCTATGTCTCTGTCAAATAAATAAATAAAAAATCTTTAAAAAAAAGATTTTATTTATCTATTTATTTACGTGAAAGAGACAGAGTGAGAGAGAGAGAGATCACGAGCAAGGGGGAGGGGTAGAGGGAGAAGCAGACTCCCCGCTGAGCAGGGAGCCCGATGCGGGACTCGATCCCAGGACCCTCGGGATCATGACCTGAGCCGAAGGCAGACGCTTAACCGACTGAGCCACCCAGGCGCCCTAGTTTCTCTTTTTTTAAAGCTCATTTTGTATATCTGTGCACACAATAATAGTTTAACTCTACGAGGGCAATCTTTCCCCTTTATTTCTAAGTTGTTTTTTTTTTTAAAGATTTTATTTATTTATTTGACAGAGAGACACAGTGAGAGAGGGAACACAAGCGGGGGAGTGGGAGAGAGAGAAGCAGGCTTCCCGCCGAGCAGGGAGCCCGATGCGGGGCTCCATCCCAGGACCCCGGGATCGCGACCCGAGCCGAAGGCAGATGCTCAACTGACTGAGCCACCCAGGCGCCCCTACAAACTGTCTTCCAAAGTGGCTGTACTATGTTCCATTTCCACCAGCAATGACTGAGAGTTCCTGTTATTCCACATCCTACCACCAGTGGGTAGTGTCAGGGTTCTGTACTTTGGCCGTTCCAGTAACTGTTTAGTGGTGTCTCGTTGTTTTAATTTGTATTTCCCTGATGACATGGTGTAAGGCATCTTTTTATATGCTTATTTGCCATCTATATATTCCTTGGTAAGGTGTCTGTTCAGGTGTTTGCTCACTTCTAAATTGAGTTGGTCGTTTTCATTGAGTTTTTAGAGTTCTTTGTATATTGTGGATGTATGTCCTTTATCAGATATGCCTTTTGCAAATATTTTCTTTCATTCACTAACTTTTAAACCGAAACCACTTGTAATTCTTTTGGTTGGAGAAGCAAAGTGAGTTCTACAATAGAATTGACTAACAAGATGGTAAAACTAAAATAATTTTTTTCCATTATAGCATGAAAATTTTTTTGTTGGAATGGCAGGGGAATTTTGGGGAGTAAAAATACTGCCAATACTGTTTTGGGGAATTTGGGGGAATAAAAATACTGCCAATACCATTCATCCATCCAACAATTATTTATTGAAGACTTACTATACTCCAGGGACTATTCTGATCTACTCCTAGGAAACAGATCAAGGGTAAACAAACCATAAATCTCTTCTCTGGGAGATTTTTATGGCCATGAAAAATAGAAAGATCACTCCCACCTACATAAACAAATATTATCACAAACTTTCTTATCTCTGTTCTTCTAGAAACCCATTTGAACAGTCTGATCAAATGGGTGCTTACTCCCCAAGACGCTTTGAAATATTCACCTGCAGTCTTTGCTGTGTCTACCAATTCTAAAATATACTATGATCTTTATACCACCGTAATTAAGCCCCCATAATGAGAGACCTGCCTTCAGCCCAGCTTCTCAGGCCTCATAAATATTCCAACATCACCCTCTGAGCTCCAAGACTCTGTCACAGTAGTGTGCCCTCTTTCTCTTTTATTGCAGTAAGAATAACTCAGCTTTGTCTTAGTAAGAGGTTGTTTCTCTGGTATGTTCTGGAAGCCATTGTTGGACAGCAGTAAATTGCAGTTTTTAAACTTTATTTATTTATTTATTTATTTTTAAATATTTTATTTATTTATTTGACAGAGAGAGAGAGACAGCGAGAGAGGGAACACAAGCAGGGGGAGTGGGAGAGGGAGAAACAGGCTTCCTGCCGAACAGGGAGCCTGATGCGGGGCTCGATCCCAGGACCCTGAGATCATGACCTGAGCCGAAGGCAGACGCTTAACCGACTGAGCCACCCAGGCGCCCCTAAATTGTAGTTTCTTAAAAAAAAATTTCTTATTTTTAAGTAATCTCTACACCAAACATGGGGTTTGAACTTACAACCCCAAGATCAAGAGTCACATTCTCTACTGACTGAGCCAGCCAGGTGCCCCTTATAGGTGAAGTTCTTTTTTCTTTTAAAGATTTTTTTTTTTTAAGTAATCTCTACACCTAACATGGGGCTTGAACTCACAACCCCGAGATCAAGAGTTGCACGCTCTATAGACTGAGCCACAATTTTAAATACAAATCACTACTTAGGCCTCATTAGGAACATGATATTTGAACAAAGATTCAAAAAAGGGGGCTCACCTTAGGGAATTGTGAGAGGAGAGTGTTTCAGGCAGTGAGGACAGCCAGAACAAAGGTTCCAATGGGGTTCAGGCCTGTTTTCACTATAGCAGAGTGAGCAAGGAAAGAGTAGTGAGAGATAAGGTCAGAGGTTATGTGTGACCATGAGTGAGGTGTGTGTGTATCTTTGTGCATGCACGTGTGTCTAAGGGGTAATAATATAATAAAGAGTCAGCTAGTAAGTCTACAAATATTTATTGAAGTCCTACTATGTGCTGTTCTAGGTACTAGGGACACTGTGATGAGATAAATCAATTTAATGAACATACATTCCAGTAAACAAACAGAGAATTTCAGATATTATGGGCTCTGAAGACAAAAACAGAATAGAAAGTGACTTCAAGGAAGAGGCTACTCTACTTGTGTGTTAGGCAAGTTTTCCTGAGAAATTGATGCTCGGCTGCAGTCCCCACAAAGAGGAGGCAACTGCCTGATGAGTGTGAAAAGAGCATTCCAAGAAGTTACAACAATTCACAAAGCCCCTAGGGAGTGCGAGGGCTAGCAGGAGGTCAGTGTGGCTGGAACATGGTGGATGAGCAGAAAAGAAGGGCTCCTACTACCTTGATGGTTGGGCAAGGAAGTCAGAGTCAAACCATAGATAATGCTAAGGGTTTGGATATCACCCAACACGTCATTGGAGGCCATCAGATGGATAGTGATGTGATTAAGCAAATGTTTATGAAACATCACTTGGATTGCCATCTGAGGAGGGGACTTTCAGGAGAGGGAAAAGGGAACCAGGGAGAGAGGACTCCAAGAGAGGAGTTTCACTGAAGCCTCAAGAAGAAAGAGTTTCCAGAAGGAGGGAGTGGTCTGTCTGGCCAAAGGCTGCTAGCCAGCCCTGTAAGATCAGGACAGAGAACCGGCCACTGACTCTGGCAAGACCTAGGTCATTGGTGGCCTCAGTTAAGAGTCATTGAGTAGAGGGGTGGGTGTGGGAAGCCTGACTGGAGTGGATTGAGAGAAAGTGGGAGTGAAGATGTGGACAAAGCAGCCATAGTCAACTCTTCAGAGATGAGAGGAGCCCAGTTTGGTGCCTAGACTAGAATTCAAGTTCATGACATTTGATTCGTAACTAAGAGTTCTCTTCTACGGAGCACTGATGGAAATTAAACACTCCTCAAATTTAAAAAGATAGTTGCGTTACAATATCACCTGATTCTGAGATTGCCAGTAACTTGATTCAAAACAGTAATAGTTAGCACTTGGACTAGAAGATCAGAGCTACTGAGAGAATTGCCCCCAGACTCTGTCTGCTTCTGGGAGGTACCAGGGCCAGAGAAGAAAAGACCAAGTTCTGAGGGTGAGTTTGGGCAAGATATAAGAGGAAGAGGCTGCCCTACCCTTAGACCTCTTACCAGAGCTCCAGGGCAGGCTTGGAGAGTGACATGGCTGGGCCCTGAAGCTGGTGGCAAGGGGGCAATCTTAATCATACTGGGTGACAGCCTCCCATGTGGAGAGAAAAGAGGATAAAGCTATGCCTTTTTGATCAGAATTGCCTGAGAGAGCTAGAAAGGGACATTGAGAAATGAGAATATTTTTGTTCAGATTGTGGGCTTATGTGTACTTTGGAAAGTTTGAATTAATGAGTGGCGTGGTGATTAAAAAACAATCAGGGTTTCAGACATAGGCAGAAGTGATCAGGCAGTGTTTTTCGGGGGCAGCCCTGCAGTATAGACTGAGCCAGCTTCGTGGGCCTTCACTCTTTGCAGCTGCCCAGGGCTACACACTTGTTTTAATGCATCGCTATCACTATCTTAAAATTCTTTTTTAATTATTTTTAATTTTAAATTTTTTAAAAGATTTTATTTATTTATTTGACAGAGAGAGTGAGAGAGAACATGAGAGGAGAGAGGGTCAGAGGGAGAAGCAGACTCCCCACTGAGCAGGGAGCCCGATGCGGGACTCGATCCCAGGACTCCAGGACCATGACCTGAGCCGAAGGCAGTTGCTTAACCAACTGAGCCACCCAGGTGCCCCACTATCTTAAAATTCTTAATAATTTTTTGGCAGGGTCCCCTGTATTTTCCTTTTGTGCTGAGCTCCACAAATTATTGCCTAGAGTGTAGGTTAGGGTTCATCTCTAAGGCAGGCATTTTTCTATCAAATATGGATCAATTCTTAATAGATTAAAGAAGGCTATATCAGTATGTTGTTGGCTGTGAGCAAGAATAAGACTTCCCAGCATGGATGCATAGATAAGTTTAGCATTTCTAGGCATTACTGTTCTCTTAGGTCTTCTTAGGACAGATGTCCTTAATTTTACAAATAAAAGGAAAAAATGTGTTAAAAATTATAGATATTTCTGAATATTATTCAGCCTTAATAAGAAAGGGAATTCTCACAAATGCTACAAAATGGATGAAGCTTGAGGACCTTGTGCTAACTGAAATAAGCCAGTCACAAAAAAACAGGTACTGTGTGATTCCACTTATATGAAGTATCTAGAGTAGTCAAATTCACAGAGACTGACAATGAAATGGTGCTTTGCAGAGGCTGGGGGGATGGGGAAACGGGGAGTTGTTGAATGGGTATAGAGTTTCAGTTTTGCAAGATGAAAGAGTTCTGGAGATTTGTTGCCCAGCAATGTGAACATATTAAACACTACACTTAGAAATGGTTAAGATGGTAATTTTATGCTTGTGTATTTTACCACAGTTAATATATACATCTATATACATATATATGAGAGCCAGAGAGAGCATGTGCACAAGCAGGGGGAGAGGGAGAGAGAATCTTTTTTTTTTTTATTCAAGAGAGAGGGGGAGAGAGTGCGTGTGCTGGTGGAGGAAGGAGCAGAGGGAGAGGGACAAGTAGATTCCTTGCTGAGTGAAGAGCCCGATGTGGGGCTCTATGTGGCGCTGGACTCCCGGGCGATCCCAGGTCCCTGAGATCATGACTTGAGTTGAAGTCAGATGCTTAACTGACTGATCCACCCAGGCAGTCCAAGTGAGAGAGAATCTTCAGCAGACTCCACACTCAGCTCGGAGCCCCACGCAGGGCTCCATCTCACAACCCTGAGATCATGACAGGAGCCGAAATCAAGAGTTGGTTGCTTAATTGACTGAGCTACCTAGGTGCCCCCCAATTTTTTTAATTAAAAAAATTTTATAGATAGTCCTGAAAACTCCCACAGAGAGGTGCTTGGGTTGAACATATCAGATGTTTTCTTCCATGGGGGAAGAGATAGGAAATATGAGATTTCTAGGTGGTTTTGATATCAAACAGACAGATTTCAAAGGCTTGGTGCACTATTTCATCCTTTTGTCTCCAAAGAACTGTGTCATATGAACTATATTATGCTGTCTTGACTTTCCCTGTGTTTTTTTTCTATTATCCTGATAATGTTTTATCCAATTCTCTAAAAAGAATTTTTTTAAGAGCCTACAATGTGTGAGGCACTGCCCGAGGCAATGGGTATACAGTGGTGAACCTAAGAGATTCATCTCATTCTCTGTTCACAAGGCTTCTGTGAAGTAGACAGTTCATCCCACAACTAACTTGTGGTAAGTGTCATGAAAAGAAATTCAAGAGGCAAGGAGAGACTGTGACAGGGTCTGAGGTTGGATGTCTAGAAGGCTACCCTGATTATAGTAGATTCAAGATGGCTGCCAATTCTTTGCCCTTCTCCCCATGGAGAGACCCTTCCTCTGAATCTAGACGGGTCCTGTGACTTGTGTTAACCAATCGGGTGCAGTGGAAGGGAGGCTGTGTATTGCCTGAGGCTGGGCCCTAAGAGGCCCTTAGTTCCTGCCTTTGTTGCTTGAAATGTTTTCCCCTGGAAGCCAGCCATCATATAAGAAGTCTGACTACCCTAAGACCACCTTGTTGTGAGGCAGTTCAGATTAAGCATGTGGACAGAGAGAGGCCACAAGGAGGAGCACCCAAGCACCAGCCTGGGAGTGAAGTCTTCTTGGACCTTCTAGTCCAGCCCTGCCAGCCCCCAGATGAAGGCAAGCTGAGTAGATGACCCCAGCTGACCCCACATAAGCAGAAGGACCCAGGTGAACTGTGCCTGACACCTGTCTCATAGAATCACCAGCAAATAACATCATTGTTGTTTTGAGCCACTATGTTTTAGGTCGTTTGTTACACAGCTGTAGCTAACCAAAACATTGGGGGAAACAATCTGTGACTGAAACAAAGGGATGTTTGGACTTGAGCACAAGATTCCCGACAAGGCACCATGGCAGGGGGGCAGGGCCTGACAGCTCACCAGAAGGCAGGGTTGAGAGGCAATAGAAGGAGTAGTATTTACTAATGAACAGAGTCTTGCTTTCTCTAGGACCCCTGGGTGCTGTGGCGGTGGGATGAATGTGTAGCGTCTGAAAGCAGAAAGATGTGAGAATTACTCCTAGGGACTAAATAAACCTACCCAATGTGCCCTCTGATTTTGTGTCACGAGCCTATCTATACACTTGTCAACTTTTCATCCCTTTGGTACCTTTCCTGACCTCTGGCATCCATCCCTTCAACCCAAGTTTCCTGGTGCTGCTTTGTGCCTATTACCCCCAGAAGCCTGGCGGCACATCGTTGTACACAAATGGAGGGATTTCGGGGCGCCTGGGTGGCTCAGATTGTTGAACATCTGCCTTCGGCTCAGGTCATGATCCCAGGATGCTGGGATCGAGCCCCGCGTCGGGCTCCTGGCTCAGCAGGGAGCCTGCTTCTGCCTCTCCCTCTGCTCATGCTCTCTTTCTCTGTATCTCTCTGTCTCAAATGAATAAATAAAATCTTAAAAAAAAAATGGAGGAATTTCTTGGCGATGTTTCTGCACCACCAGCCACAATACCTGCAGGGCCCCAGAAAGCAGCATTCGCCCGCCAGGCCTTCTCTCCCTGTCTTCCTCAGGAAGGGGGCTTACACTAAGAGGAGGGGCCAGTGACAAGGATGTCCCCTTCCTGCACACTCCTGGTGTGCCAGTATACCATGCTAAATATCACAACGACCCGTGAAGAGGGAGCAATGATCCCTCCGACACAGATGTGGGACCTGAGGCTCAGACGATGGGAGAGCGGGTCCGCATTTGCACTGCTGGTGGGACAGGGCTGGGAGTGTGCCCTTTGAAGAGGGAGGGACCTCCCCACACGTGCTCCAAACTGTTCAGTACTCAAGGCCTGAGTTCTTTGGGCAGCTTCTCTGTTGATGGGACACTCATGTTCTTTCAGAGAAGGTCTTTGTTTACAGAGTGGGAGGAAGAAAAGTTAGTACTTGAAATCCTGCTCTCTTGACACAAATGACCTTTTCTGGAATGATTTATCTATTTATTGATGGGATTCATCAATTTATAAATAGCACATGTTTTTTTTTTTTCAACTTGGTTTTTTCTTTTAAAAATTTTTTTAAAATTATGTTATGTTAATCACCATACATTACATCAGTAGTTTTTGATGTAGTGTTCCATGATTCATCGTTTTCATATAACACCCAGTCCTCCATGCAGTACATGCCCTCTTTAATACCCATCACTGGGCTAACCCATCCCCCCACCCCTGTCCCTCTAGAACCCTCAGTCTGTTTCTCAGAGTCCATGGTCTCTCATAGCACATGTTTTGTATGTGGCATTGAGCACAGAGGTCTTCATTGTGAGTCACAAGATACAAATTCTACTTCCCATATGAGCTGGAACTCTGTGACAAATTGTTTTACTATTCAGATTTTTCAGATCTCAGTTTCTTTTCTTTAGGTTTATTATTTATTTATTTTGAGGGGGGAGGGGAAGAGGGAGAGGATCTCAAGGAGACTCTGCACTGAGCACAGAGCCTGACGCAGGGCTCCATCTCATGACCCTGAGATCATGACCTGAGCCAAAATCAAGTCAGTCACCTAACCAACTCCCAGGCACCCTTCAGATCTCAGTTTCTGTCTCCTCCACTGGACTGAGAATAATTTGAGGGCAGGGAATGTTCTGGTCTTCTTCTTATCTCTAACATCTAGTACAGGGCCCCCAGATGTTTGAGGGTAGAAAGAAATAGGAAGTGGCGCCTGGGTGGCTCAGTCGTTGCGCGTCTGCCTTCGGCTCAGGTCATGATCCCGGGGTCCTGGGATCGAGCCCCGCATCGGGCTCCCAGCTCCGTGAGAAGCCTGCTTCTCCCTCTCCCGCTCCCCCTGCTTGTGTTCCCTCTCTCGCTGTGTCTCTCTCTGTCAAATCAATAAATAAAATCTTTAAAAAAAAAGAAAGAAAGAAAGAAATAGGAAGAGGGAGAAGAAAGAAGGAAGGGATTTATCATGTAATACTGGTCATTGGATCAGCTATATGATAAAAAGAAATGTGCAGTGTTTGTTGAAAGACAGGTGGACCTGGGTGGCAAGCTTTTTAGGAGGAGAGGGGAGATGTAGCAAGGGCCTCTTCTGCAGAAAGGGCACAGAAGATGGAGTTGACACGTACATACAGGCAAATGCCTTGGCAACTTTCCCTTTCCTGGTTCCTCCCAACACAACTGATACCACAAGATGACAAGCGGCCCAACAAGAGGACGGAGGGCAGTCAGCGACAGCTCTGTCCGGCCACTTTCCTTTCCAGTTACGTCTGTAGGTGGCAACAAGAATGCAGAGGTCCAAGGAGCCCTTAACACACATGTGGAATGGCAATTGATTTTTTTGTGCCACCAAACTTTAGCTGGTACGTGTTGTTTGGTGACCTCAATTCTTCTGACCTTTCCAGAGCAAACTCCCACTTTAGGATTGTGCCAGGATTTAAACAGGGAGCCTCAGCTGCAGAGGGCAAAGGAGTCATGCTAATAAGCTCTCCAATTCTGCTTCTTGCAGACAGCTTTGGTTTGGAAGGAGAAGGCATTATTTTTGGAATTCCTTCTTGCTTTCATCCTGTGCCTTGAATGATGAATTCCCTAGTGTTTCCTCTCCAGTTGCTCCTGGGGAAGCAAGCGTGCTTTCAACCCAGAGACTGGATGCCTTTTTTTTTTTTTTAAAATCATTTTCAATCTGCCCACTCCAACCCTCCAACTCTCCATCTTCTGCCTCCATCCTCCCGCCCCCCATTAAAATCACCTCCATCTGGTCTCCAGAACAGTGGCTTGTTTGAGAGGTGCTAACATAGTGAGCGAAACCGTTCACAATATTTATTCATTTATTTATTTGACAGAGAGAGACAGCGAGAGAGGGAACACAAGCAGGGGGAGTGGCAGAGGGAGAAGCAGGCTCCCCGCTGAGCAGGGAGCCCAATGTAGAGCTCTATCCCAGGACCCTGGGATCATGACCTGAGCCAAATGCAGACACTCAATGACTGAGCCACCCAGGTGCCCCCCGTTCACAATGTTTAAAGTCCAGTTTAACTCTTCTGGTGTCTAGAAAAAGTGACTTCATGGATCTTCAAACAGATGATAGCGTCACTTGACTTAGGGCATTAAAATACAAAGGTCGGGGTGAAGGGATAAGGGAAGGACACAGCTCTGCCTTTGTCGGAGGGGGTGATATTTAAAACTCCTATGGTCTTTCATGGAGTAGACAGATGCAGCCACTGTTTACTTACAAATGCACAAAATACTTTCAAAATGTAACTTCACTCTGTGGTTTGTTTTTGCTAAATTATCCTTTACTCATTTTATTTATTTATTTATTTATAAAGATTTTATTTATTTCTTTGAGAGAGAGAGAGCGCGCAAGAGAGCACAAGCTGGGAGAGGCAGAGGGAGAGTGAGAAGCAGACTCTCCAACTGAGCAAGAAGCCTGACATGGGGCTTGATCCGGGGACTTCCAGGATCATGACCTGAGCTGAAGGCAGAATGATGCTTAACCAACTGAGCCACCCAGGCGCCCCGATCCTTTACCAATTTTAAAAAAGAAGTCTCAGAGGGAAAACTACACTTTTCAAAGTTAGATGCAAATCAAAATCTATAAGCATCTTTCAGATGAATTTTCTTAAGAGGAAAATAGATGCAAATAGCAATTTGGGGGAATATTTGTGCCTAAAATAAAAGAACATGCCCTATGTGAGTAGGGAGTAGTTCCTAATACTGACTTATCTGATTAAATGTATTATTTCTTTTTTAAAACATGGGACTGTGGTGACCAGAAAAGGAGTCTTTTTGACTGTTACTTTTTAAAATATTTCTATTTTTTTTTATTTTTTTATTTTTATTTTTATTATTATTTTTTAATGTTTTATTTATTTATTCATGAGAGTCAGAGAGAGAGAGAGAGAGAGGCAGAGGCAGAGGGAGAAGCAGGCTCCCCACCTAGCAGGGAGCCCGATGTGGGACTCAATCCAGGACCCTGGGATCATGACCTGAGCCGAAGGCAGACGCTTAACCATCTGAGCCACCCAGGCGCCCCAAAATATTTCTATTTTTTTTAAAGTAGGCTCCACACCTAGTATGATCCTGAGATCAAGAGTCACATGCTTTACTGATTGAGCCAGCCAGATGCCCCAAAGATGTTTGACTTTTTTTTTTAAGTAGGCTCTACACCCAGGGTGGAGCCCAAAGTGGGGCTTGAACTCATGACCCTGAGATCAACACCTGAGCCAAGATCAAGAGTTGGATACTTAGCTGACTGAGCCACCCAGGAGCCCCGATGTTTGACTTCAAATGCAAAAACTTGAAGTGAATTTGAACTTGCAATGAAAAATGGATGGACTTGGTGATCCTGTCAAAAGCATGGGTGTGTGTTTTTCTGTGTGTGGGTGTAATGTGTTTAAAGTTGTATTGAGGGATGCCTGGGTGGCTTAGTTGGTTAAGCGTCAGCCTTCAACTCAGGTCATGATCTTGGGGTCCTGGGATCGAGTCCTGCATCAGACTCCCTGCTCAGTGGGGAATCTGCTTCTCCCTCTCCCTCTGCCTGCCCCTCCCCCTGCTTGTGCTCTCTCTCTCTCTCTCTCTCTAATAAATAAATAAAAATCTTTGAAAAAAAATAAAGTTGTATCGAGTCTAATATGGTGGCTCCTGAGATGTAATGATTAAAATTTTATTTTATGTATTTTTATTACTATTTTTTTAAGATTTTATTCATTTATTTGACACAGAGAGACACAGCAAGAGAAGGAACACAAGCAGGGGGAGTGGGGGAGGGAGAAACAGGCTTCCCGCCGAGCAGGGAGCCCGACACGGGGCTCCATCCCAGGACAGTGGGATCATGACCTGAGCCGAAGGCAGATGCTTAATGACTGAGCCACCCAGGCGCCCCAATGATTAAGATTTTAAATAAACTTAACTTGTCCTTTAATTCTCTTTAGTTGGTTTTAATTAATTAATTTGTTTATAAGTTTATTTATGTATTTATTTATTTAAGTAATCTCTACACCCAATGTGGGGCTTGAGCTTATGACCCCAAGATCAAGAGTCGCATGCTCCACTGACTGAGCCAGCCAGGCGCCCCTAGAGCAGGTTTTAAATAAGCCTGAATCTGACGAGAAATCTTACTATTCATTCTTCACAAAATTTCAAGTAGTCAAGTCATAAAAGGAATTTCTCAGTTTCTCCGATGGCTCCTAGAAATAAAATCTGCGATCTCAAGAACACAGTGTTAAACTCTGAAATACGAAGGACTCAGGCATAAGCACGGATGGGCCAGGGGAGGGGAGACAAAGGGAGAGATTTCTCTCCCCTGAATACATTGTCCCACAAAGGTGCCTTGTGTACAGTTTTCAAGATCACATGTAGACACGATGGTTGTTAACATTTTAATGAAAAAAAGTTTGAGGAAGCCAGTGTGAAATTCTCAGATGAAACATCAGTGGTGAGATCCTGGGACATAAAAAAAGAACATCAAAACTGGGCGTCTCTTTTATTTGCCCTGTCTCCCACCAAACATCTCTCTGCCTGCCTGTTAAAGAAGGAAATATTTGTGGAGAACACATTCATCCTAATGTGCTAAGTAAATGAAGAGGATGTTGCAATAGTGAATGACACAGTGTATTGGTTCTTTTGACCTCAAGTACCTGGTATTGTCCTTTACTGAGCTTAAAGTTTGTCCAAACAAGCTTAATCTCTCTCTCTCTCTCTCTTTCTCACACACACACACACGCATGTGCACGTGTGCACAAACATCAACCTCCCCACTCCTCCACTAAACCCAAACGAGTCTGTTCTGCTTCAAAATAATTCCTTCAGTAACTCCCACTTCTCTCAGGATTAAACAGCCACTCAGGAGCTGGTCCCCAGGGCCTCTGCATCTATCCATCTCTTCTCTCCCTCCCAACACCTCTGCCATATTGACTCTGAGGTTCTTGAAAGCGCCACACTCCCTCCTCACACCTCCAAGCCTTTGTTTTACCATTTCTCTTTACCTCCATGTCTGCCTGATTCTGATAGGTCTTTCCACATTTAGCTCACTAGCACTAGTTTTCCTAGTGCTGAGTAGGAGTTATCCTCACTAGTGGTAGTCCTGAAAACCTTCCAGGACTATCTATTTGCTCAAATCAGGATGGTACTTCCCCAGTGAGTTTTCATGCATCTGTCTGGGCCTCTGTAACAGTATTACACCAAATGGAACCCTTTGTCTTTTCCTATTTACTGTTTCTTTTATAGTAGCACAAAAGCTGTCTCATGGCAAGTGTCCTTTGTACATTTGATGGATGAATTGTTTAATCAGAGTTAACGTACTCACCTGTGTGCCTAAGTGGATGAGGACAACTAAATTTTATATAGTTTGCTTGACTAAGAATATTTTCCTGAGAGTGATTTGGCAACCCAAAAATTAGTGGGGAAGTAAACAATAGTTACTGAACAGGCTGCCTTTGATTATCTTCTGTGCATCATCTATTTAACCAATGAAGACTTTAAATTATTTTTGTGGGGATAACAACACTAACTAAAAATAATGAAGACCATATTTATTATGGATATATGCTAAACATCTTTTTTTGTTGTTCCAAGTGCTATAATTGCAACTCCAAAATTTATCTTTCTCCTCCAGCCAGCCAACCCCTAACACACACACCCAGACAAAGACACACAGACACACAGACACACAGTCCCCTAGAGCCACCTCATCAGATTGCCTCTTTAGTAGTGTCCTTTAAGAAAAATGTTGCCTCATTTCCAAAGTCGGAATGGATCTCATAAAGGAAAATAGAAAATGATGATAAGAAGACCCATTCAGTTGGCATATGTGGCTCCCCTTTGATCTCTTCAAATGAACCAAGAAATCAAGAGTGAAAATCATATCGGGAAGCAAAACTTGAAATCTTCTCCCAAAGCCCTTTGCACCCAAGCATGTGGACCTGTGCTGAGTACAAAGTCAGTTCTGCAAGTCTGCTGGTAGACAGAAGAGTTATTTTAGAAAGATCATCTCAGGAAGCTTATTTATATTCTCTTTGAAGTAATGAGTCCAGTGAACTCTTGAACTGGAGATTTGAAGTCCTTAATTTTTGCTGTCACTTGGAAAATAATTACTCTTGATAATTTTTAATGTCATTTATTAGAGAGCAACAAAAGTGGCTGATATTATTATTAGCTGGACTTTTGGCCTGTTTGGTAAACACCAGATAAAATGTTTTGAGGGTGGAGTTTGAAAGTCTAATTAGACAGCATTCAAAATAAATATCTTAATTTCAAGCATAGTTTGTATTTTTCAATGGACATGAAAGACTGTTAGAATATTCTGCCTTGCAACTCTGTATTCCAGAGAAATGAGGTTAGAGATCTGGCCTGGAATTTGGCATAGAATCTTTTTCCATAAGGTGTAGTGAGAGGAGAGAGACTTAAGACTGAGTTTTAGTTCTAGTTTTGCTTCTGTGACCCTGGCCAACTCACTTCAACGTGAACTTGGATTTCCACAGCTACTGAGTAAAGGAGTTGGACTTTTAGTCTCCTTACATCTCTGGTGATCTGTGTTGGATTATTCCATATCCAGATAAAGGAGGCCGCATGTTTTTGGCTCTACCAACTACTACCATTTACACAAATAACCCTCCCTTGTCTCAATGAAGGGGGAGGTTATACACATGCCCTGCTGCCTTCCACCCTGGGAAATGCACATGGATTCCAATCAGCAGGCCCCAGCTGACCGATATGTCTACAACCTGTTCCCACTCCACTGGGTGGGGGGCTTCTGGAGGCAGTTGGGTCACACTCTCTGACCCAAATTGGCAAAGCGAGAGAGCAGTCTGATGTGCCAGCAGTTACATGACCCATCCTAGGGAGGGAGAATGGGGTGGGTGAGCCATGGTTCTGGGGAAAGCCTCATTCAGGTTATTTGCTCTGCGTGAGGGCCCAATCCCTTCAACTGGCCTCAATACACTTGCTTTGCCTCTTTCTTTTCCCACACCTTCTCTGGATCTTGACTTCCCTTCTCATTAGTGCAGCTGGATTCTCATTGGCTCATAGAGAAGATAATGTACCTAAGCCATTCACCACCACCCTAACTCTTCCTTGGTGCCAGGACCCTGATTGGGATCAAGGGTGCCCCGAGCCCATGTAGCTAAGGGCAGGACTCCAAAGACTCAGCTCTAGGGGAAAACCCTGATTGTTGTGAGCAAGGCACTGTGCTCCCATTTGCCTGTTATCCTCACTAGCGATTGGTTTGGGTATAGGCATGTCTTATAGTTCTGGCCAATGTTGGGGAGATCAGTTGAGAGACTTCGGGGAAAATTCGTATTGTGATGTCTGCATGCGATGCCTTGAATGTCATGGCCATCTTCTGAAAATGAGAAAGATAAGCTGACAGGTTGAATGAATTTGAGTAGAGAAATGGGAAGAATTGTCTGGGTCCTTAGTGATTTGGTGAGTTGCTTAATCAACCCTGGAACCCAACTACCTCTTGAATTCTTGCTATATGAGATAACTTTTTTCTCACTGCTTGAGTGAGAAGCCACAAACATTTAAAAAAAAATTTTTTTTTTAAAGATTTTATTTATTTGCGAGAGAGAGAATGAGAGACAGAGAGCACATGAGAGGGGAGAGGGTCAGAGGGAGAAGCAGGCTCCTTGCTGAGCAGGGAGCCCGATGCGGGACTCGATCCAGGGACTCCAGGATCATGACCTGAGCCGAAGGCAGTTGCTTAACCAACTGAGCCACCCAGGTGCCCAGAAGCCACAAACATTTTAATACAGTTCATGCCGGCACACTGGCGAGGCAATGAGGAAACCCCTGGGCTTTAGAATTATTTGGACCCGATTTCAAGTCTCAGTTCCTCCACTTATAGGTTGTTGCCGAGGACCAAATTACTTTATAACTTAGTGACTGGGACGCCTGTGTGGCTCAGTCGGTTGGGCAACTGCTTTCGGCTCGGGTCGTGATCTCAGGGTCCTGGGATTGAGTCCTACATCAGGCTCCTCGCTCAGCGGGGAGCCTGCTTCTCCCTCAGCCTGCCACTCCCCCTGCTTGTGCACATGCTGTCTTTCTTGCTGACAAATAAATAAAATCTTTAAAAAAATAAATAAAAATAAAAAATAAAACTTAGTGACTTAAAAAAACACTAAGCATGTATCATCTCTCAGATTCCGTGTGTTGCTACTCTGGGGTGGCTTAGATTTTTCTTCTCTCATGAGATTGTAAACAGGTATTGGCTGGGGCTACAGTCATCTGATGGCTTAACTGGGGCTGGTGGGTCTGCTTCTCAGGGGGCTTACTCAGGTGGCTGCTGGGAGGCCTCTGTTCCTCCCTATCTGGGCTTCCCCATAGGGCGGTTTGAGCACCCTCTGTTTGCAATAAGGGTCTTACTAGGTCTATAAAGTCCTTATTAAAGGACTGGATGGTGCAGTTGGTTAAGTGTCTGACTTGATTTCAGCTCAGGTCTTGATCTCAGGGTCGTAAGTTTGGACCCTGCATTGGGCTCCATGCCCAGCATGGAGCCTGCTTAAAAATAAATAAATAAATAAATGAGTGAGTAAATAAATAAATAAATAAATAGATGTCTTATTGTTATTTTGATGTGGCAAGGCCAACAGATCAGGAATGACTGCCAATGAAAAGATAGTTGGTTATACTCCCAGATCACAAGAGGAAGGCACATCCACATCCCTAGGAAAGCACTGGGAAAGGTCTGGAAGCAGAGGCAGTAGGGAGAAGATGAGGCAAGAGCCACAATAAGTGGTTTCCATGTGAAGGAATGGGTAAAATAGGCTAAGTAGGCTTAGGATGGGCTAGTTTGAATTATTTCAGCAGGCTCTGGGGCATAATGGCTATTCCCTAGTTGTCTAGTACCTGGCCATGGGGTGATTAGGGCAAGTGGACAGTGGCCCAGAGTGTGGGAGCTCGATAAAGGAGGGGATGTGGGCCCTGGACTGGTTGGCTTGCATTTGGAAAGTGTGCTCACAGACAAGGCGTTTGTTACCTCTATGAATTGGCTAGCCCTTGGAGGGGCAGTCCCTCCAGGCCATTAAGGCCCTAGATGTCAAAGCATGAAAATACAAAAATAAAAGACATGATTAATGCATCCTCACAGCATGGTGGCTGGCTTTGCCCTGAGTAAGTAGTCCAAGAGAGCAAGGCAGAGGCTGCAATGCTCTTTGTGATCTAGACTCAGAAGTCACAAACCATCACCTTTGCCAGACTTGACACAGACTAGTCCTGATTAAACATGGGAGGAAACGACACCAGCATGTAAACACCTAAGAGGTGAAGATCATTGGAGCTCATCTTAATGGCTGTTTACCACACATTTGAGAAATTACTTAACCTCCACGTCTCAGTTTCTTCATCTGAAAAAGATGGTAATAATGTTATGGTAGTCATACCTCTTGGTAGCAAGCAACAGAAAATGATCCTGGCCTACTGAGACAAAAGGGGAATTTATTGGATATATTTAGGGCAACTCACACAATAGAAGGAGGCCTGGGAGCAGGAAATGCCATACAAGGCCAATGGTTTGCTGGAGAAACCTCCCCTCGACACTGGATATTTCTGCCAGAGCTGAATTCCCAGCACCATGGCTGTTGCTGTGGGTCACTCTCAACTGCTTCTGCATCCTGAAGGTTCCACTGCACTAGCAGAGTGGGGATAGGAGGGTCTGGCCCCTTCTGCTTCCAAAAATTCAACAAATGTCCATTGCAAATCCACACCTCTTGGGATGCTCATGAAGACGGAACAATAAATGAGTCTTTGGAAAACTGAGAGTCATCAGTAACTGGTTGTCTAATAAACCTCAGGGTGGCATTGGCATCAAGTGGGTGCAGAGACCTCAGGTGGAGAGGGATCTTGTCTTAGCCTCTGAAGCATTCTCATAATGTGTCCAGACACACTGATCACTTCTAATCACGCCCTCACCCAGCCCCCGCTCCTATACACATGTACACATTCTGTGTGTTTCCAGCTTTATTGAGATATAATTGTGTATGCTTAAGGTGTACAAAGTGATGATTTGATATATGTCTATACTGCAAAATTATTAGCCATGGTAGGGTTAGTTAGCACCACTATCTCCTCACATAATTATCTTTTTTTTTTTTTTTGTAGTGAGCACATGTACACATTCTTAATTTGCTGGGTTTTATACAAATCCTATCTCCACTCTGATTTGGTTGTCCTGTGAGCAGAGTTGGAGGCAAGGGAACAGTATGTGACTAATTAAGAAAAGCAGGGGTGCCTGGGTGGCTCAGTCGTTAAGTGTCTGCCTTTGGCTCAGGTCATGATCCCAGGGTCCTGGGATCGAGCCCCGCATCGGGCTCCTGGCTCAGCGGGGAGTCTGCTTCTCCCTCTCCCACTCCCCCTGCTTCTGTTCCCTCTCTCGCTGTGTCTCTCTCTATCAAATAAATAAATAAAATCTTAAAAAAAAAAAAGGAAAGAAAAGCAAAAGCCTCCTGTGAAAATTTCAACCCTGGCCTCTTGGTACCCTGATATGAACCACCATTAATCGCACTAACTGGTGGCAGATCCTGTTAGTGTCTTTATTACCTTTACTTTTCTCTCAGTTTGAATTGTCAAGGCATGGCAAGACACCTCTTCCCCGAGAGCTTGTGCTTTGTTAGCTGTTGGCATGGGTCTTACTATTCAGACTCAATTATTTCATTCAAAGGGTTTCACCCATGTTGGGTTTGAACTCACTGAGGTTGATGCGTTTAACTTGTCAGCGGTTCTCAGATTCCAGTGTACCTGAGGATCACCAGGAAGGCTTGCTAAAACACAGATGGCTGGGCCTCAGCCCCAGATCCTCTGTTTTAGTAAGGCTGGGGTGGGGCCTGAGGATGAGCATTTCTAGTAAGATCAGGTGGTGCTGAGGCTGTTGGTCCAATACTACACTGACTTGGTGACTTGGGGCTGGTGCTGGACTGCTTTGTAAACGTATACTCTTTTTTTTTTTTTTTTAATTTTTATTTATTTGAGAGAGTGAGAGCGCGCGTGCATGACGGGTGGGGAAGGAAAGGCAGAAGGAGAGGGAGAAGCAGACTCCCCGCTGAGCAAGGAGCCCAATGTGGGACTCGATCCCAGGACCCTGGGATCATGACTGGGGCCGAAGGCAGACGCTCAACCATCTGAGCCACCCAGGTGCCCCTGTAAACGTATACTCTTCCCAGTAATTGCCTTTCATAAAGAAAGCCAAGACAATACTCATAGAGCCAGATTCCATGGTACTCAGAAATAAATGCTGAAACACGATTTCAATCAGAAAGATATTTACATGCATGGAATAGTGTTGGCTACCAGAACTTGACCAGATAGCAGTTAATTATTTTTCTCACATTCTCAGGAAGACCAGAAGCTGTCCAGGGCTAGTGAGATGACATCACATGATCAGAGGCTCAGGCTCTTCCTTTCTTCTCTGCCACCCTTGGTGAATGGCAATGGACCTCATGGTCACGAGATGGTTGCTGCACCTCAGGTATTGCCTCTGCCACTGTGGGCAGGAAGAAGAGGGAAGATAACGAGGAAATGCAGGGGTGGCTTTCTGGGTGGCTCAGCTGGTCGAGCAACCAGCTCTTGGTTTCGGCTCAGGTCATGATCTCAGGGTCATGGGATCAAGCCCTGCGTCTGGTTTCGTGCTCAGCAGGAGGTCTCCTTGTCCCTCTCCCTCTGCTCCTCCCCTGCGCTCTCTCTCTTTCTCAATTAAATAAATAGGAAACACATGTGGGAGCTTTCCTGAAAGTCCCTTTATAGACTTACGTTCCATCCTCATTGGCCAGAACTATGTCCCATGGCCACACTCAGCCTCAAAGGAGCCTACGAAATCAAATAGTTCTAGTTCAACACTTGTTTACCCAAATAAAACGAGCTTCTGTTAATGAGGAAGAAAGGGAGAATGGGTGGAAACGAGCAGGCTCTGTCTCAGCATTCACCTGCTTGATTCTCAAAGGATCCCACACAGTGTCCTCAGGCCAAGTCCATATATGGTCTAAAGCAACCACACAACAGGTCAAGGGCCAAAGGACATGGAGAGATTATCTCTACTGGCATTTCTTGTTTCATGCCCATGCATATTATATGAAAAGGGTCAGGTCTGGGTTAGAACTTAATTCTTTCTGGGCGCATGGGTAGTTCAGTTGGTTAAGCGACTGCCTTTGGCTTGGGTCGTGGTCCTGGGGTCCTGGGATCGAGCCCCAGATTGGGCTTCCCTTGCTCTGCGGGGAGCCTGCTTCTCTCTCTCCCTCTGCCTGCCACTCTCCCTGCTTGTGCTCACTCTCTGTCAAATAAATAAAATCTTAAAAGAAAAAAAAGAACTTGATTCTTTTTAACAGGACTTTTGAGGAGTCTTCTATGTTTAGGTACATGTAATGACTTTCCAAGATGGGGATAAACATGCTGCATTTCCCAAGCTTATTTGACCACAGAAGCTTTTTAAACATTTCCCCGGAGTATCTCTCTGAATTAAGTTCCACCAGACTTTTGCCAGGAAACTTTGATCTATTCAGCATCAACTATCAGATCCCCCCAAAATGGAAAAAGCAAATAGGCTCTTCTTGAATCAGTGGGATAGTCGTCTCTTTTTTTAAGTAGAAGGAAATGAATATAGGAACAGCTGGTGAGGGGCGCCTGGGTGGCTCAGTTGGTTAAGCAACTGCCTTCGGCTCAGGTCATGATCCTGGAGTCCCGGGATCGAGTCCCGCATCGGGCTCCCTGCTCGGCAGGGGGTCTGCTTCGTCCTCTGACCCTATCCCCTCTCATGTGTTCTCTCTCTCTCATTCTCTCTCTCTCAAATAAATAAATAAAATCTTTAAAAAAAATTGGTTAAGGAACAGCTGGTGAGGGGCACCTGGGTGGCTCAGTGGTTAAGCGTCTGCCTTCCCCTCAGGTCATGGTCCCAGGGTCCTGGGATCGAGCCCCGCATTGGGCTCCCTGCTCAGCGGGGAGACTGCTTCTCCCTCTCCCACTCCCCCTGCTTGTGTTCCCTCTCTCACTGTGTCTCTTTCTGTCAAATAAATAAATAAAATCTTAAAAAAAAAAAAAGGAACAGCTGGTGAGTCAGGACATGGGGTGTGGTGCCTGTCTGTTGTCTGGTAACTCCGTGAACTTGCCAAGCCCCTCGCCCTCACAGAGGTGTCCTGTTCTTATTCGCAAAGTAAGATCTGTAGGAGATCAGGCTGCATCCCAACAAACTAAAATGTTTGCTACTTCACAGCTCCTAGAAATGTCCGGAAGGGATGTCTGAATAATCTTTGTTAATAGGAGACATGGGAAGTAAGGAGAATAGTTTAAGATAAGAAAAATTCTTTTAGGGTGCCTGGGTGGCTCAGTCGTTAAGCGTCTGCCTTCGGCTCAGGTCGTGATCCCAGGGTCCTGGGATCAAGTCCCACATCGGGCTTCCTGCTCAGTGGGAAGCCTGCTTCTCCCTCTCCCACTCCCCCTGCTTGTGTTCCTGCTCTCGCTGTCTCTCTCTCTGTCAAATAAATAAATAAAATCTTAAAAAAAAAAAAAAAAAAAAAAAAGAAAAATTCTTTTAGAAGTCAAGAATAGTTTTTTTTTTTTTTAAGATTTCATTTATTTATTTGAGAGAGAGAATGAGACAGAGAGAGAGAGCACGAGATGGGGGAGGGTCAGAGGGAGAAGCAGGTTCCCTGCCGAGCAGGGAGCCCGATGCGGGACTCGATCCCAGGACTCCAGGATCATGACCTGAGCCGAAGGCAGTCGCTTAACCGACTGAGCCACCCAGCGCCCCAGTTTTTTTTTTTAAGATTTTATTTTTAAGCAATCTCTACACCCAACATGGGGCTTGAACTTACAACTCCTACATTAGGAGTTGCATGCTCTACTATGGAGCCAGCCAGGTGTCCCTAGAAGCCAAGAATAGTTTTATGAGGAGCGGGGGCACCTGGGTGGCTCTGTCAGTTAAGCATCTGCCTTCGGCTCAGGTCATGATCCTGGGGTCCTGGGATGAAGCCCCACATCGGGCTCCCTGCTCAACCAGGAGCCTGTTTCTCCCTCTCCCCTGCTTCAACTCCCCCTGCTTGTGTCTCTCTGTCAAATAAATAAAGTCTTAAAAAAATAGAATAGTTTTATGGGGAAAAAAATACCTTAATGAATATGAGGGATGGAGAATGTGGGAATGCATTAATTTCCTATGATTTCTCTAACCAGTTACCACAAACTTGATGGCTTCAAAAGAACAAATTTTTATCAGTTTTGGAGGTCAGAGGTCTCATTGGGCTCAACCAAGGTGTCAGCAAGATTGCATTCTTCTCCGGATGTCCTAGGAGAGAATCCACCTCCATGCATATTCTGGTTTCTTTTTTTTTTTTTTTTTTTTAAGATTTTTTATTTATTTGACGGAGAGAGACACAGCGAGAGCAGGAACACAAGCGGGGGGGGGGTGGGTGGGAGAGGGAGAAGCAGGCTTCCTGCGGAACAGGGAGCCCGATGCAGGGCTCGATCCCAGGATCCTGGGATCGTGGCCTGAGCCGAAGGCAGACGCTTAACGACTGAGCCACCCAGGTACCCCGCATATTCTGGTTTCTGAAGGCTGAGCACATTCGTTGGCTCATGGCTCCCACCCTCCATCTTGAAAACCAGCAACACTGCACTGACCGTTCTCCCTTGTCACATTTGCCTCTCTGACCACAGCTGGGAAAGGTTCTCCCCTTTTAAGGAACCCTGTGATTAGGTTGAACTCACCCAGATAGTTCAGGATTACTCCCCTCTGAATTTAACATCTGTAGAGTCCCCTTTGCCATGTAAGGTGACGTATTTACAAGTTCTGGGGATTAGGGTGCTCTGTGGGGGCTAGGGGGACATTATTCTGCCTTCTACATGGATGAAATGTTTTGTCTAATGAAGTGTAGGTATTTTTTTTTTAAAAGAAGTGTTTTTTTTTTTTTTTAAGATTTTATTCATTTATTTGACAGAGAGAGACACAGCGAGAGAGGGAACACAAGCAGGGGGAATGGGAGAGGGAGAAGCGGACTTCCCGCTGAGCAGGGAGCCCGATGTGGGACTCGATCCCAGGATCCTGGGATCATGACCTGAGCCCAAGGCAGACGCTTAATGACTGAGCTACCCAGGCACCCCAGAAGTGTAGGTGTTGAGAAGACTCACTCTCCTTCCTTTCTGAGTCTCCCTGAAGTTCTGTCTGTATCTACACTTCTCTATATCTTTAATAAACTGTTCTTACTTCCAAAAAATAAAAAATAAAAAAAATAAAGAAGTGTAGGTGTTGAGAAACTAAAGCATGTTCCTGAAAAATTGAAATTAGGCTTCATAATTTATGGGGTAAAAAGGAGTAGACAGGATTGATACAGAAAAAAAAAAAAATCCAAGGAAGCTGATAAGTTACAACATGAACAAAAATAGTTAACTGTGTTGGATACACATTAATCCTTTGTGAAAAAGCCAGAGCAAAGACTCGAGGCTTAGCATGGGATTGCTTTTCACTGTTATATAGCATACCTTCACAAAACAGAACTAAAAACCTAGAACTTACACCATTTAAAAAGCAAAACTTCATTAGCATTAACGAAGTTGGTCCTGCATGGCTTTGCTTGACTTTCAGGGGTGGAAGATGGTGGAATAGTCATCACAGAGCCCCAGATAGTGTTTGAAAGAATTGATAGGAACTGGTGAGGGGAGGACAGCCTTGTCTTCGTTTAGTGGCTGCAAGAAACATAGCGTTTACATTCAAGGTGAGAGTGGGCTTGGGGCCAAAGGTGGCTAAAGCATCATGCAAGGGTCAATAAGATGGTAAGAACCAAATTCAAGTAAAAGTATCCAAGTGAAGGGCGTACACCATGGCTTTCTCAACCTCGGCACAACTGGCATTTTGGACCAGATCATTCTTTGATGTGGGTGACTATCCTGTGCATTGTAGGAAGGTTAGCAGCATCTCCAGATTCTACCCATCTGATGCCAGGAGAGCCCCTTCCTCAGGTTGCGACAGCCAAAAGTGTCCCTTAAGGCGGCAAAATTGCCCCACCTGAGAACTGCTGGTATAGACTGAGAACAGGTGAGGGGAAGCAGTGAGCCAGTGGGTGGAACCTAGAGCCTGGAGAGATTTTTCAGGACATGAACCAAGGGAACATTCTCCAGATCCTTTTGCCAGATCTTGGGGGACGGGCAGGGAGCCACCAGGAACATCCAGTTTGTTTGTACATTGGTCTCTAACTTGGCTGTGGCAGCCTCCAGGTCAGAAAAGCTCAAGCATAATTTATTTACGTATTGCACTCTGGCTATTGTCTATTTGTTATGCAAGCACAGACTTTAAAAGGTAATTCACCTGGGCAGGTGATATGCTTGTTTGTAATATAAACAGCCTGGGATCTATTATCTTGTTTCACTCATCTAGAGTAATTGCCAGTCCTCTAGGACCTCTGATTTGTAGAAGAGGGAGAAAAGAAGGACTGTGGACTCTGGATTGCAAGCTGGGCCACCTCAAACCTATACAAATGATCTTATGCAATTTAGAAAAGGTGCACCCCTGGTGGATGAATTAAAAAAAAAAAAGGTGTCCCTTTGGGCGGGTTAGGAGCAGGGCTAGGAGAACAGGTGCACCTAATCTGCAGCCTTGGCCTCCCTCAGCATGGCACCCTGCACAGTGAGCGCCTGCCGAGCCCCTGGGCTGCAAGGTCAAGCTCTGTGTCACATGCTGCATTTTACGTATCACAGGAGACATACGTTAGCCGTGGAATCAGACAGGACATTGGGATCCCCTAGCTATGACAGGTCCTAAACTTTCTTACCATCAGAGTTAGAATTTTCCTACAACTCATTGTCAGAAACAGAGGCAATAGATTATGAAGCAGTGAGCGAGAAGTGGTTTAGGAATGTTCTAAGGGAGAAAAAAGCAGAATGGATAGCTAGAAGCTGTACCTGTTGGCCTTTTTGTGTCTGGACTATTCATTTATAAATTTAGGTCCTAAGTGATGAGGTGGATGCAGAGACAAATAAGGGAGATGTGCTTTTTGAGTGAGGGCAGACCTCTGAAAACGCTCCTAACTATTAAACACTGGTGGCCCAAGGCCTCTAGTTTAGGAGATGCCATCCGCAAAGCAAATCGTGATCTACTACCTGCATTCTGGTGAACTTCCTTCAAGGACCCGGGAAGACCAGCAGTGTTAACCCTCTTCCTGGATGGGCTAGGTGTCATTCTGCCAAGGGACAGAGAGATTCTTTTTTTTTTTTTTTTTATTTGAGAGAGGGCAGGTAGGGTGGGGTGGGGCAGAGGGAGGGGGAGGGAGAATCTCAAGCAGACTCCCCATTGAGCCGGACACAGGGTTCCATCTCACGACCCTGAGATCAGGACCTGAGCCGAAACCAAGAGTTGGATGCTTAATCGACTGCGCCACCTAGGTGCCCCAGGACAGAGAGATTCTAAATCAAGAAAACCTTCATTAAATGCAGATGTTCCCCTGTTACAGACGAAGACCCTGAAACACAGAGTCAGGCCAGCCGTTACCATTTGCAGGGACCTGGGGCTGGAGCACACATGGAGGCGCAGAGCCCAGGTCTGATATTTAAATAAAATTTGTTCCATCCTTGCCCCTGGGCAAATATATCTTCATAGCAACAAAATTGGGGGAAAAAAGTGAAATCCATGGGTTTTATATGACTGAAAGTTTGCAAAAATTTTAAAAATGACAATTTTGTGATTATTGCACACTTGTGGGCATTCTGTTCTGACACGTTTAAATGAGCATTAAAGGGGCGCCTGGGTGGCTCAGTCGGTTAAGCGTCTGCCTTCGGCTCAGGTCATGATCCCAGGGTCCCGGGATGGAGCCCTGCATCGGGCTCCCTGCTCAGTGGGGGAGTCTGCTTCTCCCTCTCCCTCTGCCATTCTGGCCTCCACGCCCTGCTTGTGCTCTCTGGCTCTCTCTGTCAAATAAATAAATTAAATTAATGAGCATTAAGGGCATACACAATTCATGTATGATTACGTTTATCCATAAAATTAATATTTTTTGCTTTAATCTCAACAAAATCATTATATTCTTATAATCAATATTTTCACATAATTTGTGTGCTGTTGACAGTAAAACCCAACTAGATTTACTTTCTTGAATCTTAGGTTTTTTAAAAATTTCACTTTGGGTAAATTTTGCTCTGCAGAGGCAGTGGCAATTGAAATTGTCAATAAAATTCTTTTTTTATTTTAAAGATTTATTTATTTGAGAGAGAGAGAGGGAATGTGGTGGGGAGGGGCAGAGGAAGAGGGAGAGAGAATCCTGAGCAGGCTCCACGCAGAGCACGTAGCCAATGCAGAGCTTGATCTTCCCAAGACTCCCACCTGGGCCCAAATCAAGAGTCGGTCGCTTAACCAACTGAACCACCCAGGCGCCCCTGAAATTGTCAATAAAACTCTTACTTTTAAATATCAAGCATTGTAATGGGGTCATGCGATATATTGCCATTATCGCAGACATGAATATCTAAATTTCATCCTATAAATTCATTTGTCATGATTTGAAAAATCCTTTAGAACAGTATCTTTTAAAAAATCTAGATTCCTATAATATTGTAAAGGGTTGATGTCATGTTTCATGCACATTATGTGTGCACACACATTTGAGAGTAACATGAGCCGTTTGTGAATATTGTGCTAATTCACGAGAAACCGTAGAACCATACACTGGAACAAGAAGAACAAGAATCCATGGGCGACAAAGGTCTGGAGAGCTAAGTTATCTTTCCTCCCCGCCACCCGCCCCAGGAGCTTCTGCTGCCCCGATCGTCCTCCCTCTCCAAGGCAGTGCCTGTGTCTGAGGTCAGCAGTAACACCCCCTCCAGACGTCTGCAGCTTTGGGTGTGCTTACCTGTAGTTTGGAGAACACAGGGCAAACGATGGAGGTTTGCAGGGAGCCGAATGGTGTTAGCCAACTGCCGACGTTCAGGGTTACAGGTGGGACTGAGCCAGTGCTCAGAGCCACGTGACAGAGAGCCTTTTAAAGGGCCAGGCCCTGGAACCCCCAGCATGGGTCTGTGGCCAGCACTGTGTTACTTGCTAAGTCACCGTACAGATATTACTGTAGTGGGTTGAATGGTTGCCCCCAACAGATACGCTCATATCCTCATCCCTAGAACCTGTGAATGTGGCCTTCTTTGGAAAAAGGGTCTCAACAGATGTGTTAAATTAGGGATCTCAAGATAAATCATTCTGGATGATCCAGGTGGGCCCTCCGTACCATGACAAGTGTCCTTGGAGGCGACAAATAGAGGAAAGTCAGAAGGAGAAGAGAAGGTCATGTGAACATGGAGGTGGAGAGGGGAGTGCTGTGGCCACAAGCCAAGGAGAGCTGACAGCCACCAGAAGCTGGGGGAGGCAGGGAAGATTTCTCCCCTAGAGCCTTCAGAGGGAGCACTGCCCTGCCGAAAACTTGATTTCAGACTTCTGGCCCCTAGAGTTCTGAGAGGATCATTTCTCTTGTTTTCAGCCACCAAATTTATGGTGATTAGTTATGGCAGCCTTAGGAATTTAGGCTAATTACAACAATTACTAATAATGTTGAACATTTATTAGGACTGATTACATGCCAGGCCCTTTACTAAACCCCTTTCACAAGCATTATCTCACTTAAACCTCACGACAGTCTCAAGAGATAGGTGCTATTATCATCCCCATTTTATAGATGAGCAAACTGAGGTTCAAAGGGGTCAAGTAGCTTGCCCAAGGCCACATGGCTGGTAAGTTGGGATTTGAACCCAGGTCTCTCTGATTCCAAAGACCTCTTTTAAGCACACACAGAAACCTCCCTGCTGTGTCATGGACCCAGCTGTAAAGGAGACACACCCTACACTTGGTGGTTTTGTCTGTGCAATGTGGTCTTTGTCCCCCTTCTTAAAAAGGGGCCTGATTGGGGTGCCTGGGTGGCTCAGTCAGTTAAGCGTTTTCCTTCAGCTCAGGTCACGATCCCAGGGTCCTGGGATCGAGTCCCGCATCAGGCTCCTTGCTCAGAGGAGAGCCTCCTTCTCCCTCTGCCTGCCACTCCCCCTGCTTGTTCTCTCTCTCTCTCTCTCTGACAAATAAATAAATAAAATCTTAAAAAGAATCTTAAAAAGATTCTTTGAGCACCCTCTCCCCAACCCTGGGCTCTTTACCACCGCCTCAGAAATGAGATATAAATTACAATGAGCCACTCTTCTAACTCAGTGGATCATGGGAACACTGTTTCTGTGTCATAAAGAAACATTTTAGGCATACACAATCACTCATAGTTCTTTGCATCTATTTAGCCTCTGGGTCATTCGGGTTTATTTGTAGATGTTGCCAAGATGAATCAAAAATCTGGGGAAACTCTTTGTCCTTGGAGAAGGACAGCAGTAGGGATGGATTCTTGTTACTTTCTTTTTGCTGATTTTGCATTTGTGTTAAGACTATCTCACTGTCCCAGGAAAAACAGAACGAAAAGTTTGTGTTCTTGAGACTTAAAATATATTCTCTGAGCTCATGTAAGCTAGCTATCAGAACTTCAACACTGGACTCTGGTGATGGTGTGATTTTGGAAACAAGCATTTCTTTCCTTCTCTACTTTTGTCCTGTCTTTTGGGGATTAGAAGGGACTTCTTCATCTACTGACAAACCCAAATACTGTGTGTGTGTGTGTGTGTGTGTGTGTGTGTGTGTGTGTGTGTGTGGTGATGGTGGTGGTTGGGGGAAGAAGGTCCGGTTGAGGTGGTTACTTTTATTTTGTTACCCTTTATTTCTTTTCTTTCAAACAAAATCTACCCCATTTTACAGGTGGAAACGTTGAGTCTTGGTGCCTCGAAAGGATTTTCTCCAAGATAATTCAACCAGATAGACTTAATTACAAATGCTCTGCTTGTCTTCTCAAGAAGCCCTTCCATTTAGTGAACACCAGAGCTGTTATACAATGAGTTCTGAGGCTAATTTTAAAGCAAGTCATGTGTCTCTCCCGTTGCTCTGACCCAAATATGAGACAGAGATTCAAAGTTGCGCACAAAGAAAACCAAAATCAATAAGGAGGCCCTACATGAGCACTTTGGTTGATTCAGGGAATGTGCGCCTCATCTTTCAGCCACTGCAATGCTTCCTCACTTGGGAATCACTCGCTGTTTCACTTAGGACCCTGCCCCCCGCCCCCCCGAGACTGTGCGGAAGGGGACCTGAGTCCAGAGCCAGGCCCGGGGACGACTTGGGGTCACTGCTCTCTCCAAACAGCAAGAGATGCTCATCTAACCTCGCTCCCAGAGATGGCTTTGCACTGGGCTAAGCAACAACAGCTAAGAGGTTAGAAACCCTTGTTCTCTTGAGGGGCTGGCGGTGGAAGGACAGGAGAGCCGGGCAGCTGACAGGCCGGCGCTAGGAGGCGCTAGTGCGGACAGAAGGTGCTGGCCTCATCCAACGGAAGGTCACTCCCGGTCTCACTTTTCTGAGTCCCTGCCTTCTGTCCAGGTGTCCTGCACACAGTCTCCCCCCGGAGCTTCTCTCCTTTCTCCTTTCTCTAAACCAAAACGTGCTCCCAGGGAAGGATTTGATCAATTCTTTCGCATAAGGAGAAGGGACAAACTCTTATCTTCCCAGGGGCATATGCATTTTGAGGACCTAAAGCAAAACTAATGAGTCTCTGTGCAATTTCTGAGGTCAGGGAAGTCAGGTAAGAGGGGCGCGGCCCGCTCTGGGGGGCAGGCAATGGTGCAGATGTGCAGGAAGGTCAGGGTGCGAGCAGGACAGGCATTTCCAGAGACGAAGTCTTTCATCCTACCGTAAGACAGGGCTCCGGGGGCAGGTGGAGGCGGCCATGGGAGCTAAGGAGGCAAAGAGTAGAAAACCTTGAGCTCAAAACTCTGTGCTGGAAGTTATCTGCTTTTTCCTACAGAAAATAGAGGTAAAACTCACTCATTTATTTATACTTTCATTCATTCATTCATTCATTCAAATGAAATGGTATTTGCTATCAGAGAGGCAGTAGAGAGAGCCATGAACGAGATACAGAAGGCCTCTCTCTACCTGCAACAATGGAACTTTCTCTCCAACTAGCAGGGTGAGGCTAATAACATATAATTTCACGTGGTTCGAAGTGCTTTGAAAAGACAAAACAGGGTAAGGAGATAAGAGAGCGGCAAGGAGGGTGCATGGGGCGGGGGTGTTTAGATGAGGAGGCAGGTCAGGCTTCCTAGGTCGGGTTTCCAGATTTCGCAAATAAAAATACAGGACACCCAGGGCGCCTGGGTGGCTCGGTTGAGCGACTGCCTTCGGCTCAGGTCAGGTCATGCATGATCCTGGAATCCCAGGATCGAGTCCCACATAGGACTCCCTGCTCGGTGGGGAGCCTGCTTCTCCCTCTGACCCTTCCCGTTCTCATGCTCTCTCTCTCTTTCCCACTCCCTCTCAAATAAATAAAATAAAATCTTTAAAAAAAAATATAGGACACCCAATTGCATTTGAGTTTGAGAGAAGCGATGACAACTTTTTCAGCCTAAGTGTGTCCCATGCAATATTTGGGACATACAAGTACTAAAAAATTATGCATCATTTATCTGGAGTTCACATTTAACTGGGTGTCCTGCATTTTGTCTTGTAACTCTAGCCCATGAGACCCCCATGAATGAGGTGAGGGAGAGTTCCAGGAGAGAAAACAGGAAGGGCAAAGATTTCCAGGCAGAAATGAGCTTGCTTTGTTCAGGGAGGCCCATGTGGTTGGAATAGGGGGGACCCCAGGGAGGTGGGCAGGGGCCAGATCATGTGGAGCCACAGGCACATGTGAAAAGTTTGCATTTTATTCTCACCTGTGGGATTTTTAAAAAGATTTATTTATTTATTTGAGAGAGAGAGAGAGCATGCGTGCACGTGTGGGAGAGGGAGCGCAGACTCCCCACTGAGCACCCGACCTGGGGCTCCATCCCAGGACCCTGAGATCAGGACCTGAGCCGAAACCAAGAGTCAGATGCTTAACCAACTGAGCCACCCAGGAGCCCCTCACCTGTGGAATTTCAAGGAAAGCCCTCAGCACCGCAATTACTCGTTTCCATGAATATTTCAGTTGAGTTTTGTGTTTCCCAAAGCAAACACCACTGGCATTGCTAAGACCAGACTAGGAGAGTAGGAGAGTAGGTGAACAGGAGAGTCGGTGCTTCTGCCCTGGGGGAAAGTGAGCAATGTTTCCCCTAAATTTGCTTGACCTCACCCTTCTTCCTCATTCACTACTGCCTTCAGTTTTCCTAGCACAGGACAAAGTCTTTCATCCTACCATAAGGAATGAGCTGAAACACTACCGAGGGAAGGGATTTAGGGACTCAAATTCTGACTAGTCTGTAAATGACTACCAGGAAGTGTTTGGAAAGTGACGAACGGGAGAGCATGTAGCAGGAGTCAGGGGAGGACGGCAAGAATATGAACAGGGGGAATGTGAGGGTGCTCACGTCAAGCACCGGCAGGGTGAGTAGCTTGCCTAGCTCTGACCCTGAGTGCCGGCCGAGTAGTATTGGAACCAAACTGTCACCCCTTCTCTGTATCTAGATGGCCAAGAATCTCTCGTGGAAGAGATACTCAGAGCCAGGCTGGCGGCAAACCAATACTGCCAGATGGCAGAGCAGTCAAAATATTGTGCTGTGACGCCCACACTGTGTTTGGGTAAAGGCTGAACTTACATTCCTGCAGCAGACCTCGGTGGGCTCCGGTCTGAGAACGTTTCCTGCCGCCTCTGCCATTTTCCCCAGCGACTCACTGAGTGACTCATGGCTCATCTCCAGCAGTTCGTTCCTTGCGGAGATTTCTCTCTCCCAACCAGCCTCTTCTCTGGCCTTCTAGTAAAAGAGGCCCTATGCTGAAGAAGGAGGCTTGGCTGTATTTCTGTGAGAACAGAAGAGCCCTACCTAACTTTCCATGGAATGCAGGGTTTGGGGACCCAAAAATAATCTTGTGAGGTAAACAGAAAAGCAGCCTCAGGTCCAAGTGACAGAGTGTGGACTTCTGTCTTGTATCTTTTCTCACGTATGACGGACCGTTAATTCATTTGAAAATGATTTAATGACTTGTGCAAGATCTCATAGCTGCTTGCTGCCCTCTAAAACAAAAATGTTAGGGGTGCCTGGCTCAGTTGGAAGAGTGTGTGGCTCTTGATCTCAAAGTCATGAGTTCGAGCCCCACGTTGGGCGTCGAGATTACTTAAATAAATAAAACTTTAAAACAAACATGTTCTTTTTCTAGAAAACCATGGTTTAGAAAACAAGACAGTATCTTCAAGAGGGAAGGGAGTTTCTCCCATTGTTGCAACAGCATTTCTTTCAGACAGGTTGAATCACTTGCTGGTGGGCTGGTCGATTCTTCCCCAAAAATGTAATGACTCCCCCATTATACGAATGATAAATGTTTACTGCAGGAACTTTGGAAAAGTTAGAAAAACACGAAGGGGACCATAAATATCGCCTGTAATCCTCCCACTGAGATATAATTGCTGTTGACATTTTGATGTTTCCTTCCTGTCTTTTTCCGTATACAGATGACTGTATTTTAACAAATTGGAAGAAAATGTGGTATAAGCTGATTGATAACTTATTTTTTTTTAACTTGTTTTTTCATTTAATCCTATTTCCGTGATTATTTTCTCACATCATAAAATGTTTTCATCATCCTAGGGGTCCCTCAGTCTACTCATTAGGACTTTTAGGTTGTCACCTTTTTTTAAAATTATAAACACCATCACAATGGGTATGCTTGGTCTTATAAAAATACAGTGATGTTTCCACCCTGTGGTCTGTCTGGGCCTTGGTTTGAGAAAAGATTGAAAACAGGGAAAGAAACAGAGGACGTTGATAGGCTTTAGCTTGATTTGCCTCCGTCTGCCGGAGAAGGGAAAGAAGTGAAGCCAGGATTTCCAGAGTCCCACCGTAAAGGCTGTTTCCCTCCCCTGCGCTCTTAATTCTGTTCCCCCAACTTATCACCTCCCCGTCTCTGTAGCTCCTCGGCCTTCTCTCTGCCCTGCCACCCCAGAACTGGACTCAAAAGACCCTCCCTGGTCCCTCTGGCTGCAGCTGAGTGTTTGCTGCGTCTTGACTCAGTGTCTGAAAAGTTCTTTCTAGGAGCAGCGAATGAAGGATCAGCGTTCGAATATCTGAAGTCGTGCCTATAAAACTCTTCGGTTTGCACTTGCTTTGCCTGTGGGTGCACCCCACCGCCTGGCTCTGCCTGACCGGGGAAGTGGTAAGAAGCTCAAAGAAAATTAACGATAGCGTGACCTCTGGATTTCTTTAGTTTCTTTGCTGGACAAACCCACCATCCCTCCATTCCTTTCTCATCAGGCACTAAGTGTGCGTGAGTTCTAATAACCAGAAAAATCGGGATGATCATAATTCCCAAGCTAGAATTTGAGAAGCAGATGAGAAAGGTCATAAAATCAAATCATGCTCAACTGAGTGCTTTAAAAACAAAACAAAACACCTTTGTTGCAGGATTCCAAAAATAGTTCCCAATGCTGCCCTTCACCTTCACAATTATTTTAGTCTTCTGTTCTAAACCTGAATGGCACAGAGCAGCAGAATTTGTACATTAAGTTCATAAGGGAACAGTCAGCTCATTAATTCTTAACATTGGTGGTATTTGACTATTCGCTGTCATATGCTTCGTTCCAAAATCTATCTGGCCCGCTTTTCTGAGATGATTAAGATGTCGTATTGATAACCTGAGGGCTATCAACAACACAGTGCCCTTCCTGTGTGAGACAAGGTTATAGCCCCCCCCACGGGAGGGTGTGGTTGACAACGACACTAATCATCTCAGGTTCATTCGTTCACAAGTTCATTTATTCAAACATGTGAGACTTTCCTAGGTGTCCGGCAAGAGAAAAAGTGCCTTCCAGGGGGGAGACAAATAAATATTTAATATAAATGAAAATGTTACAAAGCAAAATAAAGCCAAGTAAGAGAATGGAGTTTGTGTGTCAGAGGGGAGGAGTGGGGGGCAGTGATATTTTAGACCTGGTAGTTAGAGAAGGCCTCTTTGGGGAGGTGGTATTTAAGTGCAGGAACCAGTCATGGAAAGAACTATGTGGGGATGAGCAGCAAGGACAAAGACCTCAAGATGGAAGAGGATCCATCAGAGAGCTAGCAAAGACTCCAGGGTGGCTGAATGCATTGTTGGAGGGTGGGGGAAGATCCGAGGAGGCTGGGGGCCAGCTCAGGGAGGGCCTATAGGTCACTGGGAAGACTTAGCATTTTATTCACTGTGAAGCTATTGTCCAGAGGTGGCCCGAAGGCAGGGGGAAGTTAGTGACCCTTAGTCTGCTCTTCTGTGCTCTTTCCCACGTGCTGATTCACTTCAGACTCTCCTGGTCCCTGAGCCCAGCAGACTACTTCAGGTCCCAGCAGGCTGGAAGCGTTGAGGGATTCTGGGGAGAGTCTCTGTGTCCTGGTCACTACGGCTGTCAGGTCCACTGTCTTGGTGGTTTTATAATTCAGATGAGCTGCTCTGGCATCCTAGGTCTATTGGAAACAGATTCGGGACTCCTGGGTGGCTCAGGCGGTTAAACGTCTGCCTTGGGCTCAGGTCATGGTCCCAGGGTCCTGGGATCAAGCCCTATTTTGTTCCCCTTGCTTAGCGGGGAACCTGTTTCTTCCTCTCCCTCTGCCTGCCGCTCCCCCTGCTTGTGCTCTCTCTCTGAGAAACAAACAAATAAAATCTTAAAAAAAAATAAATTCAATCAATTAACGTGTAATGTATTATTAGTTTCAGAGGTAGGTCAGTGATTCACCAGTCTTATATAACACCCAGTGCTCATTATATCATGTGACCTCCTTAATGTCCATCACCCAGTTCCCTATCCCCCCACTCACCTCCTCTCCAGCAATCCTCAGTTTGTTTCCTATGATTAAGAGTCTCGGGGCGCTTGGGTGGCTCAGAGGTTAAGCGTCTGCCTTCGGCTCAGGTCATGATTCCAGGGTCCTGGGATCGAGTCCCGCATGGGGCTCCCTGCTCGGCGGGAAGCCTGCTTCTCCCTCTCCCACTCCCCCTGCTTGTGTTCCTGCTCTCGCTATCTCTCTCTCTGTCAGATAAATAAATAAAATCTTTAAAAAAAAAAAAAAAAGAGTCTCTTATGGGGGCACCTGGGTGGCTCAGTCGTTAAGCGTCTGCCTTCGTCTCAGGTCATGATCCTAGGGTCCTGGGATCAAGTCCCACATCGGGCTCCCTGCTCGGCGGGAAGCCTGCTTCTCCCTCCCCCACTCCCCCTGCTTGCGTTCCCTCTCTCACTGTCTCTTTGTCTGTGTCGAAAAAAAAAAAGAGTCTCTTATGGTTTGTCTCCCTCCCTGATTTCATCTTGTTTTATTTTTTCCTCTCTTCCCCTATGATCCTCTGTTTTGTTTCTTAAATTCCACGTATGAGTGAGATCATATGATAATTGTCTTTCTCTGATTGACTTATTTCACTTAGCATTATACCCTCTAGTTCCATCCACGTTGTTGTAAATGGCAAGATTTCATTTTTTTGATGGCTGAGTAATATTCCATTGTGTATATATGTGTATATATATATATATATGTTTATATATACCACATCTTCTTTATCCATTCATCTGACGATGGACATCTGGGCTCTTTCCATAGTTTGGCGATTGTGGACATCGCTGCTATAAACATTGGGGTGCAGGTGCCCCTTCGGATCACTACATTTGCATCTTTGGAATAAATACCCAGTAGTGCAATTACTGGATCATACGGTAGCTCTATTTTCAACTTTTTGAGAAACCTCCATACAGTTTTCCAGAGTGGCTGCACCAGCTTGCATTCCCACCAACAGTGTAGGAGGGTTCCCCTTTCTCCCCATCCCCGCCAACATCTGTCGTTTCCTGACTTGTTAATTTTAGCCATTCTGACTGGTGTGAGGTAGTATCTCATTGAGGTTTTGATTTGGATTTCCCTGATGCCGAGTGATGTGGAACATCTTTTCATGTGCCTGTTGGCCATTTGGATGTCTTCTTTGGAGAAATGTTTGTTCATGTCTTCTGCCCATTTCTTGATTGGATAATTTGGGTGTTGACTTTGAAAAGTTCTTTATAGATTTTGGGTACTAGCTCTTTATCTGAGAAGACATTTGCAAATATCTTCTCCCATTCCGTCGGTTGCCTTTTGGCTTTGTAGACTGTGGAAACAGATGAGATTTTTAAGGAAAGCAGACTTTATTTCTGCTACATTGCCATTCACATAACCATCAACTATTTTGTGGGGATAATTCCTTCTGAGTCCCCCCTATAGACCATGTGAACAATATGTATTTTCTCCAACCCCAGAGAACCATGCTGAGTTTTAGAGGAGGTTAGATAATTTGACAAGGTCACATTGTGTCTTAATTCAGGCTGCTGTACCAAGGTACCATACACTAGGTGGCTTACAGACAGCCATTTCTTTCTTATAGTTCTGGAGGCTGGAAGTCTGGGACCAGAGTGCCAGCATGGTCAGCTTCTCGTTGCAGACCCTCTTCTGGGTTGCACAACTTCTTGGTGTATCCTCATGTGGCAGTCAGCAGAGAGACATGACTCTTCTAAGGACACTAATCCCATTCATGAGGGCTCCACCCGTGACCTCCTCTACTCCTAATTACCTCCCAAAGCCCATCTCTTAATACCATCATATTGGGGGGCAGGGTTTCAACATGAATTTGGGGGGCCCCAAACATTCAATCCATGACACAAGATTATTGAGTGGTGGTGGGATTTAAATTCAGATCCAGCTGGCTGGAAAGCCTGTTTTTATTATCTATCGCACTGGCTAATCCTTCCTGAATACTTTCATTCATCACAACATTTATCAAACATCTCCTGTGTTTGGAGCCGTACTGGGGATGTAGACATAGATAAGAGGCAGTTCCTGCCCTCAAGTGTCTTAGAAACGAGTGGGCTGTCTGGAATCTATACTGCGTCTCCCAGAATGGAGATCACACAGGCACTGCCACTGCAAATACACACACCGTTCTGGACTTTCTGACATGGAGATTTGTCTTATTCTTCTCATTAAAGAAACCTGCCAGTGGCCAAGCAGGTTATGCCGTGCACGAATAGCACCTGTTGACCCATTTATCATTGGCTCACATTGGCACTACCTGTTCACATTGGATTTCACTTTAATTTGGATCCTAAACTGTCACTTTATTATTATTATTATTATTATTTTAAAGATTTTATTTATTTGACAGAGAGAGACACAGCGAGAGAAGGAACACAAGCAGGGGGAGTGGGAGAGGGAGAAGCAGGCTTCCCACTGAGCAGGGAGCCCGATGTGGGGCTCGACCCCAGGACCCTGGGATCACGACCTGAGCCGAAGGCAGACACTTAATGACTAAGCCACCCAGGCGCCCACCTAAATTGTCACTTTAAAAAGTCTTCAGGGGGAGGGCGACTGGGTGGCTCAGTCGGATAAGCATCTGGCTCTTGGTTTCGGCTCAGGTCATGATCTCAGGGTTGTGCGATCAAGCCCCGCATTGGGCTCTGCACTCAGCCGGCAGTCTGCTTGAGATTCTCTCTCCCTCTCCCTCTGCTTCTCCCCGCCACTGAAATAAAGAAATAAATCTTAAAAAAAAAATCTTCAGAGAGATCAGCCTGGGATGCAGGGCTAAAATGACACGTTGTCAATGTAGAAGCCCACCGGTCACTCAGCGGCAACGCAACTGAGGGCAGCAGGAATTGGCCAGTCTTGGAGTGAGTGCTTACAGAATCATCAGAGCCCGGCGTCGGACTCACGCATGTGTGGGGAAGGACTACCGCTCAGGGGAACACATAGTGCTATCAGAAGCTTCCAGATGACTTTCTAGAGAAGGAGTGAAACTTCCAGTGATAGCTTATTCAGCTCAGGAAAATACGAGTCACCGATTTAAACACATAGGTAAATATGCCAATATTCTTCCATATGCCTCAAAATGATCTCAGTTGTAACAGAGATTATTCTCAACGACAGTACCTTGGTTGTTTCCTTCAGAAGAGTCACCACAATTTGTAATTATTTTCTCTTTGTCTTTCTTCCAGAATGAGGTGATCTTTTCATTGTTGTTTCCCCAGCAATGGGCAAAATGCCTAGAGCAGAGTGGGCACGTGCAGAGGAAGAATCTGGAGGGGTTGGAGGAAGCAGGAGTCCATGGCCAAGATGCTGTATACCTACCTGTGGCCAGAATGATTTGGAACTGTCTTTCTTCAGTGTCTGGGAGAAGCTTAGACTCAAAAGTTTTACTGTGATGCTGAAAAAGATAAATGCTATGTAGTTGCCTAAGGAAATATATGTTACTGTTAGTTTTTTAAAAAAGGTTTTATGAACAGGGCACGCCTAGGTGCTGCAGTCGGTTAAGCGGCTGACTCTTGATTTCAGCTCAAGTCATGATCTCAGGGTTGTGGGATCGAGCCCCACATTGGGCTCCACGCTCAGGGAGGAGTCAACTTGTCCCTCTTCCTCCCCTTTCCCCTCCCCCCTGCTCTCTCTCTCTCTCAAATAAATAAATAAAATCTTAAAAAAGGCTTTATGAACATATTTTTTTTTGGAAAGAATTTATTAAATTTACAGATGTTACTTGGTGTTAACTTTTATGACTTGGTGGTTTCTTTTATTCAATGGCATCCCAGAATGAAGGAAATGGTATAAATAAGTAAAAGCCCTTTAACTATTCCAAAGCTTTAAATGAGACATTTTAGTATTTGGGGATCTTTCTGAGTGACTCTCCCAACGTTCTAATCCATTAACTGAAAACCCTCACTAGACAATGGGTATTTTCCAAATAATATAAACCACATGGGTATAACTTGTGGGCAAATTCTCACCTGGTTGGAAAGGAAGTAGCCAGCACGATTTGAATACATGCAGCCGTTAATCGCGGCTGAGAAGAGCTGGTCCGAGGGGCTGCTGTCGGGCAGGGGCCTCTCCCTGCATAGTGAGCTCTAAGGGCCAGCATCCGTTTGGGAATGGGAGAGCCCATTCCTATGGAGGGAAGCCGGGCCTATCCTCTCTGGGACTCTGCTTCATCTGGAGAATGATGGCTGTCAATACCTCGACAGAGGGAGGAAAGCGCCTCTGGCCTCACTCAGTCACTGCTTGGTGCTCGGCACGTGACCTAGGTCGTTCAGGCTGGGGTTAACAGAACACAGCAGGCTGGGTGGCTTTTAAACAATAAACATGTATTGCTCACAGTTTTGGAGGCTGGGGAGTCCACAACCAAGGCACCAGCAGATGTGGTGTCCGGGGAGGGTCTACTTCCTCACGGATGGTCATTTTCTCGCTGTCCACGTGGCAGAAGGGAGATGCTAGCTCCTCGGGGTCTCTTGCACAAGGCAGTCATCCCAATCCCAGGAGCTGTCTCTCCTGACAACATCACCTCCAAAAGGCCTGACTTCCTGGTACCATCACATTGGGCATTAGGCTTCAACGTAGGAATTTGGCAGGGACGGGGGTAGGGGCAGGGAGAGGGGACACACACATTCAGACCATGGCCCTGTCCCCACCTGACTCCCTTCCAGGACACCTGAACCAGCAGGGAATGCCCTCAGGGATTTGGAAGGCTGGTGAGAGCACCACTTCTACTTCACTCTGATCAGAAGAAAAACTGCTGTCTCCAGAACAGTGCTCCTTCTCTGGTGCTTTCCTTGTACCCATGGTTCACTTTTATTTATTTATTTACTTGTTTGTTTGTTTTAAAGATTTTTAAAAATTTATTGTTATGTTAATCACCATACATTACATCATTAGTTTTTGATGAAGTGTGCCATGATTCATTGTTTGCGTATAACACCCAGTGCTCCATTCAGTACGTGCCCTCTTTAATACCCATCACCAGGCTAACCCATCCCCCCACCCCCCTATTTTAAAGATTTTATTTATTTGACAGAGATAGAGCGAGAGAGGGAACACAAGCAGGGGGAGAGGGAGAGGGAGAAGCAGGCTTCCTGCTGAGCAGGGAGCCTGATGCGGGGCTCAATCCCAGGACCCCAAGCCCGATGCGGGGCTCGATCCCAGGACCCCAAGATCATGACCTGAGCCGAAGACAGACGCTTAACGACAGCCACGCAGGCGCCCCCATGGTTCACTTTTAATCCTATTATCTGAACTTTGTGCTTTCTCCTAATCTTTCCCTGCCTCTGCTTCTTCAGAAACCTCACGGCAAATCCCACCGCAGGTCCAGGGACACAGTCGGCGCCCACTTGGGTCTGGGGCCAGAGAGTTTGCCAAATTCCTTCATCTCATTTCATAAAAAGCCACATTTAAATCATGAATTACTTTCAGTATTGTGGGAAATTTAAAACATGCTGTAAAAGACAATTTTCCTATTTAATATCATTTTGTGACGCCACTAAATTTAAATGTCCAATTCATCTACTTTTTAAAGAAATTTGAGTTCCCTTACCAAAAGCTATTATTAACTGAGCTTCAACCAAGGATAACTTAGTGCAAATAATTTGTGTTGAATAGATTTAAAATCTGATACAAAATTGATCGGCGTGCACCTTCTTCTGGTTTACTTACCTGTGTGGTCTTTCATCCTTGATAATAAGTGACTATTACTGTAAAGCTCTGTGCTAGAACCTCATATTTCATCTCTGCATTTCACCTCAGCCATCTGTGCTAAGCATCTCTCTCTCTCTTTACAGTGCAGGAAACGGAAGTTCAGGAGAGTGAGGTCACTTGCTTACAATCCCACACTAAATGGCAAAGCCTGGATTCCCATACATCCGCCGTGCCGCTTCCAAAGACACACGGACCCCTTCCAGCACAGGCAAGAGTGCCTTCTGTGCTCTAAGACATGTGTCCTACTGCACCCAGTTCTAAAATAAGGGTGGGATTTAGGGTGTAGCTTGGGGCCACCACAATTCCCTCTTCCCAATCCCTTAGGAAAGCTGAAGATTTGGATCTGACTGCTCTCTTGTAAGGGCATCACATGACTTCTGGCCTTGGTCTTCTCATCCGTTTTACCCAGCGCCCCGAGAGCAGAGGGCACCCCTGGGCAGGCAGGAGGGGCTCTGACACGCCTGGTCACATAGGCTTACAAAGGACCACCAGCCGGAGCACTTCATGAGGTGTGCAGGAGGGCATGAGGTTGTGGGAACCTGGTTTTGATGGTTTGTTCCCAATAGGTACCTGTTTCACTGGGAACACTGTCAAGGGGAGGGCATACAAATTGCTGGAAAGTGCTAGCTTGGCTGAAACATCGTCACGTTCATCAGTCACAGGAAACCCTCATCTGTGCTTGTTATTTGAACATAGAATGCCAGTCGTGATATGTGCTGACATAATCACTTAAGAATTTGTTTCCAAGCCAACATGGAATCCCGCCTGTGGTCCATTCCTTTAGGTATCCCAAGTTTTCAGACTTCAAATGCCAGTTCTTTGGCTAGAAGGACTTTTCACACGTGCGGAGGCCCCCTTTGAATCTGCTCAACAGACTCCCATAGGTTTCTTTTTTTTTTTTTAAAGATTTTATTTTATTTATTTATTTGAAAGAGAGAGAATGAGAGAGAGAGAGAGAGCACATGAGAGAGGGGAGGGTCAGAGGGAGAAGCAGACTCCCCGCCGAGCAGGGAGCCCGATGCGGGACTCGATCCAGGGACTCCAGGATCATGACCTGAGCCGAAGGCAGTTGCTTAACCAACTGAGCCACCCAGGCGCCCTCCCATAGGTTTCTAACTAACAGGTGAGTCCCAAGGCTCCTTACAAGCACTTCGGGCTCCTCCTCAGTGCTGGTAAGGGAGAGCAGGAGGGAGGGTGGGCAGGAGGCATAGTGAGGGATAATCCTTAGAAGGCCTAGTTACTACCTCCCCCTGGGAGCTCTTAGCCACATGCTACACATTTCATCCATGGGAACACCCAAATTCCACCCTCTTCGCCCTTGACCTCACTGGAAGAATAAGCACTTTCTCTCACCCAGCCACTGGTTCCATCAGCAGTGCCCCTTAGCCGCATCAGCCATGGACTCCTGTACTTTCCTACAGACGCAACGCTGTCTCCCAGACGACCCTGTCACCACCTCCTGAAATCTCGATGGTCCGCGAAGGCTCGGATGGAGCCCCCACCCTCCCAGAGCGCTTCTCGGTCACCCTGCTAGAAGAGTTCTCTCTCCGTGGACTATCACAGTAGTTGGGTACATCCACCTCACGGAACTCACCACAGAGCCCCCTGTGAAATCATCTGTGTGGGTGTCTGATCCCAAGCTAACAGAGGCTCCTTTAGGAACGGAAGCCTTATCTCACAGATCCCTGCATACCAAGCACTCTCCCGGTGAGCCAGGTAACATTCTTCAGAGGTCTGGTCAACACAAGAACACGAACGGGCAACAGAGGGGGCAGTAAGCACCATTCACGAGAGTCCGGACGATCTGAAAAAGGGGACAACCCCTGACGACCGTGTGATTGGTTCTCTGCCATCACTACCTCATCAGGCACAGGGCTCCACCCTGCTTGTCCCTACAACGTCCACCGCAGAGTCTGAGCCATCTGCCACAACCTTAGACCACAGGCCGGGGCCAGACATCATTCGAAAACGACAGCAAAAATCGGTCCCGGGGAAATTTCTCCCTTTGGGTGAGTGCCATCCCTATGCTGGAAAAGAGAAAATGAAGCTCATAAAAATGTCAAAGATGACAAAAAATGCGCTTTAAGTTGGTGTCTAGAATGAGAACTAGTGCTATGAAAGCAGAGAGCAAACGACTAAGGTAACCACTATCTTGGTCCTGTTTTCTCCAATGAGGGCAGGATCTTCCAAATTGAGAGTGCAGAGAAACATCTGCTTAGTACTTGAAGTCTAAGACTGATGTGGGGATAGTGGGAGACACCTGTTTCAAAGGAGATCACATGGCAGGACTGCTGTCAGGACTCGGGAGAAACCATGAACAACAGAGGACCAGATCCTGAGAAGCACTGCCCTAACTTCCCAAGGGGGAAATAAAGTAGCTTCTAGAAACTCCAGAATGGTGAACTTTATGTAAAACGCTGGCAAAATCTGGAATGATACAGACGATAAACATTCTGACTCCTAACAATTGCTGGTTTCTTTCCAGCTCTTGATTCAACGTAGTGTCACACCAAAGTAACCTCCTTTTTTGTTTTTCTTGATAGGGTTACTACAGCAGCCAACCCAGGAAATAACAAAACAATAGCTGACAGTTTTAAGAGACCAGTGGGGTGGATTGAACAGAACATAATCTTGAAGGCGATAGCTAACACTGAGACTTTAGTCTGTGCTTGATGTGGCTCCAAGGGCTTCTGTACCGTATTTGCCCGCAAGTTACACAGGTAGAAGTCCAACCAGGCAACCAGGCCCCCAGGTTGTGCTTTTCACATTAGGCTACAGTGCCTTTCCGCATGCATGGCAAGGCTGCTAAAAAGAGGGGAGATGTGAATCCTGCCCTTCCCATACAGGTGGGCAAACCTGCCCTTCCGCTTCCCTGTAAGAGAGCGAGAAGGATGGGAATGCATCTGGCCTTGCTCTGCCCTCTGACCCACTTACTTCTCTGAGAGGAGGAGGGCGACCTTCTGGTTGCCCAGATGGGGAGATACAGTGAGTATATTTTCTTGGCATGGCAACGTCATCAGGACAGAATACGACACTGCAAGGGGACCTTGTAGTTTATGGTGGGTCCATTACTGGGCTGATAATCAAAATATTTTAATAACCAGTTCATCACCAGACCAACAAACGCCACAAACCACTGGTGTGCGAGGGCCAGCCCTGGTCAGTTTGCGTCAATAGGGTTATTGGCCAGGGTAATAAACCCCGTTGTGGTATTAGCATCACCAATCCAGTCTTTCCAGTAAGAGATGAACTATTTTGATTTTCATTTATCTGATTTCTAGGTCCTGTTTTTTCTTTCTTTTTTTTAGGTCCTGTTTTTTCAGTATGTGCTGGACTTAGAGGGGAAGGGCAAGTATATGACTAACTATCACCACCAAAACCCCAGGAGTCCTCTGTACTTTTCAGACAGTATCCCCAAAATTAAATGCAGTTTCACATGACATTTTTAAGGTGATACTGACAAATTAGAAGGCACTCAAAAGGTAAGATCCAGCCTACACTGGGGACCACGTGTTATGCAGGAGATGGAAAGACAGGGGCCATTCAGGTCATGGCTCATGCATACGTGGTTGGACCTGTAAGTTGGACTGTGGCAGGCTGGGGGATGGGGGGAGGGGCAGAAAACAATCTTTGGCAAAGAAAGTGGTAGAGCTTTGGGAATAAGGTGGGCTCCCGTTACTCTAGAGAAGGGTCAGCAAATTATGGCTACAGCCCTTCTGTTTTGCGAGTAAAGCTTTATTGGAACCCAGCCATGCCCATCCACACACATATGGTCTATGGCTGATTTGCACTTGACAATGGCACAGTCGAAAGTGGGGTAGAGACTGTAGGGACTGCAAAGCCTAAAACACGTACTATCTGGCTTTTTACAGACCTCTGGTCTAGACCTAGGAAAGGAAAGCAACTAACAGCCTGAAGCTGTGTGTGTGTGGGGAGGGGCGGGGGGGAGAAAAGAGGAAGAAGGGGTATGTTTGGAAAGCTGGGACCTTTGGCTGGGGTGCCAGAAAAAGGCAGAGAGGAAACAATTAGGGTGGAACCACCACCATGTTTTACTATGTGGGGGTCCCTCCTCATGTGAGCTGAGCTACAGAATACCCTTTCCAACTGAATTACCTACGTCTATTGGGGTGAGTTCCAATTTTAGTATACGTGCTGCCGAAGCGAGCACTGGGGGGAGTTCCTAGAAGGTGGAGAGAGTGGATTTTTCTCCTGCCTGTCCGAATTGGCAGCATATAAACAGTAACATATAAACACATGAGCACAGGTAATCAAAAACGTTTTAATGATTAATGTTTAGACATTATTTAACAGTGTGGGTATATTCAGATGAGCTAAAGCACACTTTGACAGCACACTACTGAATGTTATAGTTTCTGTATTGAAATATGTAAAGACATTTGCAAACTAGTACCTAGGAAGACATACATTTACAAATATACACATTCTAGATTTGATAAGGTAAATGTAAACAGATGCTGTGACTCCCTCCAAACAGAAAACCCGCAAAACTAATAAGAGAACCAATCAGCTCCCTGTAATATGAATGTGCAAAATTAAAGCATGGTAAACTGATATTTACATAAATATCAAACCAACAATTAGTTTATACATTGTCAATGACCTTCTAAGATGTGTCACGAGTGGTTCAATGACTGTTTTTTCTCCCAGTGGAGAAGGTATTCAGAGACTAAATTCCAACACTTTAAAATGACACGCACAATAGTCCTTATCTGTTTGACCACTGCCTCCAGGGTGAGAGACATGATTTTATGATAAGCAGTCTCATTTTTAAATAAGCAGTTCTACACAGGTCTTTAGATCCTAAGCAGAAAAAGAAAATTACAGGTACTATTAGATTTACACTAAACAAATTATCTCTATGCAATTTCCCAGTTCTCTTACATTGTAGCTATCTGTTTAATTTTACCTTAAATTTTTTTTAAGGTCCCTTTTTCCCCCTTCATTCATTTTTATAAGCTAGGCACATTTTAAAAGAAGTTTGTGTCAAAACAGAGAGCAGTACAGAAACCAATCCAAATTTGGACCCATTGCTCATCTATGGAATTCTGTCAAATGGTAAATATTCAATTATCTCTTTTGAAAAGTATACATCCTCTCTTTCACGAGTGGAAAGCAAAGTGGGCATTGTTTGCTGTATAAAAACACTTAGCACTTCAGAAATTTTAAATGTCCTACTCATCCTACATACTTTCCAAAATCTTGAAGACAAAGAATATATATTTAGGTTTCATCAAGACTGCTTTAGAGCCCCCCCCCTTTACATTATCAATAGTGGCACTCAAAATAAAAAAATAAGATCTGTTAAAAAGTTAAACTGACCTTCCACTAGATTTGAGCCTGCCTGATTTAAAGCCAATATTATAAAACTGAAGGTGCCGTTTCTGATTTCACACGTACAAGTCACTTGAAATTATGTGTCACACGCTAGTTTCATAAATCACGGTCTTTGATTTTTTTCTGAACAGAGCTATTAAAAACGAATAAAAACTTGAAACATACCTAATTTAAATTAATAAGCTTTGGGCCCTGCTTTTTAAATTTTAAGGCATGTGTGTTTGTCTACTGTAACAACATTGTACAAATTTACAATCACATGCATGATCTACAGTAAAAAAAAAAAAAGTGTGGATTACAGTGTTTTTAAATTGTGAATCACAATTCAGCACCTATCATGTTATAACTAATAAGGCAACAGCAGTGTTGTATACTACAATAATACGCCCTCCACAGTTTAGCGCAGTGGTCGGTGAGAGCCCAGAAATGTTAAAAATCTTATGCCTACGTGTCTAATCTGTATACATTTTCTAGGGGTTTTGAACTGATGAAAGAGGTCCTACATGAATCGCGCTATTGTAGGCCGGACTAGTTACAGCAGCTGTTAACAAGCATCGGGCACAACTCATACTGTGCTTACAATCAGACGATGGGTTTTGGAGGTTTTTCAACTCTCCGGCGTCAATCCTTCCGTTGCTTCCTCGGCTTCACGTTGTTTTCCAGGGAAGAAAAGCTGTTGGTGTGTCCGTTCACAGCAGCTACGGACCCGTTCTGGTGGTCCTTCAGGTGCTCTTTCCTCCGAGAGGCCCCCTTCTTGTTGTAAGTCTGAAATGCATCAGGGCAGATGGGCCGTGTGACTGGGTGCTCTGCTGGGGGTTGGGGGGCACCCCGCTTCCCTAACTCTAAGCCTAGACTCCTGCCACCGAGATGTAAGGTCCGCCATCAAGCAACCCTGGGAACATTTTGTGCCGCTGGTTTCAATCACTCCTTTTTTGAGGCGTAGCCTGAGGTAAGTTCACAGGGGAATGGGCTGCAATGTAAGGGCTATTCTACAAACGAAGTAGAAAATTCAAATTATACTTCACTTGGCTGTGCCCTCTCTGTATCTGGATGGCAGAGGATCGGGGCTACATGGCCACACCAGGTCCCCCCCTCTGTGGTACCTCTCCCCATCACTCACATCTCTCCCCTTCAGAATTTGCTCGTGAGTTCAGCAACTGCTTTGGCCCATATGTACAAAGTGCTACGCTGCCAAAGCAGTTAAAATAGTATGATTTCAGTTTTGTCGGGTCCCATCCCGCATCCTCCCTCACGCCTGATGAATGTCCCAAAGTAGGGCACACACCGTCCGCGCGGCAGTCCAGGAGCTCCCTCGACCGTGCCACCACACCCAGGGGTGTGGGGCCTAAGGTGCAGGTGGGCACAAGTACGGCAATGTGGTGACGCCCCCAAGTGGCTGCTCAACCAACTGGACTTCACTGCCGCCACGTCCCTGGCCTCTGCCCGGGCTCCTGACCTCTGGTGCCTGCCCAGAACCAGGCGCTGCCCACGGGAGCAGGAACACACCTCATCCAGGGGTAATGGGGAACTGCAAAGCGACCCATGGAAATAATCTGCCCACTTGGACCCTTCTGTGAGTAAAACTGACCTTACATCATGCACTTGGGAATGAACGGAGCCCCCAAACCTGAACAGTGGAGGTGTGACGGAACTACAGCTGCGGGCTGTGATGGACATGTCTTTGGACATTTAATGTAGCCCCAGAGTTCAGGGCAGCAGGGCTGTGGGCCTGCTGGCGGAACTCACCCATCACATGTCTGCACTAGGCTGTGAGCAAAGCACCACGGAGCTTGCCGAACAGCTCTGCTTTCCCACATGAATCCCAAGCTCCCCTGCCAAAGGTCTAGAACCCCGGAAGTTTGGGACAGACTTCAGCATCTCCTATGTTGGCAGTAGTCCCCCTCCCAAAGGTAGGGGCTGACCTGTCACTGTGACTAAATTAGAGCCCGCTGCCCGGCACGCAGCAGGGGTTCTACAGGTCGTCCCCCTTAAACGAACAGAGGAGGGCCTTTGCTGGAAAGGCCCGGAAGAGTGAGACTTACCTGAACGTAGAAGTTTGTGAAGAGAGTGATCAGAGAGATCATGTATCCGATCTGGAAGTAGAGCCACCCAAGAGGGAACGTGCACGGCCAGAGGACCCCGCAGCTGGTCTGGATGATTGTCAGCACAAACTGCAGCTGGTGGGAGAGAGGGCCACAGCTGAGCAGCACGGCCACAGCCCACGGACAGGGCGCCACGCCAGATGGGCTCTCCATCCAGCACGACGAGTCCGTGAACGAACACTCACGGGCCCTTCTGGAGGCGAAGTCCCTTCATAAACACTAAGCAGACATTTATGCATAAAGTTCTCCTAAACTATATATGTGCCTTTGTCATATACATTCTTCTCCGCTTCCTACTACTTAAACCACCTTCTCTAAAATTCCGAGAAGAGTTAACAATACTACATGGTATACATGAAAGTTGCAAAGAGTAGATCTTAAAAGTTCTCATTGTAAGAAAAAACCCTATAGCTAGGTAGAGCGACTGTGGCTGTGACCTGAGCTTACTGTCACAATCCCTATACACGCCTGAGCAGTACACCATACACTTCACAGAATGTTACAGGGCTAGTACAGCTCAGGGAAGCTGGGGGACAAAGGAAAACTTATCTAACCCTCCCCAAACACACAAACTTTAGGGACCCTGTATAGAGATGCAAAGTATTTTTTTGTATGCTTTATATTTTTAAGGGAGAAAGGAAGGGTGTGGAGTATATGTTTATTTTATTTTATTTTTTAAATTTTATTTATTTATTTGACAGAGAGAGACACAGCGAGAGAGGGAACACAAGCAGGGGGAGTGGGAGAGGGAGAAGCAGGCTTCCCGCCGAGCAGGGAGCCCGATGCAGGGCTTGATCCCAGGACCCTGGGATCATGACCTGAGCCGAAGGCAGACGCTTAACGACTGAGCCACCCAGGGGTCCCTGGAGTATATGTTTAAAGAGAACCAGTGATGTCGCTGTGGGATGTGCAATTCCTATTTCTCCCTTTTTTTTTTTTAAAGATTTATTTATTTGAGAGAGAGTGTGAGCAGGGAGAGGGGTGCAGAGGAAGCAGGAGAGAGTTCTCAAACAGAACCCCCGCTGAGCATGGAGCCCAACGCAGGGCTGGACCCCACAACCCTGAGATCATGACCTGAGCTGAAACCAAGAGCCGTACGCTTAACTGACTGAGCCCCCAGGTGCCCCAACTTTTCCTATTTCTTATCCATATACCCTTTTGGTTTGAAGAAGGCTGGTCAACAGATTTAAACTTCTATCAAGATATAATGCTAAATCCAGATTATTTCTGATGAATAAATCTTTTTTTTTTTTGGATGACAGATCACAGAACAACTGCTTGGAGAAACAGGGGAAAAGTGTTAAAATGAGGTGTGGCTACTGAAGGGTGAGTCTTCAAGAGGAATAACAATACTAGGGGGGAAGGGTTCTGCCCACTGGATTTCTGGCCCAGCCCCCAGGGTTTCTCCGTAGAACTGTTTTTCTCCCCCCTTCTTCTCTTTTTTAAGGTAAGTATTCTAAGCTAAGGAATAACTAGGAGTGGTGCTTAAAATAAATCTAGGCAAACTGGGTGCAATCTTCTACCTCAAAGGGCAGAGCTTAATGGGAAACCAACTTCCCCAGTCTGTTCTTGTAAATTCTGCTTTTGCAGGCCCACAGCCGTGTGGTATAAATCAATCTCCACATCACTTCTCAAGTGTAACAAGAAGGTTAGAGAACAATTTTCCTGCCTCACAGGTGGGTGGAAAAAAATTAACAAGGACTAGAGAGCAGCTGGCAAAGAGGTGATAATGAAATGTCAAACACGTAAGTAGCTCAGAGGATCTTCTCAGATTTTTATTCCCAGACTGTTATTTTTAAATATTGAAAAATCACAGTTGACTTGGAAAGACTGGAATCAGCTTGGTTTCTTTAGAGAAATACGCTGATAAGGCAAGGCTAGGGCTAAGGCTTTACTGCCTAAACCCCTCAGTCAGCTGGCTTTGGACTACTGCCTCAGTGTCCTCATCCATAGAGTGGGGATAACAACATGAGATGCGGCTACTGGAATAGTCCACGTAAACCTGCTTTCTTAGCATGAGTGCCTGACACAGAGTACACTCAACCAAGGTCAGTGTTTCACATCCATAGTAACAGTAATTAGTTCACGAAAGAATTCACAAGGGTTGAGAAACAGGCGTCCGTCATATCCTGACAACTCAGGGAAGCTTCCGAAAGGACGGTAGGACATGATCACTGGGTGCCAACAGCTGCTGGGTGGCCCTGGCACGGCCAACCTCGGGAAGCACAGCAGGTGCCATCCTAGCCAACAGATGCTTTGCTGCAGGGGGCTGAGAGGTCGCCGGGCACCTATCTTACTGACATCCTCGCTGCCTAATGGCTACAAGCATCCGGGACTCCTGCTACCCCACAGCTCCTTCTAAAACTCCCGGGCACACGGGTCACAGTGGTCACTCTGGATTCTGGATTATAATTAGGAAACACACAGGCAACACATACTTTGTGCACAAACTAAGGACGAAGGACTGAACTTGAAGTCAGGAAATCAGCTTCTTGTCCTCATTCTACAGCCCAACTAGCTGTATGCTCACAGGCATAGTTTCCTCCTCAATTGAAAGAAAATTCTCTGCTCAGCCTGTTGCAAGTAGTTTAATTGGATCAAAAGAGAAAGGGTGGGAAAGGCACATATTAGATACTATTAAAGAACAAAGCCAGGAAGAGGGGTCTGCCAGGCAGCAAGTCCTGGACAAAGAGGCTGAGTCACTTACCAGTTGCCCCTGAGTGATATACTTCTTCCACCAGAGGTATGGGCGCACGGAAGGGACGGATGACAGACCGTAGTACGAGTACATGAGGACATGGATGAAGCTGTTCAGTGTGGCACCGAAGTAAGCTGAAGAACAGAGGGGATTTGGGAAGGAGAATGCATCAGTGTTTTACACATAACAAGATTCTGTTCAAATCCGAAAAACAGATGCATTCAAACAGGGGCTGGCAAGCACTGCGTGAACCAGTACTTGGAATTCCGTTTCCACTGGGGCAGGCAGACTGGGATGCTTTAAGGCCAGGGTCAGCTGGAGCTGCCAGGCAGGCATCTAACATAAGAGTCAGGAGACCACCTCACGGCTTTGTTGCCAGACCCCCCATCAACTCCCAGCGCAAGGTGCTTTTCTTTACATGCCGAGTGCTTCAGGCCTGGGGAAGATAGCTGATGGGCAGGAAGTTCAAAGCTGCCTGTCTAACACACCTGCTCAAGTTGGAAGAGGTCTTGGAGGCCTCGGCCTCCTTATTATTCCCCAGGACTGCAGGGCTGAGACCACATATTTTTTCAATAATACAATCCAGAGTCCAGTTCCTTGGAGATAAAAGACTCCTCTTTTATCGCATGCTTTGAATTTCCAGTAGAACCACCAGTTCTTTTTTTAGCCTCTCTGTCCTCCTCCCCCACAGCGGGCAACCCAACAGAGCTCGCCAGTTCTCCCACACACAGTCGGAGATGCATACAGCTGGGGTCAGGGAGGGAGGTTCTACCTCTGGCTATCACAGTAACTGACTGTGTGACCTTGGACAAGTCACATCCAGGTCCTGGTTGTTTCTCTTGGGCCCAGTGCGGCGAGTTAAAATCTGCCATCCTGTGAGTTCTTTGAAAATGTAAAGAGACACTGTTTCTATTAGAAAGTTAAGTCAGATAATCCAGAGCCATGAGGTGTGACGGTGGGAAGAAAACATGAGAGGGCCGGGGCCTGGAACCTGAGCTCTACCAAACCTTTTACTATCTCAAGTTTCCTCCCAAACCACAGGGAGCTGAGTTTGGTGAGTCACCTTTCTGGTTCTAAAATTCTATGACTGTGTGAATCTTGGTGGGCCGGGTTAAGCCAGGGCAAAATCCTAGGTAAAAAACCCACATGAGCAGACCCAGAGGTTCTCATATTCGTCAGTGCTAGATGGCAGAAATTTTGATCAGGACATTTGTTAGAACCCCCAAGCTAAACCTAGAGGAGACAACTTAATCTCTGAAAATTATGAGAGACCTCAGACCATAAGCTTTCTAAAAATGACACACATCCGTCTTTGGGAATTTACTTCAAATTTCGGTGCTTGCCATTGAAGATGCCCTGCTAACTGTGCTTCATGGAACATGGCAGGCTCATATGTGCAGACTTCCTCCTGTGCTCTTCAGCTAAAGCTGTGTTTCATCATTAGTCTTGTTCCCTGGGACTCCCTCAGTGGTGTGGTTCTATCTATCTGGCCTGCCCCTCTCAGTCAAATATCTTCCAAATTGTAGAGAAACGAGGACTAGAAATAACCTAGAACACCTACCCTCTATGACAGAGGACACTGTCCCTATTTCCCTATAAGCCCTAGGCTGGGGATTTGGTATCTCCCTCACCTTGCCAAGTCAGCCAGAAATAGGTTTCGTCAGCTTACTGAGTGCACAGGCCACACAAACGATCATTAAAGCAACTCGGACACAAAGTTCCAGTGTTTGACCTAGAAATCCACAGAAAGAGCACCTCCTCTAAAAGCCTTGGTTTCAATTCAGCCTCTCTGCTCACACCTGTCCCCAGCAAACCCCCCCCCCCATGTAAGACTTACAGTGGCCGCAGGGGACCCAGTTCATCACAAACCACCATATGTTCAGCATGGAGGCGTGGTGGTAGACGTGCAGGACTGTGATCTGGTGGTTGTTCTTCCGTAAGATGAAGAAGAAGGTGTCCATGAATTCAATGAGCTTGGAGAAATAGTACCACCAGAGGACACGGATAATCTAAGAGGAAGAGATCATCAATGTTTCTCTGGACCATCACCCCGGACGTGTTTTACTAACATCCCAGAATCCCAGGTTCACTTGAAGCCTGAGCACCCCACTGGCTCCTAAAGTCCTTCAGCAGCTGGGAGCTCTGGTCATTCTGAGAGTGTCTCTAACCAAAGGATACTGGGGGGGGAGGGGGAGGTGTGGAATAATGACAGGGAAAATTTTAAAAGCAGCACGGCCATCTTTCAAGACTAACAAAAACAGGAGGATCAAAGTTCAAAAAACCCCTGAAGCCTGCCTAGTCCCTTTGGAAGGACCTGTGAAGCCATCGGTATAAAAAACCCTCCCGAGAGGCGCTTCTGATTTCAGGGGCTGGCGTGGGGGCAGGTGCCAGGATACAAGGCGAAGAAGAAAAGGAATCAGAACTTTCTGTGTCAGGTCCCTGCCCAGTTAAATACGTCACACAGTTCTAAGGAAACAACTGCCCATCTGAACTTAAAGCAGCAGCTTTTTATTTAGAACAAAACACTCAGAGTGGAAGTCGGAATCTCAAGACCACCCTTAGCACTTTAAGGAATGATTACAGCATTTAAGACGTTATTCTTATGATCCTGTTTATATGAATGCTGACAAATGCATGTAGTTTTTTTTTTTTTTTCTGGAAACCTAAAAAAAATTTTTTTTTCAAGATTTTATGTTTAAGTAATCTCTACACCCGATGTGGGGCTCCAACTCACAATCCCGAGATTAAGAGTTGCATGCTCCACCAACTGAGCCAGCCAGGCGCCTTTTCCTAGAAACTGTTAACAGGACTTAACTTTTACTAAATGAAACTTTAGTTTTCATCTTATATCTCTCATGTTGTTCAACTTTTCATACCATGTGGACATAGGTTTTTTAAAATTTTTTTTAAAAATGTCAACAGTAATTATCTTGGGCAGTGAGGATATGAACCATTTTGTCTTTTGTACAATTTATTAAAAAAAAAAAACCTACTTAAAAAAGAGAGATCATACCTTCATATCTGCTTCTCCCGCGCTGCGAGTGCCTTGACAGAAGAAGTTGTACCTGCCTTCCCATACTCCTTTCACTAACTAAAAAAAAAAGGATAAAAAAGGAAAAAGCCCATCACCAACAAGATCAGAAATATGGAAAGCCCTATTCAATTAAACTTCATCTGTTTCAGAATCTATGACAATTGACCTCGGGCTGGCTGAGGCAAGTCTGGTCTTTGCTCCTCAGCAAAAAGCATGACGATGGGGAGTGTGAACACCAGGAAGTCTCCATTTCACGAGGGGTGGCCTGGAAGTCAGTCACTCCAGGGTGCCGCCTTACCAAGCTGGCGGTCTCCATAGTTCTCCATTCCCTAGGCTGTCCCAAGACCCGGACCAACCTGATGGCAGGCTCCGGTCCCACACGCAGTCTCCAGGAAGATCACACCTTCACAAATTCAGCCCTTCCCTAAACCAGCAATTCTCAAACTTTGAGCATGGTGTACCACCAGAATCCCCTCAGGGGCATGTAAAAACAGGATCACCGGGGAGTGTTTCTGATCCAGTAGGCCTGAGGTGGGGTCCAAGAATTCATATTTCTAACAAGTTTCCAGATGATCCTGATGCTGCTGGTCCAGAGACCACACTCCAAGAATCACTGCTGTAAAACCTAGGATGATTTAGTCAGCCTCGCCTTCGTTATCTCCTGTTGCCGTGTCATCCGCTGGGCCCAGGAAGCAGAACTCTGCAGTGTCACAGAAAGGACCCCAGAATCAGGGGGTATGCAAGCTCTAGGTTACAGGCTTGCAGTATCACCAGTTCTCTATGGTTTCCTCATTTATCCATAGCGAGGACAACTGGCCTAGATGAGATTTAAGGACCCATTGTAACAGTCCAGAGGGAAGGTTTACTTTGAACACTTGTGCACGTCCACACTATTTTCTAAACAAACACCTAGGACAAGGTGCTATTCCTTGTTCATGTGAACTGTAGCTTCCTGCTTCCCAAAGCCTCTGGTGATCTTGATTTTTCCTGTTGACCTTCTCTCTGGGGGCCAATTGGCACTCTATAAATGGGGAGAATTCTGAGGTGGCCTGACTTGTGCCTGATCTCATCTGGTATCCAACATAAAAAACTGGCCCTGGGTCTCAAAGTGTGTTCCCCAGTCCAGCTCCATTAACACCACATAGGAACTTCTAAGACATGGAAATTCTTGAGCCCACCCCAGAATCAAAACTCTAGGGGTAGACCATCAAGGTAGGGCCTTAGAGTCATGATCACAGAGCTTTTGAAAACTGAATACTGTGGTTTCCAAAGTGTGGTTCCCAACCCAGCAGCATCAGAATCACCCAGGACTTTGTCAGAAACACAAAATCTCAAGCCCTACCCTAGACCTTCTGAATCAGAAATTTCTGAGCGCGAAGCCCAGAGGCGTGGCAACAGGCTGTTTCACAGGGGACTTTGACGCAGCTAAAGTTTGCAAACCACCGGCTGAAAGCCTTGGTTCCCACTCTAGTTACATAACAGGACCACTTGGGAGCTTCTAAAACCTGCTAATGCCTGGCCTCGCCCCAGATCATGAAACCAGAATCTTGAGGGGCCTTCACAAAGCTCTTAAGGTACTTCCAACCTGCAACTAGGAATGGGAATCACGGGTTTCATGCTGGGTAAGCAGCAAAGGGATTACAAGGGCCTGAAGACAAACGGTTAAACTTGAACCCAGTCTGACCTCAGAAATGCCAGAGTGGGCATGGCAATTGCACTCTGAATGCCCTTCTTAGAAACTGCTTTTTCTTCTACTAACTTCCTTTCTGGGGTTTGCCTTCTGGCTTTGTCATCTTCTATACATAAAAAAGTATTAAGCGTTAACATGCTTTTCTTTTTTTTTTTTTTTTTTAAGATTTTATTTATTTATTCATGACAGACAGAGAGAGAGAGAGAGAGGCAGAGGGAGAAGCAGGCTCCCAAGGAGCAGGGAGCCCGATGCGGGACTCGATCCCAGGACCCTGGGATCATGACCTGAGTCGAAGGCAGACGCTTAACCATCTGAGCCACTCAGGCGCCCGGCGTTAACATGGTTTTCAAGGCCAAAGACCAACATAGGCGTTTGGAGTACACATGGGGGAGGCATTGTTTTTCGATGAAGAGTTCACATTAGGAAGCAGAAGGCCAGGGAGCCGGGACAAGTTAGGCTGCTGTCCACCGAGGCCCAAGATCTGAAGCGAGCCCGCTAAGTTCCTCGGGCCCTGGGTGTTTTTATGTAAAAAGGTGAGGTTGGACCAAATGATCTCTAAAGGTTCTAATTTTCTACAATTCCTATGTTAGGACTTTTAAAAAACAGACCACACACAAACTATGCTATACTTCACTATCTGTGAAAGACCAACATCCGCAGGGTAATTTACTAGAAGGTATGTCGTCCTTTTGGACAATATTGTGTTCTCAAGTCACGGCAGGTTAAGCACCCCACATGCAGACCCACATGCAGATCCTTGGAACTCGAGTTCCAAGGATCGAGATAAAAAGCCTGAACCTCAAGTGGGATTGGGAGTTGGGGGTGCAGGCTTGTGTGCCCTCAGAAGACTTGAGGTGGAGAGAAGAGACTGGAGTCTCCCCGCCCTTCCTTCTACCCCATGAGGGAACCAGTGAATTATCTTCTGTGGCTGGAGGTTACAGAAAGGGAACGAACGGTTCTTGAGAAAATTTTCACACGACTACTGCAAATGATAAAAAGGATAACACAGCAAAGTGCTCCATGAAGATAAATTTATGCAATTTAAAAGATGCCTTTATTTAAAACGATAGCCTTACTTGGCAAAATTAAAAACTTATTAACCATGATTGTCCTCACTAGACATGCTTTTTGAAATATTAACATCTTGTCCATTTAAAATTCTAGAACCTACCATCACTGTTTTACAGCTATTTTGGTCTATTGTGTCCTGAGATACTCTGGGTTGGTTTGCTTTTGCCAATTTTAGAACAGGATGGCTGGTTGTGTGTGCAGAGGTACAGATCACTGCATTCATGAATGCCTACCTTGGTAGGGGAGGGGACAGGCAAGGGAGCTGAGGAAGAATAGAGCTAATCCTTCCTTGTATTCCTGTAGGCACCTTGACCTCAAGGGTAGGCACAGACTGAGGAAGGACCTGTTAACTCTAGCAGAGTGGACGAACACATCCCTTTCTTTTAAAATGTCTTTCAGAAGGCATCCAGGTTGGATTGCTTTGCTCCTTAAGCTAATTACTTTAAAATTCCATTTGTCCCTCTTCCTATAATAGGGAAAAAAAAAAAGACATGTGTATCTAAAACACCCAGCATCTCTGGAGACTAAAGAACTCCAGGTCTTGGGGGGTGAACTTCCCCCAAACTGAAGCATTAGAACAGGTACACAAACCAGAAGCTTTCATCCAGCTTCAGGGCCCTGAACCCACCGTCCCCTTCTCCCAGGAGGGGCTGACTACAGCCCCCAGGGCAGCTCGCCCTCCCTCATCACTGCCACTCTGCACTTCCACTGGGGCCAACCACTGAATTCTGTGTTTAAGACCCTTCAGTGACTCCCAGTGCCTTTAGAACCAAATCCCAAACCCTAGGTGCAGCATTCAGTCTTCCACTGCTCTCGGACCTACAGTCAGATGGGCCCCCTTTCGTTCCTTGCCCACTGTACAGTGGCCAAGTGCAAAGTGCACAGGTTTGGGCACTAGTCAGGAGGACTTTAATTCCTAGCATCCCACATTTAGCTAGGTGACCTTAGACAAAGGTCTGTACACCTCTCTATACACCTCAGTTTCTTCACTCCCCAAATAGGATAAAAATAGCAACCCCGCCTCTTCAGGCTGCCATGAAAAGTAAATGAGATGGATGGAGTGTACAAATGCTTACCCTACCCAACCTGGTACATAGGATAAACACAACAAATGTTAGCAGTGACCATTCGCTTATTCTTTTCAATTGGAATGCTGTCTACACCCAGGTACTTCCATCTCTAGCTCTTAAAATCCTAACCAGCCTTCGAAGTTTGCTTAGTTATTTTTTGTTTTTTAAATATTTATTATTTTAGATACAGACATAAGAGAGAGAGTGGGAAGAGGGAGAGAGAATCCTCAAGCAGACTCCTGGATGAGCACAGAGCCTGACATGGGGCATGCTCTCACAACCCTGAGATCATGACTTGGGCCAAAATCAAGAGTCAGATGCTTCACCAAATGGACAACCCAAGAGCCCCTAAAATCCTCTTTTCTTCATGATTGCTCACTTGGGCCTCCAGTCTGAAGTCTGTCCTTCCCCTAAGCTCACCCTGCCATGGCTTATAGTTACCTGCTCATATGCTCCCTTTCAACCCTTTGTTAAAGGGTCTGTTTTAAGCTCTTTGGGAAGCTCACACGGGTGGGGACTGTGGCTCCTGCATCCACAGAACCCAGCACGGGGACCTGCACACAAGATGTGCTGAATAGTTGCTAAACTGATGACAAAGTTTGAGGCCCTACTTTTCACCTCCCCCCTCCAAAATCAAGGCCGAATATATTATTCATAGCCAAAAAAACAGCCCCAAACCAAAAAGATGTCATTTCTGCTTTGCAAATGGAGAAACTGAAACACAAGAAAGTATTTTAGTGAAACTTGGACTTGACAATATTCATCTGAATTCTGTTCACAAGACGGAAGAACCCGTCCCCATCAAATGTCATAATGTGGGAATATGGGAAGTTGAATTCTCAAATATCCTTGGCTTCAGAAGGGATAGAATAATTTCACACACGAGGACCAAGCCCCTGAGTTAAAGTTTATTCATCTAAGACTCTCATCAATTCTCTATAAAATGGGCCTCTATCAGAAAATTCTACTCCCTCCATCCCCCATAAGAGGGAAACAGCATGGGCCCTGCTGTTCCAGTGCCCCTCTAGGAACACATCAGTGGACACAATCCTCTAGTCAAAGTCACCTTGGCTACCGTTTCCCTTCAGGGCTTGGGCCTGGCTTCCTTTCAGAGAGCTGCTCTGGTCAGTTCCCCAGAAATTCAACACACTGCTGCAGACACTGCAAAGTGAGAGGGCCCAGGAGGCTGGACAAAGGTGAGGAACTGAGAGTAGGGATACGTCTCTCTACCTTGGGCTCCTGGGAGTCAGCTCAAGAGCGCACAGAAATTATACCTCAATGAAAACGGGGGCCATGACGAACAGCTTGCCACCATCTGCACAGTTCCGTACACCACCAGCTACTCCAAGAGCAACCAAGTGTGCATTATTTACTCTACCTGGCTTTTCCCAAGTAATCAAAATATAAACAGCACCACTGCAAACCATATGTGCTTTCTCCTTCCTGGAGTAAAGCAAACTTTAATTAGGCAAGGAGCATGGAAAGAGCTAGAATTAAAGCCGAGCTAGAAGCTTTCTCTTCTTATGGGACAAATTCAATAACCAAATTTTGTTTCATGCATCTTTTCATTTAAAGAAGAGAAGTTAGGCGAGTATCACAGCTAGGTCTGGATGATGCAGCTCATGGAGTGAATCATTTTTTTTTTTAAATTTTATTTTATCTTATATTAGTCACCATACATCATTAGTTTTGATGTAGTGTTCCACTAGTCATTTTTGTGTAACACCCAGTGCTCCATGGAGTACATGCCCTCCTTAATACCCATCCCCTACCCCCCTCCCCTCTAGAACCCTCAGTTTGTTTCTCGGAGTCCATAGTCTCTCATGGTTCATCTCTCCCTCCAATTCCCCCCCTTCATTTTTCCCTTCCTTCTCCATGCTATTCTTTATGTTCCACAAATAAGTGAAACCATATGATAATTGACTTTCTCTGCTTGACTTATTTCACTTAGCATAATCTCCTCCAGTCCCATCCATGTTGATGTAAAAGTTGGGTATTCATCCTTTCTGATGGCTGGGTAATATTCCATTGTATATATGAACCACATCTTCTTTATTTTTTCATCTGTTGAAGGGCATCTCGGCTCTTTCCACAGTTTGGCTATTGCAGACATTGCTGCTATGAACATTGGGGTGCATATGGCCTTTCTTTTCACTACATTTGTGTCTTTGGGGTAAATACCCAGGAGTGCAATTGCTGGGTCATAGGGTAGCTCTATTTGTAATTTTTTGAGGCACCTCCACACTGTTTTCCAAAGTGGCTGTACCAACTTGCATTCCCACCAACGGTGTAAGAGGGTTCCCCTTTCTCCACAACCTCTCCGTTTGTGGTCTCTTGCCTTGTCCATTTTTGCCATTCTAACTTGTGTAAGGTGGTATCTCAATGCAGTTTTGGTTTGAATTTCCCTGATCTAATGATGATGAACATTTTTTCATGTGTCTGTTAGCCATTTGTATGTCTTCTTTGGAGAAGTGTCTTTCATGTCTTCTGCTCTTTTTTTGACTTATTTGTTTTTTGGGTGTTAAATTTGAGAAGTTCTTTATATATCTTGGATACCTGCCCTTTATCTGGTGTCATTTGCAAATATCTTCTCCCATTCTGTGGGTTGTCTCTTTGTTTTGTTGACTGTTTCCTTTGCTGTGCAGAAGCTTTTTATCTTGATGAAGTCCCAAAAGTTCATTTTTGCTTTTGTTTCACTAGCCTTTGGAGATGTATCTTGAAAGAAGTTGCTGTGGCCAGTGTCAAAGTGGTTACTGCCTATGTTCTCCTCTAGGATTTTGGTGGATTCCTGTCTCACATGGAGGTTTTCATCCATTTTGAGTTTATCTTTGTGTATGGTGTTAGAGAATGGTTGAGTTTCATTCTTCTGTATATAGCTGTTCAATTTTCCCAACACATTTATTGAAGAGACTGTCTTTTTTTCATTGCATATTTTTCCCAGCTTTGTCGAAGATTATTTGACCATAGAGTTGAGGGTCCATATCTGGGCTCTCCTTTCTGTTCCATTGGTCTATATGTCTGTTTTTGTGTCAGTACCATGCTGTCTTGGTGATCACTGCTCTGTAATATAGCTTGAAATCGGGCAATGTGATGCCCCCAGCTTTGTTTTTTCTTTTTCAACATTTCCTTGGCAATTCGGGGTCTTTTCTCATTCCATACAAATTTTAGGATTGTTTTATTCCAGCACTTCAAAAAATGTCATTGGAATTTTGATCAGGATGGCACTGAAGGTATAGATTACTCTGGGTAGCATAGACATTTTAACAATGTTTATCCTTCCGATCCATGAGCATGGAATGTTTTTTCATCTTTTTGTCTTCTTCAATTTCTTTCATGAGTGTTTTGTAGTTCCTAGAGTATAGATCCTTTACCTCTTTGGTTAGGTTTATTCTGAGGTATCTTATGGTTTTTGGTGCTATTGTAAATGGAACCATTTCTCTAATTTCTCTTCTAGTTGCATTGTTAGTGTATAAGAAAGCAACAGATTTCTGTGCACTGATTTTGTATCCTGCCACATTACTGAATTGCTGTAGAAGTTCTAGTAATTTGGGGGTGGAGTCTTTTGGGTTTTCCTCATAAAGTATCATGTCGTCTGTGAAAAGAGTTTGACTTCTTCTTTGCCAATTTGAATACCGTTTCTTTTTGTTGTCTGACTCCTGTAGCTAGGATTTCTAGTACTATGTTGAACAATAGTGGTGAGAGTGGGCATCCTTGACATGTTCCTGATCTTAGGGGAAAGGCTCTCAGCTTTTCCCCATTGAGGAGGATATTCGCTGTGGGTTTTTCTTTTTTTTTTTTTTTAAGATTTTATTTATTTATTTGAGACAGAGAGAATGAGAGACAGAGAGCATGAGAGGGAGGAGAGTCAGAGGGAGAAGCAGACTCCCTGCTGAGCAGGAAGCCCGATGTGGGACTCGATCCTGGGACTCCAGGATCATGACCGGAGCTGAAGGCAGTCGCTTAACCAACTGAGCCACCCAGGCACCCTCACTGTGGGTTTTTCATAGGTGGATTTTATGAACTTGAGGTTCATAACATATAGGTTCCCTCTATCCCTGTACTCTGAAGAGTTTTAATCAGGAAAGGATGCTGTGTTTTGTCAAATGCTTTTTCTGCATCTATTGAGAGGACCATATGGTTCTTCTCTCTCCTCTTACTATTGTGTTCTATCACATTGATTGATTTGCGAATGTTGAACCACCCTTGCATCCTGGGGATAAATCCCACTTAGTCGTGGTGGATGATCCTTTTTTTTTTTTTAAAGATTTTATTTATTTGACAGAGAGAGACACAGCAAGAGAGGGAACACAAGCAGGGGGAGTGTGAGAGGGAGAAGCAGGCTTCCTGGACAGCAGGGAGCCCGACGCAGGGCTCGGTCGAAGGCAGACGCTTAACAACTGAGCCTCCCAGGCACCCCGTGGATGATCCTTTTAATGTATTGTTGGATCCTATTAGCTAGGATTTTGTTGAGGATTTTGAAATCCATATTCATCAGGGATATCAGTCTGAAATTCTCCTTTTTGATGGGGTCTTTGCCTGGTTTGGGGATTAAGGTAATGCTGGCCTCACAGAATGAGTCTGGAAGCTTTCCTTCTGTTTCTATTTTTTGAAACAGCTTTAGGAGAATAGGTATTATTTCTTCTTTGAATGTTTGGTAGAATTCTCCAGGGAATCCATCAGGCCCTGGACTAGTTTTTTGGGAGGTTTTTGATCACTGCTTCAATCTCGTTACTGGTTATTGGCCTGTTCAGGTTGTCAATTTCTTCCTGTTTCAGTCTGGGCAGCTTATAGGTTTCTAGGAAGGCCTCCATTTCATCCAGATCGCTCAGTTTATTGGCATATAGTTGTTGATAATAATTTCTAATAATTGTTTCTATTTCCTTGTTGTTAGTCGTGATTTCTCCCCTTTCATCCGTAATTTTATTAATTTGGGTCCTTTCTCTTCTTTTGGATAAGTCTGGCCAGTGGTTTATTGATCTTATTAATTTTTCAAAGAACCAACTTCTAGTTTTGTTGATCTGATCTACTATGTTTCTGGTTTCTAATTCATTGATCTCTGCTCTAATCTTTATTTCTCTTCTAATGCGTGGCTTAGGCATCGTTTGTTGCTTTTTCTCTAGTTCTTTAAGGTGTAGAGTTAGTTGGTGAATTTAGGATTTTTCTATTTTTTTGAGTGAAGCTTGGATGGCTATGTATTTCCCCCTTAGGACCGCCTTTGCAGTATCCCATAGATTTTGGACTGATGTGTTTTTGTTCTCATTGGTTTCCATGAATTGTTTAAGTTCTTCCTTGATTTCCTGGTTGATCCAAACATTCTTGAGCAGAGTGGTCTTTAGCTTCCAAGTGTTTGAATTTCTGCCAATATTTTTCTCGTGATTGAGTTCCAGTTTTAACACACTATGGTCTGAGAATATGCAGGGAATAATCTCAGTCTTTTGGTATCGGTTGAGACCTGATTTGTGACCCAGTATGTGGTCTATTCTGGAGAAAGTTCCATGTGCACTCGAGAAGAATGAGTATTCTGTTGTTTTAGGGTGGAATGTTCTGTATGTATCTATGAGGCTCATCTGGTTCAGTGTGTCATTCGAAGCTCTTGTTTCTTTGTTGATTTTGGGCTTAGATGATCTGTCTATTGCTGAGAGTGGAGTATTGAGGTCTCCTACAATTAACGTATTGTTGTCAATATGACTCTTTATTTTGGTTAACAGTTGGCTTATGTAGATGGCTGCTCCCATGTTGGGGGCATAGATATTTACAATTGTTAGATCTTCTTGTTGTATAGATCTTTTAAGAATGATAGTGTGTCCTTCTATGTCTCTAACTACAGTCTTTAGTTTAAAATCTAATTTGTCTGATATAAGAATTGCTACCCCAGTTTTCTTTCGAGGTCCGCTGGCATGGAAGATGGATCTCCATCCCTTCACTTTCAGTCTAGATGTATCTTTAGGTTCAAAATGAGTCTCTTGTAGACAGCATATAGATGGGTCCTGTCTTTTTATTCAATCTGCAACCCTGTGCTGTTTTATGGGAGCATTTAGGCCATTCACGTTGAGAGTGATTATTGAAAGATATGAATTAATTGTCATCATGTTGCCTGTGAAGACCTTGTTTTATAGATTGTCCCTATAAATTTCTGTTGTATATCACTCTTGGGGTCTTTCTCCTTTTATAGAAGTCCCCTTAATATTTCTTGCAGGGCCGGCTTAGTGGTCACATATTCTTTCAGTTTCTGCCGGTCGTGGAAGCTCTGCATCTCTCCATCCATTCTAAATGAAAGCCTTGCTGGATAAAGTATTTTTGGATGCATGTTCTTCTCATTTAGTACTCTGAATATGTCTTGCCAGGCCTTTCTGGCTTGCCAGGTCTCTGTGGATAGGTCTGACGTTATTCTGATGTTCCTCCCTCTGTATGTAAGGAATCTCTTCCCCCTAACCTCCTTAAGATGGTTTCCTTGGTTCTAAGATTTGCGAGTTTTACTATTACATGCCGGGGTGTTGGCCTGTTTTCCTTGATCTTGGGAGGGGTCCTCTCTGCCTCTGGGACACGAATGTTTGTTTCATTCCCCAGATTGGGGGAATCTCAGCTATGATGTGCTCCAACATATCTTCTAGTCCTCTCTCTCTCTCCACCCACTCAGGGATTCCAATAATTCTGACATTGGAACGTTTCATGGTGTCACTTATTTCTCTGATTCTATTTTCACGGATTCTGAGTTGTTTTTCCCTGGCCTCCTCTTTTCCCTTTTTATCTATTAAATCGTCTGCCAGGTCACTAATTTGTTCTTCTGCCTCGCTTACCCTAGCTGTTACATTATCTAGATTAGGCTGGATCTCACTGATAGCATTTTTAAGTTCTGCCAATTCAGCTTTCATTTCTGCCCTTAGAGACTCTATGTTGCCATTAATCGATTTCTCCATTCTAGCTACTGTCTTCACAATTGCTAGCCTGAATTCCATCTCCAACATCTTTGTTATATCTGCATCCATTTGTAAATCTGCAGCATAAGTCATAATCTCTGAGTCTTTTCTGTTTTGGGGGTTCCTCCTCCCATTCTGTTGAGGGGTGGTTGAGGGAGCATAGGTCCAAATTACTGACCACCACCCAAGCAAGATGCACCTGTTTTCTAGGGACCTTAGGGTTGCTGGCCTCTTGTTTTCCCAGCCTATCTTCTGGGGGAGGGGCCTGCCGTGTCGTTACTCAGGAAACCCTGTTTGGGCAGAGTTGCCCTGCCCCCTGTGGTGGGGGATGGGCTCAGTGGAAACCAGTTTTTGGGGGCTTTTGTTCTCTGGCAGCTTTCCCTGGTGGCTTTCCGCATCTCTTCCGAGAGTCAGAGCAGAAGAGACCGTTTCCAACCCTCTGCCTCAGAGCAGAGAGATCGCAGTCTGTTCTTCAGTGAGCTCTCCAGGCCACACTGTCTCTGTTTTTGTCTGTGCTGCTATAAACTGCAGCGTCCTGGGCTGTGCGCCCCTCAGCAGCGCTCCCAGTCCTGCCTCCAGGTTGGGGCACATGTCTGCCCTTTGTGCTTCTAAAGCCGCCAGCTGCCCCCAGTTAGCATGCGCGGCCCCGCTGCTCCGGGTTTCCATCCGGGGGGCTGCCCTAAAGTCCTTTCCCTGCCGCTACCAGTCTGCGAGCCTGTGCCTGGTCCCCAGCATGGCAGGCTATCACTCACCGGCAGTGTAGGATCTCCATGGCCAGGCTCCCTCCCGCTGCCATTTATCGTCCAATATCTGCCCGCGGAATCACGGCTCCCTGCTTTGTACCTTGAAACCAACCGCCTGCAATATTCTGTTTGTAGAGATCCAGATCTTCTTACACCTCAGGCTAATTTCGTGCGTGTTCAGAGTGCTCTGGTAGATATCCAGCTCAATTCTGGGGACTGGTTGGAATGGGGTCCCCTACTCCTCCGCCATCTTTTCCCAGGACTCTGAAGTCAATCATTTCTAATGGTGAGAGGTGACTTCTCATCTAACACCACATTTAGCCACAAATGTGGTATAACCTTTAGCATGACAACCATTTCCAGGGCACCTTCTGGAATTCTACCAAAGCATCTCAAGAAATAAGGTCCTTTAGCATTTAAAGAATAAGCAGAAGAATGTCATCTTGGGTGGCCATTATCAGCTTTTCACCCCAATATCTCAAGATGTCAGAGCCACAAAATAACCCTTTTTGAAAAGGGCTGGCTGCTTTTAGTGCTAAGGGCCTGGTGAGCTGTGTGGTTAGTACCCCCAAGCAGACCTCCATCCAATAAAAGATGAGAAGAGACCATCTATACTGGAATTCAAACTGTATCTAGAAGAGGACCCAGGGACATTTCCACATAACACCGAGTGTGTGGGGGTTGACATTTGCACAGCCCTTATTGTTTCTATGTGGATGCTCAAGTGTGTATTTTTTAGAGTTGGTACAAGCCACGTTTTTAATAAGGAAACGGAGATGAGAAATGATACAGATGCCCCAGACTCACATAGCTTTTTGGTGGAACCACTGGGACCAGCAACCAGGAATTCTGGCTCTCAGTTTAACTGCAATCTCAAACAGGAGTTCCATGTTCCTCTGACCTTCCTTGCTTGTTTTTGAATCCTTAATAATTCAAGAGCACAATGGGGGTACTCTACCAATGAAGCAATCTGAGGAAAAGTAGACTTTTACCTGCATCTTTACTTCAGCAGATGTTTGGTTTAAAATTAACCACCAGCTGCTCCAAAACTGAAAGTATCTAGTTCTTCCAGGGTTTAGCTAGCTGCTCTTGGCTGTGCTATTATGGAACAGGGTCAGGTCAAAGCACGTGGCTTTGCATTTCAAATCTTTCATGTCCAGACCATAAGGATGCCCATTAAAATAACTGCACACTCATAACCTCCAAAAGTGTTTTGTTTTGTTTTCCTTATGACCAGGAATACCCTTGGGTTACTGCTGAATGGGATACTTTCAGTTAAGTCATAAGGACAGGCTCTGTACACTAGAGAAGTCTTTAGAACAAAGCACAAAGGACCAGCTTGTCCTCAGCCCAAGCTGAAACAGGGATGTCTGGCATTTTCCCCTGAACCCTAGACCCTGTCCTCTTATGCTGGCGGTCCTATTCTCTCATCTCTCAGGCCTCCTGAGGAGTGGCTTCTGCTAAGTAGCTGCCATGCATCCAGCAAGAAATGCTCATTTTTCAGTTCATGGGGTGTTAGTGGTTAAGGAGAGGAAAACCTCAAGCCAAGACTCAGCATCTCGAGATAGTACTGTACAATGGTTTGAGGCACAGACCTGAATTCCTGGCCTACCCAGGAACTCTCCCTCAGCAGAAAGGGCAGTGACAGTCCAAGGAACAGTAAAGGAGTTAGCCCAGTATCTGGCATAGGAGGCACTATGTAAGTCTTTGCTATGATTTTAGCCAGATGTTTGCTATTTCTGCTGCCCACTAATGAAGGCCCATGACTAGGTCTGAAGTGGTGTTGCTCCTATTGTGTACTGAGGCCCCGGCCAGGGCATCCTTTGCATAATTTAAAGAGACTTCTCCAGCCCACCTACTGACTCTTGTTTTGCAGATTAAGTCTGCTTTGGTTGAGGATTTGTCCAGTGACATGTTCCTTGTTACACCAGCTGCCAGTGGCCCAGTTACCAAAGGTTTGCAGAGTCAGTTTAGAGAAGTCAGGCCTGGCTTTGGACCAACTCCGAAGCTTGCACTCTAATGGAAGGTAATCCTCCCTCTTCTGCTGGGTGTGAGGAGTGAGGGGATGGCTGTCTGGGTTGTACCCTTTCTCCATTTGCCCAATATAAGGCATTCTCTCAGGGCAGTGCCAGATAAACTGAGACGAACATAACTGAATGGGTGCTTCCACTCCCTGGCAAAAGTTTCCTTCTGAGCAAGGAATTTCAGTGGCAAGGGAACGAAGAGCAAGAAGTATTTTAAGGCAATGATCAGGCCTTTCTGAGAAGTATTAATCTCACCAGATGTTTCAATTTCTCTATACCTCTTTACATGAGAAAAAGCAGAATAGTAAATATTTTTTTTTTGGAAGTACTTTGGTAAACATAATCTTTTTTTTTTTTTTTAATGAAATTCAATATTCAACTACCAGGTCTTTTAAGTGTTTTTCCAAATCCTATTTCCCCACAATAACATTTCTATTTTAGGAAAGCCTGAAGGGAAAGAAAAACAACAAGACAGTTTAGAATATAATGTTTCCAAATCAACTGCTCTGTGGTTCTATCAGGACCTTCAAAGCCAGAGCCCAGGGAGGAACAGGCTGTCAGGTGCCTGGGGAGATGCTTCAACTGTATTAACCCCACAGTTACAGAGGAGGGTTAGAAGGCACAAGCAAAACACCCATGCCAGCAAATGTCTTTCATCTTTCCAATAAAGCACGATCAGAAATCTTCAAAAGAAGACTCAAAGAAAAAAAGTACTGATGTCTGGTTCTGGCAATGCAGCAAACTGACCAAAAGCAGAACCAACTCCCCCACTATAAAGACACACAGAAATGCTACATGAAACATACCAAGTCCATCATCACTGATGCCTAACTATACGGTGAGGCCCCCTCCCCAAAACATTATGCAGAAAGGAGGACGTTAGCTTACATTTAAGTCCTTTTAGAATCTTTCTTTTATTTGAGGAAGACACCTTACCTGAGATGACCCCACCCAGCAATACTAGCTCGGGATGCTTATCCAGGACACCAGACAAACCATTTTGTTTTTAAAGGAGAGATTTAGTGTAGATTTAATAATTATTCCCAGAGGAATAATGTGGCTGAAAGCAAATGGTTAAGTTTGGAGATAACTGTCATATCTAGATCACAGAGGGGAAAAAAAAAAAAAAAACACAAAAAAACCCCCATGATGTTCCTATGTTATGTAATGAGGAAAAAAAAAGAAAAGAAAAGAAGTAAACCTTCAGAAATAAATGACATATAGTCATTCACAGTAAAAACTCAATAGATGGATGGAACAGCAGAGTAGACACAAATGAAAGTGTGAGTGAATCAGATGAATGCAGAGGAGAGAGATAAAGGGGCACATATATGAAAGAGAGGCTATGTGGAGTCAGGGACTGTCTAAGACGGGTCTAATAGTAGAGGGGGGAGGAGAGGCCAGAGTTGAGCAGAGGATGGCCCAGTACTTTCCTGAACTAATGAAGTCTGTTAGACCAAAGGCTCCAAAGTCCTGAATGAGATCAATAAAAATAGATGGCTACCCAGGCACACAACTGTTTTATTTTCAAACGCAACTTAAAAATTATCCGGAACAAAAACGATTGCCTACGAATGAGCAAAAACAGGAATGCAGTGACTTCTCTGGAATGAATCTTCAAAGTGCTGAAGAAAAATAATCCAGAATTCTTTGCCCCACCTAAATACTATTCAAGCTTAAAGACCAACAAAATGATGCTCAAGAGTTGAGCCTTCAGGGGCGCCTGGGTGGCTCAGTCGGTTAAGCGTCTGCCTTCGGCTCAGGTCATGATCCCAGGGTCCTGGGATTGAGCCCCGCATCGGGCTCCCTGCTCGGCGGGGAGCCTGCTTCTCCCTCTCCCACTCCCCCTACTTGTGTTCCCTCTCTCGCAGTGTCTCTCTCTGTCAAATAAATAAATAAAATCTTTAAAAAAAAAAAGAGTTGAGCCTTCACAGCGAACTACTCCAAGAGAAGGAAACGGAGCCTCAAATAATAAAGATGATGACAGTGTAGGACGTTAGCAAATCTTTATTCAGGCCTCAAAGGGAAAAACGGATTTCACAGATCAAGAGTGAGCACAGCAAAGAGCAAGGCCTGAATAAGTCCTACGGGTTACATTTCCCCACTAAAAGACAAGAGACTATGAGATTCAGTCGTTAGAGTCCTAGATGTATATCTAGTTTAAAAAAAAGAAATCACATTTGCACAAGGAGACCAAGAGTACTCCATACAACACTATGAACGGGAAACCTGTATGTTCATGCAAAGAAAGCTGCATAAAATGGTATAATAAATTCTAACACTGAAGTAATACAGAAATTAAATTAACTAAATCTCTATGATTCAACATGGATTCATCTCAAAATATAATACTGACTAAAAGAAAGCTATCGAAAGAGTATAAACAGTAAACCATTAACATAAATTTAAAAAATTTCTCAGAATATACTATATATTGTCATGTATACATACACATGTATTGAAAGTATAAAAACACATCCAGAGAAGAAACACATGAACTTCAGAAGAAAGTTGTATCTGGGAAGGGACTGTACTTCAGATGCATTTTTATATTTTTTTAAATTAAATTCAATTAGCCAACATATAGTACATCATCAATTTCTGATTTAGTGTTCAATAATTTACCAGTTGCATATAACACCCAGTACTCATCACATGCATTTTTATAATATTTCCTTTTTTTAAGATTTTATTTATTTATGAGAGAGAGAAAGTGTGGGGAGAGGGGCAGAGGGAGAAGCAGACTCCCCACTGAGCAGGGGGCTTGATGTGGGGGTTTAACAGAATGAACCACGTAGGCACCCCTAGTATTTTCTTTTTTAAACAAATAATTCAGACCAATAATAAAAGGTCAATATTTGTGAGGTACATAGATATTATTTATGTGATTTTACTTTCTATATTTTGAAGTAGTTCTGAAATTACAATTTAAAATAAGAAATGCAAAGGGGAAGAAAGAGGGAGTTTTGGATCTATGCCAATCCAGATCCATCTATCCAGTCAGATAGCAATCATGGTTTTAAAATTGCATTTTAAATGTTCTGAATGAGACTGTTCTCTCACTCTATTCACAAAAGACAGTTCTAACTGCAACGTAATAAACATAAACAAGTACTCAAAAAAACAATCTTATTTGTAATCTGTGATTTTGTTTAAAGTAAAACCATGGGCCAGGCATTTGCTTTCTCTTTTTCTTTTGGCATTTGCTTTTTTCTACCCTAGTGCTCACGATACATGTGGTGGAGCCATATTAACAGAGGGAAGAAACACTGAAATCACAGTGGTCTTCTATGTCAGTGATGTGTGTGCGAGGGACAGGATGCTGAGGCCACACCCAGCGGAACACCTGAGTGGAAAGCAATGTGTCATGTTCCTTGGGAATAGTGGGAAGGCAAAAGAGGCTTAAGAAGCACTTCTCCGTAGGGGCACCTGGGTGGCTCAGTCATTAAGCGTCTGCCTTCGGCTTGGGTCATGATCTCAGGGTCCTGGGATCAAGCCCCGCATCGGGCTCCCTGCTCTGCAGGAAGCCTGCTTCTCCCTCTCCCACTCCCCCTGCTTGTGTTCCTGCTCTCACTGTATCTGTCAATAAATAAAACTTTTTTAAATTTTATTTTATTATGTTATGCCAGTCACCATACATCATTAGTTTTTGATGTAGTGATCCACGCTTCATTGTTTTTAAGAAATCATCACTGCTCCGTAGAGCTTGGGTCCTGACTCCGTGTGCTTCTGGCTTCATAGGAGAATTGATTCTTGCGTAGAGTCCTTAAGAAGGAAATGGAGACTGTCAAACGGAGGTGGCCTTAGGTCTAAAAGAAGAGGGAGTTTCTTGGGGGTAGAGACCAGAGGAACGAAATACACTGGTGTTGGGGGGTTTGAGTAGAACTATGCATAACATGCAGGCTGACAGCTCAAAGTGCCTCCTCCTGAGGAAAGGGGCCAGCAGTTCTTAAAGTTCAAAGCCTCATGTCCTGTACAATACTGACCCTGTTTTCCCCGCAGCTACCACTGAGATCAGTGCACAACACCCAGGCCGATCAACAGGGATGCTCCCTTTTGGACTGTAACAAACCAAGCAATTCGATCCTCTCAGCTGAGGGGGCACAAGAAGCCAGAAGCAGGAGGAGAGCAGACACACCAAAACGGTTACACGTCGGGAGACAGCAGGTGCCTGCGTGCGACTCCCACGTCTGACATGTTAACAAAGGAGTTAGAAGTGTCTCAGACAGCTTGCTGGGGGGCGGGGGGCAGTGGAAACGAGTCCAGCTTGGACATCTACAGCATCACGAGGAAAAGCCACATCGGGCATTGTGTGGTTGGGGATTCTCAAGCTGGAGCTCAGGGACTTAAGGTAGCTTGGGGAAACGGGGGCTTCAATAAAGACGAAATATGCCTTCCATCTCAGAGGGTAGAAAGGCACCCAAGAATTTTACATTTGCTACGAAGGGCACAGATTTACAATGCTGAGTAACTAACACAAACTAAGCTTTTTAAAAAAAATTTTTTTAAATCTTTTTTATTTTTATTTTTAAAGAATTTATTTATTTGACAGAGAGAAACACAGCAAAAGAGGGAACACGAGCAGGGGGAGTGGGAGAGGGAGAAGCAGACTCCCTGCCAAGCAGGGAGCCTGATGCGGGAGTCAGTCTCAGGACCCTGGGATCATGACCTGAGCCGAAGGCAGACCCTTAATGACTGAGCCATCCAGACGCCCCAAAGCTGTTTCTCTTCTACTAACTGAAATTTTATTTGAGCCTTCACCACTGATTGTGATTTTATTTTTTTTAAAGATTGCATTTATTTATTTGACAGAGCGAGAGCACAAGCAGGGGGAGCGGCAGGCAAAAGGAGAAGCAGACACCCTTTTGAGCAAGGAGCCTGATGCCGGCCTTGATCCCAGGACCCTGGGATCGTGACCTGAGTGGAAGGCAGACGCTTAACCGACTGAGCCACCCAGGCGTCCCCCTGACTGTGATTTTAGATAACACCTCATTTACTAAGTAAAAGCCAAAAGGCTTGCCATAAAGTCCTGTACTTTTTTTTTTTTTTAAGATTTCATTTTTATTTATTTGACAGAGAGAGACACAGCGAAGAGGGAACACGAGCAGGGGGAGCGGGAGCGGGAGAAGCAGGCTCCCCGCGGAGCAGGGAGCCCGATGCGGGGTTCGATCCCAGGACCCTGGGATCATGACCCGAGCCGAAGGCAGACGCCTAACGACTGAGCCACCCAGGTGTCCCAAAGTCCTGTACTTTCAATCTAAAACACACCACTGTTCAAAGACACTTCTAATCAGGGATCTACAATCATTTTCCCGAAAATAAACACTACGTTTTTTTTTGAGATAACTACAAGTAATGCTAAGTCTCCCCTTGGGGAATTAAAGCCACAATAAAAGGTTACAAATCTAAACGGGAGTGCTTGCAAATGTTTATACATGGCTTAATTCTCCACCCAGAGATTTAACAATAGTTTAGTGCTGCGAGACATTTGTACTGTAAGCCTGAAAGGTGGTCCCTCCCCTAAAAACGTATACAAACTGTGCCTACCCTTGGAGGGCAGCTTTCCTTCCCTGTTTAGCTTTAAAGCCTATATTACGTAACAGCAAAAAATAGGGAGGATGTAAGTTTTGATTTCCATTTCAGCTATAAATGTAATAACTATGAACAAGTCTAAACTTTTTCTAGATTTTAAACTCTGTTTCACAGTTTTCAAACCGTCATTTATTTATTTTCCTTCTTCTGGTAATTTTAAAGTTATAGTGACTCTCCCCCTTTCACTTCCTTGTTATCTCCCTTCTTTCAAGACTTCTCTTTGTCTCCTTTAAGTGACAGTTAATTTTATTTGTATTAGCCTAGAACTTGCCAAGGCAGCTGTGAATTCACACAGGATAAAATAAACACAACTATCCATGACTACTTATTTATTTTTTAAATTCCTTACAGACCCAAATATGTAGATAAGCAGAAGGGTAAATAAAGACTAATAATCAAGACTCTGCCAACTGTGTGACCAAAGGCAAACAGCTCCAGGTCTTGGGACATTTGGCTGAAATGAGAGGCCCAACTGGGATCCATGACCTCCTCAGTTTGTTCTGTCACAAAACTCCATGATTGCTGTCCTAGGTTTTACTCGTCAACGGAATATAAATGCTAATTAAAAGAAAAAAACAGTAGCTAAGATGAAATGAAAAGCTTGACAAAGGATAGGTTATAATGGTATTACTGATGGGTTTACGTAAATACAGGAAAAAAAGTCACAAAAATCTAATGTAAATACCACTTAACAAGTAGTAAAATGTAGGGCTTATTTTCAACTCTGGAACACCTGATCTGGGCATATTTTTATTTATTTTTTTTTTTTTTTAAAGATTTTATTTATTTATTTGAGAGAGAGAGAATGAGAGACAGAGAGCATGAGAGGGAGGAGGGTCAGAGGGAGAAGCAGGCTCCCCGCCGAGCAGGGAGCCCGATGCGGGACTCGATCCCGGGACTCCAGGATCATGACCTGAGCCGAAGGCAGTCGCTTAACCAACTGAGCCACCCAGGCGCCCTGGGCATATTTTTAGAAAGTGGATTTAATTTAAGGAATTACTGCTGTATGTACTCTAAATCATCAGTTAAAAATGTTTTCCTCCACTGTATATTTCTTGAGTCTCTTCATCTAGTGCTCAGACGGCTCAACCTCACCTCTAGTTCTCACTAAGCTGTCAGAGGAAAATCTGTATTTCCTACTACAGTGCTTCTGGAACCCTCCCAATTCAGTCCTATGTACACAGCAGCAATTTATACAGCACTGTTCTTCCCCTCTTTACCCAAGAATGACCTGTTTGAGAGAGGTTAAATTCTGACGTTCTAGCTCTATCTCCAGGGCTTGAGAAACCTGTAAGGCAGATCCTTAAGTTCTAGAAGACTTAATAATTTAAATATTTTTTCTCTAGAATAGTGCTACGCATAACAATAAACTCTATAAAAGCTTTCTTTCCTTTTTTTTTTTTTAAGATTTTATTTATTTATTTGACAGAGATAGAGAGAGAGCACAAGTAGGCAGAGCGGCAGGCGGAGGGAGAGGGAGAAGCAGGCTCTCTGTGGAGCAGGGAGCACGACGCGGGGCTCGATCCCAGGACCCTGGGATCATGACCTGAGCCGAAGGCAGACGCTTAACGACTCAGCCACCCAGGCACCCCTATAAAAGCTTTCTTAAGGAAAGGGCTGTATCATCTATCAATTATGGGAAAATAAACCGTTCACTCTGAAAAACCTGACACCTTGCTGCAGTTTGTCCCTTGAACACAGAGATGTGCACAGTGCTGGGCCCAGGAGTCACTCCTGTGCTCTGCCCCTGCCTCCAGTCCTGCAATATCCATCTGGGAGGCTAATTAAACTGCCTTCATTCTAGAATAGGACAGAAAAAAGCGAAAAAAGGGGTTGTAAGCATTTCACAGAGTATCAAGCATAAAAATCTACTACTCTAATCATAAACTCTTGAGCTGGCTTATGCAACATACGCGCAGAACAAGCCACAGACCTCCCACAGGTGCAATCAATACCTCCCACGATCAGTGTTTTGCACCGGTGTGACCACCCAGACACCCTCTCGCACACAACCACACGCAGACAGGGAGGCAGGATGGAGAGGCCTGAGGCTGACGGAGAATTCATTCTTTCCCCTAAACACCAATTTTAAGATTCATTTTGATTTCTCCCCTCCTCCCCTTATCGTCTTTACTACTCCTTGGGGAATTAAAGCCACAATAAAAGGTTACAAATCTAAACGGGAGTGCTTGCAAATGTTTATACATGGCTTAATTCTCCACCCAGAGATTTAACAATAGTTTAGTGCTGCGAGACATTTGTACTGTAAGCCTGAAAGGTGGTCCCTCCCCTAAAAACGTATACAAACTGTGCCTACCCTTGGAGGGCAGCTTTCCTTCCCTGTTTAGCTTTAAAGCCTATATTACGTAACAGCAAAAAATAGGGAGGATGTAAGTTTTGATTTCCATTTCTTTCATTTTTATTTCAGCTACAACGTTTGCCTTTGAGATCATCAAATATGGTTTCCAACCTCCCAGTTATACAGATAAAATAATTTGGCCCAAACTTACAGACCATTCAGATCTTAAACACAGATCTCACCATCCACTCTTCTTAGCTTTTAAAAATGAACTTGTCAAATCTCAAAGCTATTTACAGCTATTAGATCAGGTGAGAGGCTTGCCAAAAAACACACCCAAACACAACTGCTACCCACTTCCTTCCTCCCCCACCTCCAAACCAGAATCCTGCATTTATTAAATGCTTAATAATAAAATGTTCACAGATCTGTTTTTCACATTTTGTTTTTTCCACCCTGTGTTCTGCTTGCATAAAAGTATTTCTAGAAAATGATATGAAACATCACAAATCAATAGCAAAGGCTTCTATTTTAGATATTCTAGAAGGCATATTTATACAAACAACTCTGGCATTTTGGCAAATCAATTTTAAAACATACTCAAAATGGATTAATGTATTTGCTCTCCCAGTCCCCCCATCCCACCCCGCAATGCAGCTGCCCTTATTTAGGAACACCATTGAGGACGGTGATCAGAGCACATTCAAGGGACAGACCTACCTCACAGAACATATAGAGAGACAGCAATGTGAGGCCAAGGTTATACACCACTAAAATTCCCCGGCAAGAGAACGGCTGCCTATTCTTCATGTATTTTGGTCCCAGCCATACAATTAGTAAGTATATGACAGAGCAGATAAAAGTAGGTATATAATTGTCCAGAAGAAACCATCCTTTTACTCTGGTATCTGGAAAATAATAAAAGAAAAATATTTAGTGATTAATAAGGCTGATAAAAAAACAACCACAACTTTTTTTTTTTTTTCAAACACTAAAAATCTTCCCTCCCCATAATTTTTTAACAGTCATCTAATACTCAAGTTCCTAATCCCAACAAGGCCAACTGGAAGAGGAAGCAGGAGTTTTCAATACTTGTCATACAAGGTGAAGCTCCTTATTACATGTTCTGAATAACATGTATATCATACATGGTTCTTGCTAAGTAAAAAAATATATATATATATATTTTTTTTTCCCAAAGAATCTTAAATAAGCAAGGAGAAAGCTAAATTTTCCACTAACTATATTTACTGACCAGATGTGCTGAATGCTGCACAGGATAATAAAACTCCAGAAATGACAGGCTTTTTGAACTCCAGAGTTCTCACCTGATGTCAAGTGCCTGCCAGCCTGCCCGGCATGTGCAGACTCAGAGAAAATGGGCTATTCATCCAGCTTAACGACAGTCACTGATGAGAGAGGAGGCATCTGCTCTGAGTGCAATGGTCAACAGCAGAGGGGACAAATAAGAAGGGGTGAGGTAGTAATGACCAGGGAAGTGATTATTTAAGGAACCATGGGAGCAGCAGCGGCTTGAGAGAGTAGACCTGCACAGATTCAAGGGAGCTACAGAGGGAGGAGAGCTCTCCCCTGTGCTCCCATCCTCTTTCCCCTGCAGGGATGAGGAGAATTAGCTCCAAGTAGCTGCTGGGAGCAATCTGCCAGCCTCTCCTTGAAAGGGGGTAAACACCCTGGCAGCCAACCCCCCCTAGGTGTTAACCTGTCCCCTGCAAGTCAACTTCATCCTGTGGCCGACTCCCAGGAAGCCACCTCTGCAGCATGTTCCCCTCAGCATGCTGCTTTGATGAACCCCCAAAACCTATCGCTCCTCAATCTTCTCTACCGTCCAAGGTCACCTACTCTGGAGCTCAGAGGCACATGCAGGTTTTGCCTCTGCCATCTTCAGAGAGGCAGCAGCGAGCAGGGACAGGCTCTGTCCCCTCTTCAACCTCCCGACTGGGCCACGCTGCTACTTTCTCCAATGCTTTTTCTCTTGATCTTGCAGGAAAAGCACCCATCCACTTGGGGAACAGGTTGTCCGTCTCCTTTCTTGCAGACATTCTAAATTCTCCTGGTGTTTCTCTGTAGTGCTCCTCCCCTGGCTTCAGAGGGAGATGCCCTCCACCCTCTCCCCACTACTTATGCTAAGGTGGCTCCAGTGGACTTAAGGGGGAGGTTCTTAATGCCTTGTGTTCTCAACTCTGGGCCCTGGCTATCAACTGTGAGAAAACAAGTTCCCATTTAGCAACTAACATTAGGCGGTTACATACGTTTGTGTGCACACATAGATCACAAACGCAGTAACTGCACACACAGAAACCTCCCATTTCCTTTCACTTAATGAAACAACTGTGGCCGTGGAGCTCTGAGGAAATGACAGTGGGGCAAAAAGGCGCTGGGGAAGAGTTTCCTTGTTCTTAAATCCATGCAAATGAACAGATTTTTTTCCTCCTCTTCCGCAGGTGATGTCTGGAGCTTCTGCAGTCATGAAAGGTGGAGGGACTTTTCTGAGGACAGAACTGCTGATATACTGAGAATACAAAGTAGAAAATGACAAGAACAAGTGTCCTTGGTCCCTGAAATAACTCAGGGGTTGCTCAATCTTGGTAATGTAAACTGATCATTATTGTTTCAGCCATTCAAAATTGGATTCTTTTGTCCCATAAGGTTGAAATAAGGCATCATCTCAACACAAGTAAATACAAGATGATCTAACTTGTTTTTCTCATTTGGCTGTACGCTAATTTACTTAACCTTTCGCCTCTTGATGGGCACCTAGATTATTCCCAGTCTTGACAAGCAATGCTGTAGGGAACACCCTTATTCCTATCTTTGCATAAATGATCAAGATAAGCTCTAGGATAAAGCCTCAGGAGTCAAACAGCCGAATCAAAGGGCATGTGCTTTTTGATTTCAATGGAAGACACAATTACCCTCCAAAGAGGTCATACCAATTAGACTCTTTCCCCACATCATTACTGTTCTCAAACACATTTCATTTCTACCACACTAAGAGATGAATTCCTTTTGCTATTTTCTTTTGTACTTTAAAAATCATAAGTGAAACTGAAAATCTTTTCATCTGTCTAAAAGCTTCTTGCAATTTTTTAATGACTCTGTGAACCTATAAAGTTCCTTTTTTATAGATACATCGGGAGACATTACAGACGATATTCAAAGACAGCAATATGGAGCTGATTTACTTCCTACAAGGAAACAAATGATGAAGTATAAAAAAGTGAGGTCAGGTGTATATATTTACCCACTGATGTGACACAACACGAAAGGTCATTAACAAGCCGTTAAAACTGTAAGAGGGGAAAAGTTTTAAACTACTCCAGCAGTGCATTTTGGAAACCGGTCTCAGCTGCAGACTCGCAACAACTGAGGAAAACATACCACGAGGTGAAAGGCGCAGCATTCTCAGGCTGCAAGCTTTCCAGCATAATCTGAACCCCAGCTACAGCCAGCAGAGGGTCACAGCAGCTGTATCTCTGTGCCGATAGCCAGGGACACTGCACCACCTCAAGACCATTGTCACAGGACTTTTCCAAGCCCCTTGTTATCCAGGACAAAGTGTTAGTCTTATCATAGAAGACGCTAATGTTTTCTAGAATCTCTTCATGCAATATTTATAAGTGTCTATAAGGGGAGGGGAGCAAAACCAAAACCACCTTACCTCGGGGGCCTAGCAATGCCTTGAAATAGGTACTAAGTGATGCATCAAAATTTTCCATTTTAAAACCTATTAAGAAAAACAGACATTGATTAATCTCTACTCAAAATGCTTTTATACAGTGCTTTTTCATAAAAGAACAAGAACAAATCCTTTTCAAAGAATATGCTACGGACAAGGTTATGTTGAAACTTTTTTTTAATTCCCAAAGTAACTTGTGTGCTAGGTCTAATTTGAAAATCAAAAGGAAAGACAGAATCCCGTGAATTCACTTTATAAATGAAGTGCCAGTTTTCTGAACTTCTTTTCGCAGTTCCATAAAAATGCTTTCTGTGAAGCTGGAATCTCAGTGGGGAGAAGAGTGGAACTGGATGGAAAAAGGTGGCAGACGGGAGAAGATTCCATCTGGGCAAGAACCAAAGCTTGAGGTAAGCCTGTAGCCAAGATAGGAAGAGCCATGTTGGAGAAAGGAAGGCCCCAGTGAATAGATGGTTTCCTCTGCTTGCTATTTTCATTAATTATTATTTAAAAATATTTCATGTCCGTGGTAAAAAAAATATTTAAATATTAAAAATGAAAAGGGGGGCCCCCCCCCCCCCAAATAATCTCATCACTTCACTCCAACCACAATCCTAAAGCCTCACTGTCAGAAGGAGCCTATGGTAACATTTCTGGGACATACCTCGAGACTCTTCTCTTCTGAGCACAAAAGGGGTCATGCCAACGGGTGTTTTTTTATAATTGTGGATTTCAACCCATTAATAGATGATTAGGTCAACTTAGCATTAAAAAGTAGTTACAATAATATTAATCAGAGTGCTTTGCCCCTAGTGAGAATGAATATTTTCATAAATCTTTAGTGTTACTGTATCACATAAGTATGATGATATATACCTAAGTACCATGTGCTGTGCTGAGATATAAAATATATTCTTACTGTGGAGGTTACAGTGAACAAACAAATAGAAAACAATGTTGTATCAAGAAGAGTACATATTACTTGCTTTCACTTAAAACATCTTGGAAATATAGTCTCCTATCAGTAGTTACAGATTTACCTTCATCTTCTAAGATTTTATAGCTCCCCACAACTCCCCCATTTAAGATTTACATTTACAGTATAGCTAAGCATCTTTTCATATGCAATATCAACTAGATTTTCTATATTAAAGTTAGAAGGCATACATTTACTCTTCACAGAAATAACCACAAATATTTTACTTTCCCAGGGCAAAGGCAAAATTGGTTTTATTAAGTAAGCTGTTAATCATTTAATGATATTTTTCTTCCTTGGCTTACCACACTGAAGTATTATGTATTCTTTGGCTAATTTCATGGATAAACTTTCCTTCATCCATGGACTAGTTACATCTGTGTCAATCCAGCCGGCAGTGAGACAGAGACAGGTGGAGCCACCAAGAACACTTAGAAAGAAGTAGTTACCAGGGTTCTGTTCTGACATCTGCCCCAGCCCTCCGGGGCGGGGAGTGGAGTGCGCAGGGAAGGTACTGACTCCCTCAACCCATGGCTGGAAACCAGGAAGCCACCAACTTCCACACATCCAAGTGCCAACAATTATACACAATCACAGTACTAGGTCACCTCTGAAATTCTGAAATTAAACAGTTTTTTTTAACATACTGTACTCCTAAGACCATTCTGGTCCTGATCCATTTTCCTGCCCCAGACTGAACCTCTTCAGGGGACAGAAATTCTAGAAAATCTTGAGAATTGGTTAAGCTTTACATTTCCTAAGCAGAATTCCTCTTAAAAAGAATGCCATCCATTTCAGGATGCTTTATCTATTCAAAGTCCTGCAGTTGGGAAATAATTTTATTGTATCTATTTTTTCGTCATCTACCGAAAATCATCTAGAACACGTAAGTTTTAGAAGACAAACATCATGTTTTTGTGAAATCGAAATCATTCTAATACAATTTAACTTTATCTGTGAGGGATGGTAGGCCATGTATATGGAGGTCACGGGGTTCCCTTTACCCCCAATCAAAAGCAAACAGGCACCAGGAGGAACAAGGTTGTGAATACCTTGACTACTGGACTGAATTACTGATGGACAAGCTGCCCACCAGGGACAAATCCACCTTCTTCCAAAACATTTTAAATCTAAGTCCTGCTTTTACTTAATGAATATAGAGCTTACTAATGGATCATATTACACATACAAAAATCAGGTATTAAGGCTGAGAGCAGGTATACAGGCCTAACAGGCTGGCAGGTGATTAGGTGGCTAAGTGCTGGGCTCTTTATCAGACCACTTGGGTTTTTATTTTTTTTAAAGATTTTATTTATTTATTTATTTGAGAGAGAGAGGGAGTACGTGCTCATGCATGAGCCGGGGGAGTGGCAGAGGGAGAGAGAGAAGCAGACTCCCTGCTGAGCAGAAAGCCAGACACGGGGCTCAATCCCAGGACCCCGGGATCATGAGCTGAGCTGAAGGCAGATGCTTACCCGACTGAGCCACCCAGGTGCTGCAAGACCACCTGGGTTTGAAATCCTTTTTGTCCACTACTAGCAATGTGACTTTGGACAACTTATTTAACCTCTTATCTGTAATATGGTGGCAAATGTAAAGTAATTGCCTCAGAGGTTAAGAAGCTCAAATGATTTAATACACATAAGATCCCTAGAGCAGTGGCAGGCATGCAGTAAGCCCTTGATAAAGGTTTCCTACTGTATGTCTGCAACAGGTTCAACTCCATGAGGAATACTGCCAACCATCAGTGTCCACTCGTGCTTCTCAGCAGGGGCACTGCTGGCCTTCTGTCCCCGGCCCCTATGTATCCCTAATGCCATCAGTGAGCCCCCAGTCATCATGACAACCCACCCACAATGTCCCCTTCAAGTGCTAACACCCGAAGGTGGGTGAGTTGATAGCATCACATGAGAGAGGAGCAGTTAATATGAGGCATTAAACATGGAAGATAAGGCTAAAATAAACACAGTGATTAGATACACAAATATCAAGCACCTACTGTGTACAAAGGATGGCTGAGTAGGGCTAAACACAAAGGAGCATACCTAGACACCTAGAACAAACTAGACATTCATAGCACGGAAAGAAGCCAGAGGTTATAAACCAAAAACAAAATGAAACTCATCCCGCGAATGAGCAGATGTTAGAATGATGCATACTACAACAAGCTGTATACTTAATACTATGCTGTCAAGATACCCTTCAAATAACAGTATTCTGGGATCATTAGGAAAATACCTGACAAAGCCATAAGGCAATCATTCTAAATTTTAACCAAGAGGCCTCCCAGAGGGGCTGTAACCAGTTGCGCTGTGTTTTGTAAATGTAAGGAGGATATAGAAAAGGTGGACACAAGTAAAAAAAAAAAAAAAAAAAAAAGTCAACTATGACAGGGAACAGACCTGTGGGAGAGAGTTGGGAGGTGGGGAGAACATGAGTGGTCTTGGAAAAAATGAGGCCCAGGAACTGGTATAACGACCTATCAGTGTAAGAACAATGCCTAGGACATCGTTCAATTTGGGAATCTAGGCTAACATCATAGCAACAAAGAGCAGCTTGATTAAACGTAAGGTAAAATTTCAGCCCAAGCATCCTGAAGTCAGCAGCAGGTTACCAGAAGCAACCGTGAAATTTAGTATTTGGAGATATTAAAGAACTCTGTTACAAGCCATCTGTCCGGCGCAATCCCCGCCTAACCCCATCTTGGACAGAGGCCCTGAGCAAGCTGGCAGGCGAGAGTACCCCTGTGACTCTAAGATGGGACAGCTCTACAAAAGCGCACACAACACGTGATTTTCTCAGTCACAGCACTTCTCTTCTTGGACTGCATTTCTTCACGTGAGAATTCTTAGCTTGGGTTGGTAGAACTTCTCACAGTCAAACTTAGGAACACGTGAAACAGCGAGCAAAACATTCTCTGCAAGAACATACATGGAGAATAACAAGAGAGAGGCGGCTTACTCCTGAAAGGTCCACGGGGATGGGGGAGAAAGGATGGGCAGAGGTGGCCCCTGGCACGCAGGTCCTTACTCAGTGGAGTCCTGTCTGTGAACCACAAGGCCTGCTTCTGGGCTGGACCTGGCCTTGTGCAATGATTCCCCCAAACTCCCCCTCTCCCACGCTCACAGCTGGACGTGGATGGTAACCCTGTCAGATGCGGGTGTTTTGTTTTTACACAGGTTACGAAGGGACTGTCGCCAAAGGTTTACTTTCATCGTTTACTCAGCATCAGCTCACATTTCTGTCTGACCAGCCACGTTATCCGGCATCCCTCCATACCATGTATTCACTTTGTCATTCATGCCGTACGCTTACCAAGTGCCTACTACGTGCCAGGCACACGGGCCCTGACGGATGCCGCAGGGAACAAGACGAAATCCCAGGCTGGCAGAGAAACACACACGTATAGAATCTGTTATGTAAAGGGACTGTTAGCAAGAAAGTAATACAGCAGGGGAAAGGGGGTGGGATCATGGGGCAGGATCTACTTCGGAAGATGTACTTAGAGAAGGCCGCCCCGAGGAGGGGACAAGACAGCAGACACCTGAATGGACAGAGCACCAAGGCAAAGGGCATTCCAGTTAGAGGGACAGGTGAATGCAAGCGCCCCAAGGCCAGGGTGTGTGTGGCATGTTCAAAGACCACAGGCTAGTGGATGACAGCAATGCAGGAGGCCTCCTGTCCTCCACTCCCTGCCTGGCACCCGGAGCTCGCTCAGTGGCGGTCCACAGACAGCAACCACATGGCACAGCTTGCGAGAGCACGTGGCCAAAAAGGCTGGGAGCAGAAGATGCCAAACCTTAATTGCTCTCACCACCACCGTCCCCTCATCCTCCTGGCTGCAGGCTGCTTGCCAGCACCATGCCCTTTTCCTCCTCATCTCCCTTGCTGAGCCACAGGAACAGTACAAAAGGTCTCAGCAAATGAATTCTCCACGGCCAGGCAGGGCAGGCCGCCCTGCTGGGTGAATTGGGCACTTGCCGAGTGGACGGTGGGCCCAACTCTACTCTTTGGTGTTTTTCTCAAGGAATAGGAGAGACAAAGGGCCCTGGACAAACCCCTGACACTCTGCAGAAGACACTCAACTATGCTGCCAGGTCTGCGCACTGCCTGACGGTTGCAGTCCCCCTTCTCCCAGGCTGCCCAGGGGCCAGAGACATCCCTCCTCGGTAATCCGAGTCACCCTACGGGCAGCTTGGGCAAGCTGGGCCAAGTGGGAACACAGCTGCTCCGTACAATTGTACTAGCAGGGACCAAGCCCAGGCACAGGGCCCATGGTAGAGGAGCTTTGGTCCGAAATGAAGCAAAAGAATAAGCCATTCTTTGATCTGGCTGGTTCCCCACACAGACAGGAAAAGGGGTGGTCAGCACCTCCCAGGAGCCAGGCCACACTGACATCAGGCCAAGCATCGCTTCCCCATCCTCTGTAACCCCAAATCTCTGATGCCCACTCAACCTACAGGGTTTCTCAGAATTACAGGTCATGATGGAAAGCAACAGGGTCTGTTAAAAAAAAAATTCTAACCGTAACAGTATTCAAAGTATTCATTAGTTCATTCATAGGCCACACAGAAAAAATAATGACAATAAAAATGGGATAAGGGTAGAAATCAGAGGCAAGTAAATTAGAATAGATTTTATAGGGGCACCTGGATGGCTCAGTCGGTTCAGTGTCCCGCTCTTGATTTCTGCTCAGGTCATGATCTCAGGGTTGCGACATCGAACCCTGTGTTGGGCTCCACGCTGAGCGTGGAGTCTGCTTAAGATTCTCTCTCTCCCTCTGCCCCTCCATCTCCCCCAAAAAAGAAAAAGAATAGATTTTAAAGAATTCCTCTTTTATGCACATTTTCCAAAAGATCCTCTTAGTTGCAAGCCACTTCCCATTATCAAGTTCTGGGGTGTGGTAACCATGCGACTGTATTATAATTGTGCCTCATTGTAAGTATCTCACTAAAAAAATTAATTAATGGGGGCTGGTCACTCCTATAAATTACCCTAGATTATAAGAAGGTGTGAGACAGTTCAGCATACCTGTACCTGAATCAATTATTTTAATTTTATTTTATTATGTTGTGTTAATCACCATACATTACATCATTAGTTTTTGATGTAGTGTTCCATGATTCATGGTTTGTGTATAACACCCGGTGCTCCATTCAATATGTGCCCTCTTTAATACCCATCACCAGGCTAACCCATCCCCCTCCCCGCCTCCCCTATCAATTATTTTTTTAAAAGATTTTATTTACTCACTTTGAAAGAGAGAGAGAGAGAGAGCACACACACAAGCGGAGGGAAGGGCAGATGGAGAGAGAGAAGCAGACTCTCCACTGAGCAGAGAGCCCCGATGATGTGGGACTCGATCCCAGGACCCTGAGATCATGACCGAGCTGAAGGCACACGCTTAACCGACTGAGCTACCCAGGCGCCCCTGAATCAAGTATTAATTCTGTGTCCTGGAGCAAGTTCCTGCCACACATACTAACAGTTACAGGAGTGAGGTGCACCTCAGGCCTGAACGCAAGAAAACATCGGCACTACCACAGCACGAAATGCAGAAACCTGAACATACTGATGCAAGCAGAACACAAAAGGGCAAAAACAGCATCCTCCAAAGAGAGCCCTGCTCATGTGGAAAACCCATCTGTCAGCTCCCTCCAGGAGCAGTATGCCCAGGTGAATCATCTGCGTGAGGTTAAATAAGCATTAGTGTGCTCTTTGATCTATTACAAAAAGAGTTTACTGGAGGCTTGTCTGAAAAAAGATACCACACTAAGCTTTAAGCAAATCAGTTGCACCCCCCTCCTTTCCATTTGGCTCCCAAGAGGGACCACAAAATGTGAGAGAATGGCGGGGTGGGGGTGGTGACAACAGAGGGTGCTGGGGTTAATGAGAGATGGCGTTGAAAGTTCTTCCATCATAGCTCTCAAGATGAGTTTTCGGTCTCACTAAGAATGCAAACACCATCATCTTGGCTGTTTATATCTGCAGCAGGAGAAAGCTGGAAGGCTGCTCAGCAACTGAAAAGTATTAAGATCTTAGGGCAAATCTGTTTTAAAAGACATCAAGATTTTTTTTTAAATTTACTATAGTAAAGAATGTTAATTTCCTAAACTCACAGGTAAGTAGTAAAGATCTCTAGGGTCAAGTCTTGGCTCTTCTTGCTGCTAAGGTGATGGTAGTAGGCAGCAGTCAGTTTGCTGTGAAAACTCCCTTTCCTACAAAATCAGTCGAGTCAGACATGGCTTTTGGCTTACAGATGTGTTTACTGCAGACATTTAACTACTGTTCAGCATAACTTCCTCATCATACCCGGTTTTATTTATTCTTTGAATTGTCACAGTTCACCTAAAACCGAGCCAATTGAACTGACGAGCTACAAGGGGTCAGGATGAAATCTCCCTTCACTTTCTCTTCTACCCATTCATCTCTTTAACAGTCAACTTGTGTTAGGCAGGCATGGGAACTTTCTTCAAGCTGACTGCCAATAACACGAAAAATTAAATAGTGCTTTAATCTGGTAGTCACAACACTCTTTCCTGCATTTAGAAAGGTTTTTCTAAGGTTGGAAAAAAAATCAGCCCCACAATGAGAGAAGGAACATAAACCATACCTTGCTCAGAAATGTTAAAATATAAAATATAAAAACACTGTCATAAAGACCATAAGGGGAAGTACGTCTAAGTAGTAGCAAGCTTCCAAATATGAAAGTAAACTGACAAGAGAGGGCGCCTGGGTGGCTCAGTTGGTTAAGCGACTGCCTTCGGCTCAGGTCATGATCCTGGAGTCCCGGGATCGAGTCCCGCATCAGGCTCCCTGCTCGGCAGGGAGTCTGCTTCTCCCTCTGACCCTCCCCCCTCTCCTGCTCTCTCTCTCATTCTCTCTCTCAAATAAATAAATAAAATCTTTAAAAAAAAAAAAACTGACAAGAGAATTCCTTTAGAATTCTCGAATTTAAATAAATGATAACTCCAGATTAAATCTCGGCTCAAGAGAACTTATCTGCCACATCAACAGCGGTACTCTCACTGTGCCAACCCACGAATCTATGCTTATTCTTTTTTCCTGTAGAATTCCCATACTTTCTAACTTCCATTCTAAGGGCGTAACAAACTCTTGTTAATACTCTGATACAATCATGTTGCTTACCATACACCACACATGTAGGGAGAGAACGCAGTCCTATTCAGGGCTTTGGATAAGTAACTGCAAAATTAGGGCACTAATACGCACTACAAAGGATAGCTTCAGGTTAGCTCTACGGTTAAAGGAAGCTCAACAGCCTCACTCTGGTATAGTGTCCAATGTGGGGGTGGGGTGGATTCTAAATTTTGCAATAATCAATTTTCCTTACTACAAAGATTAGATAGGTTAAAAGAGAAGTGCCTATCTCTCACTCCTTGGTTGCCACCAGTTAATTAAGAAGTACTATTTTTTTTTTAAGATTTTATTTATTTATTTGAGAGAGAGAGAATGAGAGACAGAGAGCACGAGAGGGAAGAGGGTCAGAGGGAGAAGCAGACCCCCCGCTGAGCAGGGAGCCCGATGCGGGACTCGATCCCGGGACTCCAGGATCATGACCCGAGCGAAGGCAGTCGCTTAACCAACCGAGCCACCCAGGTGCCCCAAGAAGTACTATTTTAACCACTGCTGGAGAAGGACAGTCTTCTAAACCAGTGGAGTCACCCCCTGTGGCTTTGTTTTCAAGTGAATTATCTGTGGGTCTTTCCTCCATGCTCTCCCTTAGTCTTCACTTCCAACCCCTTCTCCCAGGCCCAGATTAGATGTTACAAAGACTCCCCGTTGGCCTCTTGTAGCTTTGCAGGTCTTGACAACTCATTTAGCATATATCAACTTCAACTTTGATAGGGCTTGGATACTTATGTTTTCAGGTATTATGGGAACACACTCTGTACCTCCTTAGGTAAGCCCAAATCCCTCAAAGGGCAAGTACTCCAATTTGTTCTATGCACGCAACAATTACCTATTGGTGATACTATAAATGAGGAGATAAACCTATTATGAAATAAAAGAGGGAAAACAGCATCATGCAGTGATACACAGGAGCCCCCAACAGCAGCTTCCTAAAACACAGACTAAGTCCTACTTACAGAGGTGTTCCCCAGAGAAGAGCTCTAAAGGAGTTGTTCTCCTCATAAGGTGTGAAAGAAACTATAACAAAACACCAAAAATGATTAACACACACGCTCCCCTCTTAAACAGTCGAGGGAATTTCTTCCCCACTCGGGAGAGATGTATTTTTCTAATTTTGGAAGGCAATACATAAATATACTCAATCTGAGAAATTCAGGTGTACATGATTTTTTTCAGCAGTGGGAAGAGGGAGAGTAACAAAACCTTCAAACTTTTTTCTAGGGGAATCCTTATTCACAGCTAAAGAACAGCACATGCCATCAAATTCAAAGCTCTTCCCGCAGTTCCAGGAGGGGGAGAAAAGAGCCCCACACACCATCCCACTTACCCAACAAACATTTGGAGAGGGGTTCACTGAACGAAGTTACTCTTGTAGGACAACTTGGTTACAGAAGAACAAGAAGGGGTAATGACTTCTGCTTAGGTAAAGCACACTGTCATGTGGAAAAAGACAATGCTAATCTACACACAGAACTCCCCTTGCCAGTGGATGAAGGCCAGATTGCTGCAGATGGACTTGGAACTCCGCTCTCACAGAGTTCTGATGACAAGAACTAGTTAATCACCACAAGGCTGCAGTGCGAAACAAGGCAAAAGATGAAGCCCTGGGACTGGGTCATCCCTGGGACTGCTTTTATTTCTGTGCTCCCAATAATTCTCAGAGAATGACTGCCCTTCTCTCTACCAGTCATCTGAAAGGTGGCTGACTCACTGAATTAACAAATACTTAACAAGTGCCTACCATAATGCCAACCAGCATACTCCTTGATTGGGAGATCAACAGATACAGATACAGATACAGACACTACAGATCTACTACTGACCCCCCCCTTCTTGAAAGGTGTAGCAGTATACAGTGTGCAAAGACACCTGTTGAGTCTGTCACTTCTGGGTAGCAGTGGTTAGGAGCACACACCCTGGAGCTGTACAGCTTGTGTTCCAATCCCTGCTCCACCACTTACTAGCCATGTGATCTTGGGCAAGTGACTCACCCTTTAATGCCCTGGTTTTTTAATAAAATAAATGTAATTACAGGGGTATCTGGCTGGCTCAGTCAGTAGAGCATATGACTTTTGATCTTGGGATTGTGAGTTCGAGCCCATGTTGGGGGTAGAGGTTACTTAAAAAAAATTTTTTTTTTTAAAGTAATTTTAAAGTAATTTTTTTAAAGTAATACCTTCCCTCATGTTATTAAATAAATACATACCAAATACTCAGGATGGTGAATGCCTGGCACACAATATAGGTTGCAAACATGTTTGTATTATTATCATCTTACAAAGACCTTTGCCATTACCAAATTCACATTCAATAGTTACGAAAAAGTTTTGCTAAGCCACGAATCAGAGTTCCCTGGAAAGGCCATGGGCAATGAAATGTGCCCACATCCACCACTCACAGCTCTGATATTCTCTATTTTGGATGAATCACATGCCATAATGATTCCTGTGAATATGGAGATTTTTGAGTCTCTAGATAAATTCCTCTGGAATGTTAAGGGGATGTTGTCATTGACTCCTCTGTGGATGGAAGAGAAAATCAGTATGGTTCATACCATCTTTAGCACAGTGGAAGGAGGTCTGTACCTGAGATGCTTTTTTTGTCCTCCTAGCAACTAACACGTAGAAGATGCCCAATAAATTTATTCATTTACTACAACTGGGGAGGTGGCTGAGTTGACAAAGGCCACAGGACTTGGGTAGAGACAAAATGTGAGGCCAAGTCTCCTACCCTATGATCTACTGCTCTTAAAACAGCCCATGTAGGGGCACCTGTGTGGCTGAGACAGTTTTTTTTTTTTTTTAAAGATTTTATTTATTTATTTGAGAGAGAGAGAATGAGAGACAGAGAGCATGAGAGGGAGGAGGGTCAGAGGGAGAAGCAGACTCCCTGCCGAGCAGGGAGCCCGATGCGGGACTCGATCCCGGGACTCCAGGATCATGACCTGAGCCGAAGGCAGTCGCTTAACCAACTGAGCCACCCAGGCGCCCGAGACAGTTAAGCATCCAACTCTTGCTTTCAGCTCAGGTCATGATCTCATGGGTCGTGAGACCGAGCCTCACGTCAGGCTCAACGCTCAGTGGGGAGTCTGCTGGAAGATTCTCTCCTTCTGTCCCTCCACCTACTCGTGTGAGTGCTCTCTCTCTAAAATAAATAAATCTTTAAAACAAAAACAAAACAGCCCATGTAAACTTTCACAGAAGCATCTTCATATACTTATTAAAAGGATGGTGACAATATGTATGTATCAACATCCATGAGAGTAAGATAATTAATTTTATGTTAAATAACATTATCAAAAAATAACATTATCAAGTTAAAAAACCAAAAACCAGTTGTATCCACCTATGCTGCTCAGTAACAGAAGCCAAAGAAACCTTCCCTAGAGGGGAAGATGATGGAAAAAGGGGCAGCAAAATCCTCCTTGCCGCCTTTTCATATGCCTGTCACCACTTCCACTGTATCTCAATCAGTGATTAAAATTACAGGCTTATTGTTTAAATGATGTGATTATCAGTTATACTGTAATTATCTGTTCATTTGTTCACAATCCCAATTAAGCTCTAAGCTCTTCAAGGGCAAACCTCTGATGTTCCCATTTGCAGCTCCAGAGAGCCTGGATCGATGCCTGACAGGTGGCTGATTACTGGTTGAAACTACGAATGAATGAGGGAATGAATGCATGCCTCCATGCCTTTCAGAGTTTCCTATCAAAGAGTTCTCAATTTTGTCTGCATCGAGAATCACCTAGAAGCTTTAAAAAACAGACACTGTGATCCCACCCCTAGAAATTCCGATTCAATAGTCTAGAGGCTGAGAAATTCATCTTTTTGAAACGTTACTTGGTTAATTTAGATGAACAGCCTTCTCTGGGAACCACTGCTATATATATACATATATGTGTGTATATACGTATATATGTGGTATATATGTATATATGTGTGTGTGTATGTACATATAGATTAATAAATTGGGCTTTTGGATGCTAATAAATCCCCTGCAGTTCTTGAAGTTCTGTTGCCCAGACGGTATCCATATATTGCATTACACTGACAGAGTCTAGACAAGGACTATGGTCTCAAGGACAAACTATTTTTCCTTCTAACAAATTTTGTTACAATTCCCTGTTTGCTCTAACTCCACCACGACTGCTCTCTGAAGCTGTTAAATCTTGCAGTAATTTGTTCCTCAGCAACAGAGGCAAGGCTTAGAAACTCACAGGTCAGTGACACTCAGAGGGGAGGTTCTTCAAAGTCAACTCTCCCTTCTCGTGCTGGCTTTCCATTTGGTTCTGACACGTGACCAAGGCACCAAGTGGAGCTCGGCCCTAAAGCATAAATGCTCCCTCTACCCCGATTAAATTGGAACTGGGAAGGAAATGAAAAGGTCTGTTTTGGTTATGAAATTTGGTTATGAAAAAAATATGACACTTTTATTACCAGAGTGAGGCTTAACGAACAAGGAAGCTAAAACTTATTGATTACTGCAAATCCAGCTTTTCAAAGACTCAGTAAGGAATTATCCTCATTTTTAGATGAGGAAACAAAAGTTCGGAGAGTTCAGATAACTTGGTCAAACAACAAAAAGGGCCATTTACTTATTCCACAGGTTACAGACTTGGGGTGGCCAACTGTCCTGGTTTATTGGAACTTAAGGGTTTCCCAGGTTACAAAATAAGTAGGGGGGGGGGGAAACAAAAACAAAGCAACCCCAGGAAAACCCCAGGCACACTGAGAAGAGCTGCTTACTCTACTCTGTCCACATCTTGGACTCTTTGCAATTCACCATGCAGCTGATTTTTTTTAAAGTACATCTTCAGGCTATCATTTTGTCAGTTTATGTATTTCAAAATGCCACCTATGAAAATGAAAACCACAAACCTTTCTATATCTCACAGTACCCAAGACTGTTTTTTTTCCTGTAAAAAAAGTAAAACTGCTTTTATGATACAATATAGCATGGAAATTTTTCTACATAAGAATTTCTGCAAACTTTTGTTTCAAAATAGCAGTCGAGTCCAGGAATGGGTAGGTACTGACCCCTGGGCCTCTCTGCACGCCCTCGAGCCCATTGGCACAGCTCAAAGGGCTGCCAGCCAGCTGGGATGGGCTCCTCCCAGAGCTGCACACCAGGTCAGGTGCTCTGGCCGGAAGGGAAGGCAGTTTCACAATTTCACAACTTCCTCCTTTTGTATAGAAGCCCAGAGACAACCAGTTGGCACCACTGAGAAGTAGTTCGCAAAGGGTTTTCATATGTCAGGAGGACCACCTAGCAGCAAGTCAGCATTGCTCAAATAGCTCTGGCCCTGTCTCTTGACAAGATCCACGTAACACTCACTAGGATGGCTATAAACATAGACAACTGCAAATGCTGGTGAGAATAGGGAGAAACTGGAACACGCAGACATTGCTGGTAGGACTGTGACCTGATTCCTCAAAAAGTGAAACACAGAGCTACCTTAACATCAGCAATTCTACCTCTAGGTAGATACCCAAGAGAAATGAAAATATATGTCCACATAAAAACCTGCACACAAATATTCACAGTGGCATCATTTACAACAGCTAAAAAATGGGAACAATCCAAAAATCCATCCACTGATGAACAAAACACATCCACACAATGGAATGTTCTTCAGCCATTAAAGGAAGGAAGTATTGATACACACATGCCACAACCTGAATGAACCTTGAAAACATTATGCTAAGTAAAAGAATCCAGACACAAAAGGTCACATATTGTATGACTCCACTTACATGAAATGTCCACAATGGGCAAATCCATACAAAGAACACTAGTTAGTGGTTGCCTGGAGCTGGGGGAAGGATGCGGGTGGGGGGAGTGTAAAGTGCTGACCAATGTGGTGTTTTTGAGGTAATAAAAATCCTTTGGAATTAGATGTACTTCAAATAAAAACTTTAAAAAAGTAGAACTACTTTTAAAAAAAAGCTTAAAAATTTTGCATACTCAAGCCTACTTCTAGAAATCCTTATACGAAGGAAATAAAAGTTGAAGTGCATTACAATTTACCTATAGGACTGTCATTAGTGACATATGTAACAGAAGAAAAATGAGGGGTGGGGGTGGTTTAAATATCCATCTAGAAGTACCAGCTAAATAAACTGTGGTACAAATATGTAATATTAAGCTACCATTAAAACAAAATTATTGGTTATTTAGAGAAATGAAAACCTATGTTTACACAAAAACCTGTACCTGGTTCACAGCAGCTTTATCTGTAATAGCCAAAAACTGGAAACAATCATACCATGAAACATTACTCAGCAATAAAAAAGAGCACTCTATTGATAGACATTAACAACCTGGAAGTTCCAGAGAATTATGCTGAGTGAAAAAGCCCAATCCATTTATATAGCAATTTTGAAATGACAAACTTACAGAGGAGAAGAAGAGAGGAGTGGCTGCCTGCGGTTAGAGATGGTGCGAAGGCAGGAGGGAAGAGATGTGGCTAGAAAGGTCTGTAGCTTGACGGTAACAATGTAAGTATCCTGCTGTGACACAGAACTACAGTTCTGCAGGGGGAAACTGGGATCTCTATTTATTAATCTCAAAATAAAGAGTTTAATTAAAAAAAAGATCCATATGGGGCGCCTGGGTAGCTCAGTTGGTTAAGCTTCTGCCTTCAGCTCAGGTCATGATCCCAGGGTCCTGGGATGGAGCCCCGTGTTGGGTTCCCTGTTCAGAGGGGTGTCTACTTCTCCCTCTGCTCCTCCCCCACCCCACTACTCATGCTCACTCTCTCAAATAAATAAAATCTTTTTAAAAAAATCCACAGAAGTGAGGAAAACAAACCAATAAGAAAGATTAAGCATTTGATTTTTTTTATATTAACAAATAATGTATTATTTGTTTCAGGGGTACCGGTCTGTGATTCATCAGTCTTACACAGTTCACAGCGCTCACCATAGCACATACCCTCCCCAGTGTCTATCACCCAGCCACCCCATCCCTCCCACCCCCCCCACTCCAGCAACCCTCAGTTTGTTTCCTGAGATTAAGAGTCTCTTACGGTTTGTCTCCCTCTCTGGTTTTGTCTTGTTTCATTTTTCCTCCCTTCCCCTATGATTCTCTGTCTTGTTTCTCAAATTCCTCTATCAGTGAGATCATTTTTTTAAAAAATATTTTATTTATTCATTTGAGACACAGAGATAGAGAGAGAGAGAGAGCACGAGTGGGGGAGAGGCAGAGGGAGAAGCAGGCTCCCCACTGAGCCAGGAGCCAGACGTGGGGCTTGATCCCAGGACTCTGGGATCATGACCCGAGCCGAAGGCAGACGCTTAACCATCTGAGCCACCCAGGGGCCCCCAGTGAGATCATTTGATACTTGTCTTTCTCTGATGGACTTATTTCGCTTAGTATAATACCCTCTAGTTCCATCCACGTCGTTGCAAATGGCAAGATTTCAATTTTTTGATAGCTGCATAATATTCCATTGTGTATATATATATACCACATCTTCTTTATCCATTCATCTGTTGATGGATATCTGGCTCTTTCCATAGTTTGGCTATTGTGGACATTGCTGCTATAAACATTGGGGTGCAGGTGCCCCTTTGGATCACCACATTTGCATCTTTGGAGTAAATACCCAGTAGTGCAATTGCTGGGTCATAGGGTAGCTCTATTTTCAACTTTTTGAGGAACCTCCATACGGTTTTCCAGAGTGGCTGCACCAGCTTGCATTCCCACCAACAGTGTAGGAGGGTTCCCTTTTCTCCGCATCCTCACCAACATCTGTCGTTTCCTGACTTGTTAATTTTAGCCATTCTGACTGGTGTGAGGTGGTATCTCATTGAGGTTTTAGTATATGTGCTGTCGAAGCGAGCACTCTCATTGAGGTTTTGATTTGGATTTCCCTGATGCCGAGGGATATTGAGCACTTTTTCATGTGTTTGTTGGCCATTTGGATGTCTTCTTTGGAAAAATGTCTGTTCATGTCTTCTGCCCATTTCTTGATTGGATTATTTGTTCTTTGGATGTTGAGGTTGAAAAGTTCTTTACAGATTTTGGATACTAGCCCTTTATCTGCCCATTTCTTGATTGGATTATTTGTTCTTTGGATGTTGAGTTTGAAAAGTTCTTTACAGATTTTGGATACTAGCCCTTTATCTGATATGTCATTTGCAATTATCTTCTCCCATTCTGTCGGTTGTCTTTTGGTTTTGTTGACTGTTTCCTTTGCTGTTAAGCATTTGACTTTTAAAAAATTCAAATACCATCCCCTACACCCCCACTCCAATCCAATGACACATGGCTGTGACTTTCTGGCACGTGTAACCGTAAAGGAAGGTTTGTGCTGGAAAGGAACTCTCTGAACTAGGACTCCATTCGTGAAAGCTTAACCCCTGACCAAAGTGCTGGTATTTTAACTAAGTTTAATTTTCAGTCTAATGTAGCTTCTTGGTAAATGCTTATTTATATCCAGACTACTCAGGCTATGGGGAATACTGTTTTGATTAGTGTCATGTTCTGACTCACTTTAAGGGATCACAGAGCTCACATGGACCAGTTTTCATAGAATAAGAAAATCACTAAATATATCAAATAAAATCTTCCTTGGGGCACCTGGCTGGCTGAGTCGGTAGGGCATGTGACTCTTGATCTCAGGGTTGTGAGTTCAAGCCCCACACTGGGTATAGAGCTTACTTAAAAACAACAACAACAAAAAAACCCAAACACTAATAAAATCTTCCTAAATAACACGATTTTATGATTTTATTTAATAAAATTTATGATGATTCAGAGGCATTCTGTGCTGTTTGAGTGTTTCAGAGTCAGAATTATGAATGCCAAATCCCATTTTTCAGGCCTGCAGATGAGAAGGCATAGATAATTTGGATAAACCTGTAAATACACTATGCCTCTATGGTTTAAATAAGTTCCTTCAATCAGTCATTTCCTTGCCACTTTCCATTCTCATAAATGGAATGTAGAAAACTTTAGATAGCAATCGTTGAGAGATGTCAGATTCTAGATGTTAGATATTAAGAAAAGCTTACTGCACTATGAAAAATAAAAACTGTGCTTTCTTCTATTTTTTGGATCATTTTCTTGTCAATCCACTGAGAAACAAGGTGGTTCAGAAGCACTTTTATAACGTGGACGAGTCCCATCATTGTGCTTTTGCGGTTCACTGGGGTGAGCGCTGTGCATCCGTCACACGTGTGCTCAGCAGTGGCCCTTCTTGCTGCTGACAGGAGGGAGTTGTTCAACTCCCACAGCTCTCCAGAGGACATGGACACTCCAGAAAAGGCTGAGATGACTTCTCCTGTAACCCTCTCTGGAAATTCCCCGGCAAGATTAGATCACTTCCTAGCAATGCTTTTCTTCTTTTTACGAAGTGCTACTTTCAACAAATGCACCACTGTGTTTAAAACCCCCTCGACAACCATTAAAGGTGAAATGCTGAGAATCAGGCCCTACAGTGATTACACTTTTGTCGAACTACAAGTATTTTAGCAAGTCATATTAATGTAACTGAATATTCTGACTGGCTAATAACAAGATTTCCCCCTTCATTTCAATTCTCCCCAAGTACCAATATTCAACTCTGAGCTGTCATAAAAGCCATATTGCTGTAACAAAATGAAAAAAGGGAAGCCAGCGATCAAATTAACATGAAGTCAATTAGGTGCCCACCTACAGCCAGAACACCAAGGGACAAATGCTAACAAGTCCCAAAATGAAAACTAAGAACATAGTTAAGGAGGAAAAAACAAACACCTACTTGTGTATAGAACTTGTAAAAATTCTTTCCTGGAGAAGCCTGTCAGGTGAAAATTTTAGGAAAAGAATTTAGGTTGCAAAATGCCTTGTATCATTGTTTAACAACATGCCTTTACAGAGCACCAAATGTGTTTATGGCCTTGTGGTAGCTGGTAGAGAGAACATGGTCCTTTCCCTGAAGTTCAGAGATCTAGCTGTCATCCAGTTGGAATCCACATCTTTTAGTTTATTTCAAAACACAAATTTAGCACAAATCAACAACAACTCAACACCCTCCCCCCTCCACCTCTGAAAGGCAAGAATATTTAATTGGTGGGGAGGGGAACACATATAAAATGATATAAAATATCCCACTTTGATCTGGAAAAGCTATCACATTCTCCTACAAGGAACCAAATGAAAACAACTAAAAGAAAATGTGATTACAGAAGCAGTGACATGTTTAAAATGTACTATGGTTTTTTCCACTGATTTTTTTCACAGACATGAACAATTTAATATATGCCACCAGGGAGGAGAAGGGAAGGGAGAGGGTCCCAGGCCAGGCTGCTATAACAAAATACCACAGGCAGGTGGTTTAAATAACAGACATTTATTTCTCACAGTTCTGGAGGCTGAGACATCCAAAATGAGATGCCAGCAGATTAAGTTCCTGGTGAGGGCACTCATTCTAGCTTGCCGACAGCCTCCTTCGAACTGTATCCTCACAAGATAGTCCAGTGCTCCTTGGTCTCTTCTCTTCTCACAACGGTACTAATCCCATAATGGGCATACTCATGACCTCATCTAGACCTAATTACCTCCCAAAGGTGGGTGGGCGGGCGTGTGTGTGTGTGTGTGTGTGTGTGTTAGAACTTCAATATATGAATTTGTTGGTGGGGGGCATACACAAACACTCAGTCTATAACAATTTGTTGGTGGGGGGCATACACAAACACTCAGTCTGTAACAAAGAGGCAATTTTCCATTTAAGACCTAACAGGAATGATTTTATTACAGTGTCTAAAGAAAACTGCTACTTTTTAAAAACCTAGTCTCTAAGGTGAATCTTTTTCATTCATTCAAGTTATCAAAACACATAATCTCTACTTGACAAAAGGGCTGTGTTCCAGATGTTAATTTATAAACTCATCTTCTGGTCTTCGGAAAATCTATTTTCTATAGAAATAACGTTATATTAGTAGTTATTAACCTTTTGTAGATCCCATAACAACTGTAAAAATCTGATTAAAGCAAAAGAGACCTTTTCTCTATCCACAAATGATAAAACAGACATTTAGAGTCTTCCAAATCCTCGAGATCCCAGTCCCCAAATTAGGAACGCTACATGTAAGTGGTTGATAGATCTCCATATGGGCACTATGCCACTTAACTCACAATGAAGTGGCCCCTATAGGACTCTAGATTCTCACTATTTCTAGGAGAATATAAAATCTGTAATATGTATAATTTGAGTTACAATCCTGTGCTCTGACACAACACTGTAACTTATGCTTGAAAAGCTGCTCGCCTGTACAGACCTCAGTTTCCCGATCTGTAAACATTGTGCAAAGTAATGCCCAATACTCATGGGGTTGTTGTGAGGATTAAGTGAGGTTATCTAAAACACCCGCACAGTGCATCAGCACCTTCATTCCTGGCAGCTATTTTTACGATCAGCAGCAAACATCCATCAAACATACATTTAATGCATTGTGACAGAGAAATCCACAAGACAATAAACCTGCCTCCAGAGATGTCAGAGTCTAGCAAAGGGAGAGAGAAGTGATAAATAACTGTAATAGTGATAGAGGTGCCTGACAAAGGATGTATGGGGGAAATGGGAGGATAAGAAAAGAACAGTCAATTTTACATAGGGACAAGTGGGTCAGGTGAGGCTTCAGTGTCATGTCTGGGTTAAGGCTTGCCAGTGGAGGATGGGATCGAGGGGAGGGGAGGAGAGAGAAAAATGAAAGATGATGCTGGAGAAGCAGAGAAGGGCTCTAGTGTTTATTTTAAACTGGGGAGGTGGAGTGAGAGTGGGGGTGTGCAGGAGGCTGGAAAGGTGGTGCGGTGAAGGTCACGTCACCTTAGAAGACCACTGCTGTAGCCCACATCAGAGGCGGAGGACATCGTCGGGCCAAGTTGGGGAGGGACTGCAGGGGCCAGAGAGAAGAGATGTCCAGAGGTGGGCCTGGTGAGGAGAGGCAGGAGTCCAAGCTTCTGGCTTCCCACTCTGCACCCTGGACTACTCAAGGAGTCAGGGAGCACAGGGGCAAGCAGGCCATGAGAAAGGAACATGGAAAGTTCTGACCATCTAGAAATGTACTGGTCCACTAATCTCATTAATCACAGATCGATTATACAGTTTCATATGTGCCTGCTGAGTTAGGAGGCTCACCATACAATCTGAATGCCTGGAGTGCAAATTAGTGAAAATTCACTGAACTGATATGTTCTCTTAAAAGGGCACCATTTGGAAGGTGAGCTGTGCATTGAGTTCAAGACGTTAAGCATAAGAAGGTTGACGCTTACACTGAGACCTATGCTACACATTTGTTTAGGGATTTACATACTCGTGTCCTAAAAAAAAAAAAAAGCCAGTTATGCTCTAAGATGAATTACAACACACTTCTTGAGGCTGATTTATTTAGCAAACTGCTAGTTCCCTTTACTAAATGGTTTGCTAACGACTGCTCCAAGGGAGTTTCTCAAGTCACTTTCCCATCACATCAACATCCAAGAGAAGCTAACAACCATGGAGAACCTAACCAGCCCACCATTTCAAATGATTTTTTTCTTATTTTCAAGGCCACTTTTTTGAAGATCATAATGATTATAACAATAGCAACACTCAGTCCCTACTATGTGCCAGTAGTTTTTCTGCTATAAATTTACAAGGATAAACTCAATTCTATCATTTTTCACACATCCCCTCTGCACAGAGTACACTGAGGCAGAGGGCAGTTGAGTCATTTATCCAAGCTCACACCAATAGCAGACAGAGGGACTCCAGAGCCTGCTCTTTTAAGAACCACACCTACTCCCTCCCCAGTGTTACAGGAAAAATAAAAAGGATGTTTACTGCAGGAAATCTGTAAGGTTTTTCTGTATCATTTTAAAGTAAAAACAAAAAGCAACCAAGAATGTGGCAGAATCCATGTTCCCCTTGTACCATTTATTAGCAGAGTGATGGTGGGCAAGTTGACCTCTGACAGCCTCAGTCTCCTCACCTGGCATATTCCCTTCAAATGGGACTAAAAATAATACCTTCAGATGAGATGGTTCATGTAGAGCATTTAGCATGGAGCTATGCTAAAATTCTATAATAAACATATAAATATTTAAAATATGAATCTATGGGGCGCCTGGGTGGCTCAGTTGTTAAGCGTCTGCCTTTGGCTCAGGTCATGATCTCAGGGTCCTGGGATCGAGCCCCGCACAGGGCTCCCTGCTCGGAGGGAAGCCTGCTTCTCCCTCTCCCACTCCCCCTGCTTGTGTTCCCTCTCTCGCTGTGTCTCTGTCAAATAAATAAAATCTTTAAAAAAATAAAGTAAAATAAAATATGAATCTACTTCTTTTTCTATGCTTTAAAAAAGCACATCTTGCAATCCTGCATTTTTACACTTTAGCAATAATTTCCATCAGAAATCTGAGTTCTCCAATATTTATATAAATGCTTTAATTATTCCCCCTATTATCAGTCATTTAATGTTTCCAATTTTTACTATTCTTAAATAATATTGCAATGAACATCTTTGCACATAAAACTTTAGCTGTATGTTATTTCCTTGGGTGAGATCCCCAGAAATTGGTCAATATATTGCAAAATTTCTTTCCAAAACATTTTTACCAAGGAACTAAGTCTAATTACCAATTTGTAAAACCTCTAGGAGAAGCATTATATCTTACATAAACAACAGTGATCCTCAAGAACAAGCGTGGATTTTAAAAAGCATAGTTAAAGCATTTGTTAAGTGTCTATTTTGTCTAGGGACATGGGCCATTTTTTTATTATTTTATTATTATTTTTTATTTTATTATGTTATGTTAATCACTATACACTACATAATTAGTTTTTGATGTAGTGTTCCATGATTCATTGTTTGTGTATAACACCCAGTGCTCCATTCAGTATGTGCCCTCTTTCATACCCATCACCAGACTAACCCATCCCCCAAGCCCCCTCCCCTCTAGAACCCTGTTTGTTTCTCAGAGTCCATAGTCTCTCATGGTTCGTCTCCCCCTCCGATTCCCCCCCCTTTATTCTCCCCTTCCTACTATCTTCTTCTTCTTCTTCTTTTTTTTTTTTTTTAACATATAATGTATTATTTGTTTCAGAGGTACAGGTCTGTGATCAACAGTCTTACACAATTCACAGCGCTCACCATAGCACATACCCTCCCCAGTGTCTATCACCCAGCCACCCCATCCCTCCCACCCCCCACCACTCCAGCAACCCTCAGTTTGTTTCCTGAGATTAAGAATTCCTCAAATCAGTGAGATCATATGATACACGTCTTTCTCTGATTGACTTATTTCGCTTAGCATAATACCCTCTAGTTCCATCACGTTGTTGCAAATGGCAAGATTTCAATTTTTTGATGGCTGCATAATATTCCATTGTATATATATACCACATCTCCTTTATCCATTCATCTGTCGATGGACATCTTGGCTCTTTACACAGTTTGGCTATTGTGGACATCGCTGCTATAAACACTGGGGTGCAGGTGCCCCTTCGGATCACTACATTTGCATCTTTGGGGTAAATACCCAGTAATGCAATTGCTGGGTCATAGGGTAGCTCTATTTTCAGCTTTTTGAGGAACCTCCATACGGTTTTCCAGAGTGGCTGCACCAGCTTGTATTCCCACCAACAGTGTAGGAGGGTACCCCTTTCTCCGCATCCCTGCCAACATCTGTTGTTTCCTGACTTGTTAATTTTAGCCATTCTGACTGGTGTGAGGTGGTATCTCACTGAGATTTTGATTTGGATTTCCCTGATGCCGAGCGATGTTGAGCACCTTTTCATGTGTCTGTTGGCCATTTGGATGTCTTCTTTGAAAAAATGTCTGTTCATGTCTTCTGCCCATTTCTTGATTGGATCATTTGTTCTTTGGGTGTTGAGTTTGATAAGTTCTTTATAGATTTTGGATACTAGCCCTTTATCTGGTATGTCATTTGCAAATACCTTCTCCCATTCTGTCAGGTGTCTTTTGGTTTCATTGACTGTTTCTTTTGCTGTGCAAAAGCTTTTTATCTTGATGAAGTCCCAATAGTTCATCTTTGCCCTTGCTTCCCTTGCCTTTGGCGATGTTTCTAGGAAGAAGTTACTGCACCTGAGGTCGAAGAGGTTGCTGCCTGTGTTCTCCTTTAGGATTTTGATGGACTCCTGCCTCACAGTTAGGTCTTTCAACCATTTTGAGTCTGTTTTTGTGTGTGGTAAGGAAATGGTCCAGTTTCATTCTTCTGCATGTGGCTGTCCAATATTCCCAACACCATTTGTTGAAGAGACTCTCTTTTCCATTGGACATTCTTTCCTGCTTTGTTGAAGATTAGTTGACCATAGAGTTGAGGGTCCATTTCTGGGCTCTCTATTCTGTTCCATTCATCTGTGTCTGTTTTTGTGCCAGTACCAGACTGTCTTGATGATGACAGCTTTGTAATAGAGCTTGAAGCCCTGAATTGTGATGCCACCAGGTTTGCTTTTCTTTTTCAACATTCCTCTGGCTATTTGGGGTCTCTTCTGGTTCCATACAAATTTTAGGATTATTTGTTCCATTTCTTTGAAAAAAGTGGATGGTATTTTGATAGGGATTGCATTGAATGTGTAGATTGCTCTAGGTAGCATTGACATCTTCACAATATTTGTTCTTCCAATCCATGAGCATGGAACGTTTTTCCATTTCTTTGTGTCTTTCTCAATTTCTTTTATGAGTATTTTATAGTTTTCTGAGTACAGATTCTTTACTACTTTGGTTAGATTTATTCCTAGGTATCTTATGGTTTTGGGTGCAATTGTAAATGGGATCGACTCCTTAATTTCTCTTTCTTCTGACTTCTTGTTGGTGTATAGGAATGTCACTGATTTCTGTGCATTGATTTTATATCCTGCCACTTTACTGAATTCCTGTTATGAGTTCTAGCAGTTTTGGGATGGAGTCTTTTGGGTTTTCCACATAAAGTATCATATCACCTGCAAAGAGTGAGAGTTTGACTTCTTTGCCGATCTAGATGCCTTTTATTTCTTTTTGTTGTCTGATTGCTGTGGCTAGGACTTCTAATACTATGTTGAATAGCAGTGGTGATAGTGGACATCCCTGCCGTGTTCCTGACCTTAGGGGAGAAGCTCTCAGTTTTTCCCCATTGAGAATGATATTCGCTCTGGGTTTTTCATACATGGCTTTTATGATATTGAGGCATGTACCCTCTATCCCTATACTCTGAAGAGTTTTGATCAAGAAAGGATGCTGTACTTTGTCAAATGCTTTTCCTGCATCTACTGAGAGGATCATATGATTCTTGTTCTTTTATTAATGTACTGTATCACATTGATTGATTTGTGGATGTTGAACTAACCTTGCAGCCCAGGAATAAATCCCACTTGGTCGTGGTGAATAATCCTTTTAATGTACTGTTGGATCCTATTGGCTAGTATTTTGGTGAGAATTTTTGCATCCATGTTCATCAGGGATATTGGTCTGTAATTCTCCTTTTTGATGGGGTCTTTGTCTGGTTTTGGGATCAAGGTAATGGTGGCCTCATAAAACAAGCCTGGAAGTTTTCCTTCCATTTCTATTTTTTGGAACAGTTTCAGAAGAATAGGTATTAATTCCTCTTTAAATGTTTGGTAGAATTCCCCTGGGAAGCCATCTGGCCCTGGGCTTTTGTTTCTTGGGAGATTTTTGATTACTGCTTCAATTTTCCTTAGTGGTTATAGGTCTGTTCAGTTTTGGTAGTTCATACATCTCTAGGAATACATCCATTTCTTCCAGGTTATCTAATTTGCTGGCACAGAGTTGCTCATAATTTGTTCTTATAATTGTTTGTATTTCTTTGGTGTTGGTTGTGATTTCTCCTTTTTCATTCATGATTTTATTTATTTGAGTCCTTTCTCTTTTCCTTTTGATAAGTCTGGCCAGGGGTTTATCAATCTTATTAATTCTTTCAAAGAACCAGCTCCTAGTTTTGTTGATCTGTTTTATTGTTCTTTTGGTTTCTATTTCATTGATTTCTGCTCTGATCTTCTCCTGGGTTTAGGCTTTATTTGCTGTTCTTTCTCCAGCTCCTTTAGGTGTAGGGTTAGGTTGTGTATTTGAGACCTTGTTTCTTGAGAAAGGCTGGTATTGCTATATACTTTCCTCTTAGCACTGCCTTTGCTGCATCCCAAAGATTTTGAACAGTTGTATTTTCATTTTCATTTGTTTCCATGAATTTTTTAAATTCTTCTTTAACTTCCTGGTTGACCCATTCATTCTTTACTAGGATGCTCTTTAGCCTCCAGGTATTTGAGTTCTTTCCGACTTTCCTCTTGTGACTGAGTTCTAGTTTCAAAGCATTGTGGTCTGAAAATATGCAGGGAATGATCCCAATCTTTTGGTACCAGCTGAGACCTGATTTGTGACCTAGGATGTGATCTATTCTGGAGAATGTTCCATGGGCACTAGAGAAGAAGGTGTATTCTGTTGCTTTGGGATGGAATGTTCTAAATATATCTGTGAAGTCCATTCGGTCCAGTGTGTCATTTAAAGTCTTTATTTCCTTGTTGATCTTTTGCTTAGATGGTCTGTCCATTTCAGTGAGGGAGGTGTTAAAGTCCCCTACTATTATTGTATTGTTGTCGATGTGTTTGCTTTTGTTATTAATTGGCTTATATAATTGGCTGCTCCCATGTTAGGGGCATAGATATTTACAACTGTTAGATCTTCTTGTTGGACAGATCCTTTAAGTATGATATAGTGTCCTTCCTCATCTCTTATCACAGTCTTCGGTTTAAAATCTAATTTGTCTGATATAAGGATTGCCACCCCAGCTTTCTTTTGGTGTCCATTAGCATGGTAAATGGATTTCCACCACCTCACTTTCGATCTGGGGGTGTCTTTGGGTCTAAAATGAGTCTCTTGCAGACAGCATATTGATGGGTCTTGTTTTTTTATCCAATCTGATACCCTGCGTCTTTTGATTGGGGCATTTAGCCTATTTACATTCAGGGTAACTACTGAAAGATATGAATTTAGTGCCACTGTATTGCCTGTAAGGTGACTGTTACTGTATATTGTCTGTGTTCCTTTCTGGTCCATGTTACTTTTAGGCTCTCTCTTTGCTTAGAGGACCCCTGTCAATATTCCTTGTAGGGCTGGTTTTGTGTTTGCAAATTCCTTTAGTTTTTGTTTGTCCTGGGAGCTTTTTATCTCTCCTTCTATTTTCAAAGACAGCCTAGCTGGATATAGTATTCTTGGCTGCATACTTTTCTCATTTAGTGCTCTGAATATATCCTGCCAGTCCTTTCTGGCCTGCCAGGTCTCTGTGGATAGGTCTGCTGCCAAGCTAATGCTTCTACCATTGTAGGTTACAGATCTCTTGTCCCAAGCTGCTTTCAGGATTTTCTCTTTGTCTCTGAGACTCGTAAGTTTTACTATTAGATATTGGGGTGTTGACCTATTTTTATTGATCTTGAGAGGGGTTCTCTGTGCCTCCTGGATTTTGATGCCTGTTTCCTTCCCCAAATTAGGGAAGTTCTCTGCTATAATTTGCTCCAATATACCTTTTGCCCCTCTCTCTCTTTCTTCTTCTGGGATCCCAATTATTCTAATATTGTTTCATCTTATGGTATCACTTATCTCTCGAATTCTGCCCTTGTGATCCAGTAGTTGTTTATCTCTTTTTCTCAGCTTCTTTATTTTCCATCATTTGGTCTTCTATATCATTAATTCTCTCTTCTGCCTCATTTATCCTAGCAGTTAGAGCCTCCATTTTTGATTGCACCTCACTAATAGCCTTTTTTGATTTCGACTTGGTTAGATTTTAGTTCTTTTATTTCTCCAGAAAGGGTTTCTCTAATATCTTCCATGCTTTTTTCAAGCCCAGCTAGTATCTTTAAAATCGTCATTCTGAACTCTAGTTTCGACATCTTACTAATGTCCATATTGATTAGGTCCCTGGCAGTCGGTACTGCCTCTTGTTCTTTTTTTTTTTTTTTTAAGATTTTATTTATTTATTTGACAGAGAGAGAGATAGTGAGAGCAGGAACACAAGCAGTGGGAGTGGGGGAGGGAGAAGCAGGCTTCCCGCCGAGCAGGGAGCCTGATGCGATATATCCCAGGACCCTGGGATCACGACCCAAGCCGAAGGCAGACGCTCAATGACTGAGGCACCCAGGCGCCCTCTTGTTCTTTTTTTTGAGGTTGATTTTTTCCATCTTGTCATTTTTGGACGGTTTTTTTTTTTTAAGAAACTCAATCTCCTAACCCAACCACAAGGGAACCCTTGTAAAATAGTAAATTTGATTCTAGTAAGATAGGCTCATAAAACTAGCTTTAAAATAACTAAATGTTTAAAAAAACCAAAGCCCCAAAACACCCCAAATGTTTATGTATTTAACAACTTGAGGTATGAAGACTCTCAGTTGGGTTTTTTTTACCTGTGTACACAACATTTTGCAGAAGATAGGCCATTTTTGCTAATCAGTAGCAGAGTGAGCCAAATTCAGTTTATGTCATTACTAGTTTTGTCAATAAAGTATCATAAAACAGCCTGATTTTTCTAATCCCATATGGAGGCACTGAGTGAGCACTCAGAAAAATATTTGGACTTGCTCACAGAGAAATTTCATATGCATTTCATGGGACACAAGTGAGAAACCCCAAAGAGTCTTCTTGCTTGCACTTTTCAGCTCAATCACCACATCCAGAATAAATAAGTGGCATAGGACCCAACAGCTTCAATTGAGAAGGAATCAGCTCCTACTTGGGTCACAAAAATCCTCATGATGACAAGTGCACACTATCCAAGAATTAAGTCACAGTGAAAGGAAAACTTGATCAGCAAAATGTTGGGCAGGCACTAGGATAAGCTATCCAAGGTCTAACAGGATGAAATGGCATTAACTCTGGCCTAATTTTTCCCAGCATCAAACAAATCTCCCATCATTATAGATTTTAATGCCTCAGTAATGAGTTAAGAGGATTTCATTATGAAACCACAGTATTCTTCCTTTAGAGAGTCCCTGGTTTCAGGATGGTAACATTAAAAACAGAAAACAGGACAATGATAATCATAATTGTAACTAACACTGAACACTTAGTACCGCTAAGCAGGATACCATGCACTTCACATGCACCATTTAATCTTCTAATTAACCTTGTAAAGGGTTATTTTTCTCACGTCACAGGAAAGGAAATGGAGGCTCACATACCAGACGTGCTCTGCACACTATCCCTGAGCCTGTGCCTGCTTTAGGGCCGTCAAACCGTGGCCCTCTGTTTCCACAACTTGAGCTCTTAACTGCCTCTTGTAAGTGACAAAGTTTAACTTTGCTAGGAAATTAAGCAAGTGCATTAAAATAGCAACCCACAAATACCTGTAACACACTGCTGGGTCCTAAGTAATAATGTATTGTGAGGAACAATTTATACCCAAGGCAACCTAACACCAAGACAATGGTGTACAATAATGTCAGTGAGCAGATGGTTATTACTGATGGCAATGCTTCTGTGACACACATTTGATTTGGGTTTTCTTTCCCATATAAATGAATCATCATAAAGACTTTGGTGTCCTATAGACAGCATAAATGATGTCATATTAACCTCAGGTAGCAGGCCTGCTTAAAAATGACATAAAAGCAAGTAATAATGAAGTGAATAAAGTGAAAACTCCTGGGAAGGGTGTTCTGGAGGATAACATGATAGGGAATGAGGAATGTGTCCATCATGTTTAGCACTTGTCAGTTTCTAGAGCCAGGATGAATAATGAGCTTTTCCCATATCCCTTTAAAATATGGATGTGCAGGCATATAAAAAGATTATAGATATATCTCATCTCTAGATAGTAATTACATAAATTTGTTATTAAAATACATATTAAAAAACATGGATATAAAAAAAAACACATGGATATGTACAGTTAAAAGATTTAAAAAAAAAAAGAAAAACCAGGCCTACGGCAGTGAGTTTGAAATAACTAGGTTTTGGCAAGACAAAAAGTTGAGGGATGAGCTATCATAAAAACAAACAAAACATCAAAATTTATCTCCAAAGAAAATAAAAAAGAAGTATTAGCTTGGGTGCCTGGGTGGCTCAGTTGGTTAAGCGACTGCCTTCAGCTCAGGTCATGATCCTGGAGTCCTGGGATCGAGTCCCACATCGGGCTCCCTGTTCGGCGGCGGGGAGTCTGCTTCTCCCTCTGACCCTCCCCCTCTCGTGCTCTCTCATTCTCTCTCTCTCTCAAATAAATAAATAAAATCTTTAAAAAAAAAAAAAAAGAAGTATTAGCTTGAGGTTTGACATATGGAAGAACTTCCAGATATGTGCAAACATTAGAAAAGGCCTGCATGAATAAACCCCCACCTCCCTGGGGGTACAAATTAACCTGCATAAATAACCCCCACCCCTCTGGGGGTACAAATTAACCTGAGGCCAAGGACTTTTTTCAGACACCGATAACCCAACTCCACACAGACTGAGAAAAGGTAGGAAAACACTGTGCTAAAGATCACCTAAGTCTCCCGACTTTTCCCCACCCTACAGGCCTACTTTGTAGCATGAAAATCTCATCCCATGGTTAAGTTCTTTCAGGAAGGTCAGTGTACAACTTCTCTTCCAAAATGCCCTTTGTTTCCCATTCAATTTACTACTGCCCAACTTTTCACATGTTTAGATATCCTACCCAAGCACAAAACAATTAATGGAAAGATACAGCAAAGTAGAATCATCTGCGCATTATTCTTCAATCTGAAACAAATTCTAGGCTGCTACCCCTTACACTGTCATAAGCCAAATGTATGATATTTATATCCAAATGCTGTTTTTTTTCCCTTTTAAAGTGCCCATACCTTATCTATCACTCGTGGAAATTTACAAAGATCATAAGCCACGTGTAGATACTTATGCATGCCATCTATTTCCAGGCACTCTCTTGGATGGAGTGGACCTTAAGAGTCTATAATTGTCTAATGTAACTGGAATCACATACACGTGGAAAGTTAACACCACAAAAGCACCAGGTAGGAGGAGAGCTAAAGGGGTGAGGGCTACGGTGAGGAAGCAGAGATCTGGGGCTGGGAGGCTTCCCCAGAGCACTGCCTTGGCCTGACATAAGATTAGTAGGTGTGCATAGGCCAAGGAATGAGGGAAGGGTATTCCAAATATGAAGGCACAGAGAAGTGGGGTGCCATACTCTGGAAGAACTACGATACTGGGTGAGCCTGAGGAACATCTCTAATTTTACCTCTACTATATCAGGCAGCCCCATAGCTGACCTGCAGGTGATAACACCACCTTCACTAGAAAATCATGTCAGCAATGAGTTAAAGCACTTTAAAACATGTGAGAGCCCCATAAATATTTGTTAAGTGGATTGCTTCTGAGCAGGATGCCGGGGAAGCCTTCACACAAGTGGCATATGACCAGGTTATTAAGGATTTTTCAAGGCGGTAGGTAGGTCCAGGAGGCGGAGTGTGGATGGGTATTTCGCACTGAAGGCAAAGCACAGAACGAGGCACGGAGGCATGAAAGGACAGACTAGGAAGAAGGCTCAGGGTACCAGAGCACTTCAGTCACCTCCTCACCTGTTGATACCATCCCCCGCGTTCCTTATCAACATCCTCTTCCCATCTGTACGACAAATCCAGACCGAGGACTTCCAGGCATCCACTCCTGTCCCCTCCCATCCATCCCCACACTGCACCAGAGTATTTGTAAGCCACCAAATTTGATCAGGCCACTCCTGCCTGAAGCATCTCAACTGTGCCCTTTGATCTTGGATACAATCTACAGTCCCTCACTTTGCTTAGTGCCCTCTTCATGCACTAGCTCACACCAGCTTCTAGCTCAGCTTCTGCCTTCCCCTCCAGTGCTCCACCCCCCAACCACACCCGCTTCCTTCCCCCTTCCCCACTGCAACCTTTACTCTGGCAGATCCTATGCATGGAAGCACCCTCGTTCACCTGTCCCACTTCCTGCTTCTCTTTATTTATGCCGCAACCCTCCTAGAACAGATTGGTCACTCCAGAGAAATCTCCCCTGACTCCTCCCCTCAAAGCCCAAGTCTAGGTTAGGACTTTCAGTTTACTTTCCAATCACACCCCAAATACCATTTAACAGTTAGTATGTAAGTGCTTGAGGGCTGTGCCTAGTCTGGTACACCAGGTACCATCAGCTCAGTGTGCGCACAGGAGGTGTGTGTGGAACAGGTGGTCTGCTGGGTTGTGAGGTTGGACAGCAGACTGGGGACAAAATGGGGAAAACTTTGGAAGCCAGTAAATCCTTAGAACTTTATTCTGGAGACAATCAGGAGAAGACAGCTGAGCCCTGCGGTGGCCTTGCTTGTCAACACCGCTGGACTCCATCACTAATCTCAGCACCAACCAGAATGGCTGACTCAACTTCAAAGAAGCAGAAAGAAACTCCACATCTGCTTCCCACCTCCCCCTGCATCCACCTGAGTGAGCAGTCCTCAGAGCAGCAGTGCTGCATCATTACCCAGCAGGCCACAATTACAGAGCCTTCCACCTCACCTGCCTCCTTAGAAACTTGGGTCTGCCCACCTGCTCAAGGCAGTGAGCAGTTCTGGGTGACACTGACTTATGACCATAAGAGATTACCCCCACTTTAGATGGGCTCCTGTTTCCACATCTATTCTCTAACTTGGGACCTCAAATTTACCCCACTTTGAAAGAGGACATTCCTCCCCCTCTTAAAAGCAAGTTCCTTCCCATCCACTCCCCCTCCCCATTCCCCCCATGGCAGTCATTTTGCTTCTGGTGATGACCACCACCAGATTCAGACCTCTGATCCGCACCCCCCGCCCCCAGCTCTGGCCCCTGGGAGTGCACTTCCCTGCTCAGAATGGACGTCACAGTCAGCCATTCCATAAATACTCTTGATGCTGTGTCCACCTCTGTGGAACCTTAATCCTAGGGAACTCCAACTGGAGGAACCGTTGATTTTGCTGAGACTCGAAATGTCAAGATGAATTCCTAAAAACTCCCTCTCCTTAAGTCATGTCACTTTTTACATGCTACTACCTGGATGAACCTCGAAAATATTATGCTAAATGAAACAGGCCAGATACAAAAGGTTACATATGTTGTATAATTCTACTTATATGAAATATGCAGAACAGGCAAATGCATCAAGATAGAAAGATTAGTGGTGGCCTAGAGGCTGTGGGGGCAGGGAGAAAAGAGTGACCGCTAATGGGCCCAGGGTCTCCTTAGGGGGCGACAACAATGTTCTGGAATTAGAAGTGATGGGAGCACAACATTGTGGTTGAACTAAACGCCACCGAATTGTCCACTTTAAAATGGGTAATACTATGTGGTTTTCACTTCAAAAAAAAATTCAAATGCTTAAAAAAAAAAAAAAAATCATTCTTTTCCCTTCAAATTCATAAAAAGTGGCTTTCCATCTTCCCACCTGCACTCTGGATCCTTTCCTGCCTCTTTCAAGAATTTATTTAACTCCGATTTCCTTTTACCTTCAATTTCCTCTGTCTATAAGATTCTTTTTTCTGCTGACAAATCTGTTCAAGTCTCCCCAACCTAAAAATCCTTCCCTTAACCTTGTTTTCCTCTTAAATCTCATCTAGAAGCAACTCAAAATCTCATAAAAAGCAGCCAGTATCAACAGCCTCCATTTCTTCAGCTCCAGCATTCCCTCTAGAGTTCCCTCCCCAGTGATAAGGCAGTCTACAGACAGTGAAATCTACCTGCTACAACACTTCTAAAACTGACAAAATACACCCAAAAACTTCTAAAAATGAATGGAAGAGACTGCAAGAAACGGAGGTCAAGAAAGAGCCAGGCATGAGTCATTAAAAAGATGCTGCCAGACACCCTTGGAGCTGCACTGCCCAATAAGAGGGACATGAGCCCCATGTAGCTATTTAAAAGTAAATTAATTAAACTAAAAACTCAGCTCCTCAGTTGCACTAGTGATATTTCAAGTGCTGAATAACTGCCTGTGGCTGCTACTGACTATTATATTGGACAGTGCAAAATATACCTCCTGGAAAAATCTTGGTATGTAGAAATAGTGCTGTTCACTATGTACCTGATGTAGAGATCACAGAACCAGAGGCTATGAACGTTGTGAAAGAATCCTCTAGAGTAAAATCAAGGAGAGGTGCATGCAGTGCTTGCTAAACCCCAACTAGAGTTCTACGTCATCAGACATTACAAAAAAAAAGGTCAGAAGAACCTTTCTTTAACACATGAAATTACAAAGGTTAAATGGAGTAAACAGAACAAGATGGAGAAGTGGGACAGGATGCAACAAATTTTTATTAAAGCAAAAGCATTGTCCAAAATCAACAGTTAAAGAAAAAGTCAAATAGGCAAATAATATCAAATAGGCATGAACAAAAAAATAAATCGGCTATTTTAAAAACTATTCCAAAAAACAGTCAATTTAAAGGCCCAAATATTAATGTATAAATAGCAAACAGAATGGGACAAATAAAAAAATAAAATGAACATCTAAAAAGCTATTTATGCTATTGAGACCTTAGTCTCTTAATTTAGTCCTTTCTGCTTTGGATTTTAAAAAAACTGACCACTACAGTCTTCCATGAGCATCCACACAAGCAACCAGTATTGTTAGAGGGCATGGATTTACTTTTAAATATTATCCTAAATAGGGTACCCCACACATTTATTTGATAAAATGACCTAAACAAGCCTACCTAATGATGTTCAAATATGAAGGTGATATTCAGGAGGTAATAGCTGCTGAAATAAGAAAAGAAAAAAAAAAAAAAGATGTTTTCGTAGCTAAGTAGAAAGGCAGTCCTTATTTTAAAATTAAATAAATAGGATCTGATTAGAACAGGTTTCTCAAAGTATAGGCCAGACACCCCTGAGGGTCCTTGGGCCCTTTTTCAGGGGTTCCACAGGACCCAAACTATTTGTGCTATATTATTAAGAGATTATGTGTTTAATCTCATCTCTCTCATCATTGTAAAGTGTCTTAGAGACTGCATGATGTGTGATATACCAAAACATTGAATGCAGAAGCAGATTAAAGAACCCAGATGCATAATATGTTGGTAAAAATGTCAAAATAATGCCTACTTGCACTAATTTTTTTGTTTTGGAAAATATAGGTTATTTATGTTATCATGTAATGGACTCATTATTATTTTTAGATGTATTACCATTTAAATTATTTAAAAATAATTTAAAAATAATTTCTAATAGAGTAAATACCAAGATATAACCCACATAAATGAAAGTTCTTAATTTTTAAAAGTTGTAGGTCCTAAGACCAAAAGTTTTGAGAACTGATGTATTAACAATTGTGTATAGAATCTTTCCCTCTCTACAAGGTTTTACTACTAAAAAGATATTATAAATTTAGCTTCCCAATTTAACAGTGAATATCCCAAATATACTTCAAAGAGAATGTCTTTATACTTTAGTGGGAGTTAAATTTCACTTGGAGTACAGAGTTTAAAAACTGCACCCTCAAATACTTGAAGCTCGTTTAAATGTAGTCATTCTGAAAGCAAGCTAACGATAATGAATGAAACATAATAAATATATTTTAAAGTACCCCATGAGATTAGAGGCTCTTAACTATAGGAAACAAACTAAGGGTTGCTGGAGGGGAGGTTGGAGGGGGTTGGGTAACTGGGAGATGGACATTAAGGAGGGCACATCATGTAGTGAGCACTGGGTGTTATATAAGGCTGATGAATCACTGACCTCTACCTCTGAAACCAATAATACGCTATATGTTAATTAATTAAATTTAAATTAAAAAAAAAATAAAGTACCCCATGAGATAATTAAGTTCTTACTGATTCCTCACCAGCTCATCAAGTTATATATAGTATGGTATGATGAGAAACTCAACACCAATCAGACAGGATGAGCTGATTTTCACATTACTATGTGGGCATAAAAACTCTGAAAGTTTCTTTAGTCAAAGAATGATACTGACTCCCCCTCCAAATGAGGCTACTCCTCGTGGACACTCTAACTCACCAAAAATTAAAATTTAAAGTCACAAATAACAAGAGCTGCAAGTTTCCTGTGGCTCAATCACATTAGGCAGCTCTGCAAGGAGAATATGTCCATTCATCAACCACGACACAAAAGCTGAAGTACTTATATATTCTTTTTATAGGAAGAGAAAAGGCTAGCTTAGAATGAAAGTCAAAAATTCATTTTCCTGACTTCAATTTGCCACAACAAAACACCTTGTAAAAAACCACACTTTCCATTTGTCTGCTGTCACTTCAGTTGTCAATTTTCACCAGGTCCTCGTTAGACTCATTTTGCAATTCAGTTCAAGTTAGCATCATGCAGGTTTTTCAAAACTTCAAAATGCAGCCTCCTCAGACAGAAAGCTTCCCCCCCGACAGGCTGCAGCATGGTCACTATCTACTCCCAGCATCACCAGCTGGGCTGTGTGCTCACCTCCTTTCTTCCTCTAAATGAGGTGTCAGGTGCAGGTATGGCCCTGACATTGTACAGAAATATTCTAATTACCAGAAGGAAAGCAGAGTCCCAGCTTAAGGAAGAAAAAGCAGGTCAGCAGAGAGAGATAAAGAATGGATACAAACAAAAGAGGGAGAAAACTGCATGACACTCCCTTCTCCTCCAAAATAAGAATCTAAGAGTGACATTTCACCTCTCCAAGCATGACTTCTTTCACTGTTTGAAGCGTATTTGTTTGGAACAGAGCAGTGTCAATGAGAGAACAAATCTTGTGTGAAGCTTAACACTTACTTGCTCAAAGGTATATTACCTACTCCCATCTGTTAGGAAGAAACTCCATACTTTTCATCCAGAGCTCAGAGCATTCACCTTTAGGTCATAGCCACAGAGCAGGTATTTTTGTAAGTTTCTCTCCACAAAATGTTTCCTCTATTTGCTTTCTTAGTTTGGACAATGTTACAGAGATGCCTATAAGCCAAGCAGACTTGTTTCACTAAGGGAAACAAGAATTCAATTCAAAGAAAAAGTTGACTTGTTAATGGGCACCGAACGAGACCAACACTTTCTCCTTCCTCTCCTTTTCAACAGGGCTTCAAACCATCTTGCACTCGGTTTCCGCTTTCTGGATGTTTGGGGGGGCTTTGTCTTATAGGGATACCGATTAATGTAAATGACAACCTACAATTTAGGACACATAAATCTTAATCAAAGGGCAAAGGGAAGGGAGAACAGAAAGTTTAGTTGGTCTAGCCAGAATGAATGAGATTTGTTTCACTCTTATGTCCTTTTTTGAAACTTTTTTTTTCTTTTTTAGATTTTATCTATTTATTTGACACACAGAGAGAGAGAGCACAAGCAGGGCGAACAACTGAGGCAGGGAGAAGCGGACTCCCTGCTGAGCAGGGAGCCCAACACAGGGCCCATCCCAGGACCCCTGGATCATGACCTGAGCCAAAGGCAGACCCCTAACCGACTGGCAACCGAGGCACCCTGTATTTCCTTTTCTGAAGAATTAAATATAAGTAATTCAATGAAATCAAAGTGATTTCATGTGTGGTTTATGGAAGTCATTATTAGTCATACCTCCTATCTTCAGAGGCTTTAAAAAAATTTAATTATATTTAGTACAGTCTTTACTGAAACATCTTCCTTTTCTTCTTTTAAGCTCCAATTACATGGTGCAAATGCCACCAAGTAAAGGGCAGTGATCAAACAAATAAAACAGCATCAACAGGCAGTTGATGGGAAGGGAAGGCAATGTGGTGCACAGAAAAAAAATCTGTCATCTCAATACGTTCTACACAGTTGCCCTGAAATGGTTTCTCTCTCATTTCTCAGGAAACAGGCTGTAATTTCAATCACTACAACCAAGCTCATTACGAAGAACAAAGGAATTTGGAAACCAAGAACTTTCAGGATGTAACCACGCCTAAAATAGGTGTATACATAGTTCAACAGCAAATTGATACTTCTAAAACAGCTATGGAAGTGATACAGCAAGGAGCATCCACGTCTCTTTGTCCAGCACAAGCCAAGCTTTGCTTAGGGCTCCATCCTACCTGACTCAGTAAGGGAGATCTCACAGTTTCAGGACCTGGAAATAGGACCCCAAGTGACCAGCACGGTGACAGACCAACCTGAACCAGAGAGGCTTCTGGGAAGGTGACCTGCAGCACAGAACATCAAATATGCAAGACAGGGTCACAGAAGTATGTTATTTTTATTTTACTTAAATGTATTGGTTATTTATTTAGTATTAATTGTATTTATTAAAAAGTTTAAGGGTATATAGAATCCGAATGGCAGCAGAAATAATTTTGGTAAAGCACTAGGAAAAACTTAATTTTAAGGAATATAACGTAACTGGATTTTTTACAAGGGTTGCTGAGTCTCTACGCTGGAGAAATTTAAAGAAACAGTACAGATAAAAATCATGACCAGTGACACCCAATCCTGCATCCCAATCCTAGACATCGAGGGCCAGTTTGCATCTGCTCTCTCTCCACCTCCACACATGTGAAGCTCCTGAACCTCAAACTCAGTAAGCCAGAAACTGAATTCATCATACTTCTCTTACAATCTTCTCTTCCTTCTGATCCCCATATTTCTGTTACCAGCTCTATAACCTTCCCTGGAGTCCAGCCCCGAGAAAGTACACTCCATCCCTCACCCATCCTGGATACCTGGCCACCCAGGCCTCTGGTCTTGTATAAGTTCTGCAATTTCAGCCTCCCCTCCCCCAACCCCCTCCCCCTCCAGGCTCACCCCATCACTTCTCTACCTGCAGAACTTCCTCCTAGCCAATCCCTGTAACAAATGGATCTGTCCCACTGATCCCTCTTAAAGCACAGCTCTCCTTCACTAGGCAAACAAATACCATTGTTTTAGTTTTCCATGGCTACTGTAACAAACAGCCACAAACTAAAGAGCTTAAAACAAAACAAACTTCTCTTACATTTCAGGAGATCAGGAGTCTCAGATGAGTCTCAGACTAAAATCAAAGATGGCAGCAGGACTGCGCTACTTTCCGGAGGCTCTACAGGAGAATCATCCTTCCTGCTTTCATTTGTTTCAAGGTCCCTTCAACCATCTTCAAAGCAAGCAACACTGGACCAAGTCTCCTTGTACCACCACTGTTCTAGTTCTCTTCTCCTCGCTCTTCCACAATTTAGGACACCTGTAATTACACTGATTTCACCTGGATAATTTGGGATACTCTCCTATTTCAGTTAGCTGATCAACAACCTTAATTCCATCTGCAACCTTAATTCCCCTTTCCCTGTAACCTAACATCTTCACAGGTGCTGGGAATTAGGACACAGCCATCTTTGGGGTGCTGCTATTCTGCTGACCACAACCACCTGATACAATGCACCAAGAGGCAAAAGTTAAAAAAAAAAAATGCAGAATTTGCTGTCAAGAAAATCACACTAAGTCCTTTGATACCAAGTGTTAATTGGCTCCCTGTTGTTTAAAGAATTAAGTCTAATCCACTTAGTCTTACATTAAAGGCTTCCATGATTTCAAAATACTTCTGCAGCATTATCTTCTACTACTTCCTTGTAGTACCCTACACTGGACTCAAACTACAGAACTCAGGAGCACCAAACACACCTGGGATTCTCCACAGTCTCATGTAATTTGCTCTATCCAGAGGCCCTCTCCATTCTCCTGTGCAAATTATTCTCATTTCTTAAGACCCAGATCCAAAGCCTCTTAGCTTCTCTTTATCTCTGCCTTCTCAGAAGCCCACAAGCCCTGTTCTGCCAAATTGGCAGATCCATCAGTGACAAAGGAGAACAAGTTTAGGCAGAGGTAGTCTTGGGTGCTGTTCTACAGCTAGCTGGGTGACTTTGGGCAAGCTATTTCAATTTTCAACCTCACTTTCAACATTCGTCAAGTGAAAAGGCAGGCCAAGTTATTTCTAAATTCTTTCCCTTTTTTTTTTTTTTTTTTAAGATTTATTTATTTAGAGAGGGGGAGAGAGAGAGAGAGAATGTGTGGGGAGGGGCAGAATCTTTTGAGCAGACTCCGGCTATGCTTGGAGCCTGCCCCGGGGCTCGATCCCATGACTCATGAGATCATGACCTGAACTGAAACTGGGAGCCGGATGCTCATCCAAATGAGCCACTCAGGTGCCCCTCTTTCCCAGTTCTTAAGCTCCATGAAATTGACAGGACTTGTACCCACTTCTCCCCATCCCCAAAGCCACTGTTCTGGTCATCTAGACTGGATGAATGCACTCCCTCCCGATGGATCATCTCTGCCTCCAGTCTGGTACTGCTCCTCACCCCCCAAAAGCATCTTTCTGGTTACTCACCTCCTCACAACCAGTTAAAAGCTTGCAGGAAAATGTCCAAACTCCTCAGTGTGGCCCCCCCAGGGCCCACGTGATCAGGCCTCTGCGTCCTCATCTGGTTTTCCTCACTGACTTTTTCAGTTCCTCACATGCTCCTCCATCCCCCAGCCCCTCTCTCAGAGCCTCTGCTAGAATACTCTGCCTATTTCCTCTTTCCACCAGACAGATTCCTGCTTATTCTCCAGGCAACCTTTCCTGATCCTCCCCATATGAATTAGGTGTCCTTCCTGTTCTCATGGCACCCTGCACTCAACTTATAATTCCCATCACTGTAGTATTGACACCTATTCACTTGTCAGTATCCTCCCCCTGAATCTAAATTCCACGTGGGCAGGACTGTCAAACTCATCTACCACCTGTGGTATAGATTGGGGGTTATTGCCTAACTTCTGTATAGAGTAGCAGGACTTCTAGCTGCTTATGGCCAGAATCAACTGAGACTTTTCCAGCTTCTCTTGCAGCTAATGTAGTCACATGTTTAAGTTCTGGCCAAGGAGACAAGCAAAATTATCTAGGGGCAGTTTCTGGGAACCTACCCTAAGAGAAGGCATGGATGACCCTTCTGCCCCTTCTTTGTCCCTTCAGCCTGCTGGCTGGAAGATGGGGCTATCACACTCTAAGCCTGCTGCACAGTGAACTAGCAGTGAGCCTATGGATGGTTAAACCAGTCCTGGACCACCTCTGCAACCTTTTATGGGAGATATAAACTTCTACCTTATTTTGAGATCCCCCTGCGGAAGCCACTATTGTTTTAAAATCTCCATCACTTACAGCCAAACCTTACTGTAAAAGACATGGCCATTTCACAGTACCAAAAATTATGTTGACTCAAGTACACACCTCACCTCTTCCGCTGGATTATAATCTCTTTGCCAGTGGGTGTACGGTCATGTGTCACGGCAGGATCTATACTCCTTAGCAGAGGGTAGCACACAAAATTCCTCAATGGTGAGGGAGTGTGAATGACAATGAATTAATGATCGTGTGGCTACTGACACAGACAGGCTTTGTCCAACCTATACAGTCTACTTCAACCTGGAATCAACGTTGTGGCCAACCAAAATAAGGTTAAAAAAGTGTGTCAGCTTCCATCACTATTTTATCATGAAATAGCTGTATGTCAAGATACCAGAGTTTACTCTATTCCTTCCCTGGGCACAGTGCCACAGGTGTGGTCTCTCACTGGCATATTCTACATGAACGCTTGGAACACATGAAACACAGACTGCCAATTGCAAATAATCGCACGTGTCACCTTTGCTCCTGGCTAAGTGGGAGGTCCGGCAATTTGTACGGTCTGAGGGTTACTGCTGCTCTTCTCCCTCAGCTAGGAGTAGGAAATGGTAACCCTACAGGCAGGGAAGCCAGCTCTCCACAGTCCCCTGCTAGGTGGGCTCCTCATTCCTGAAATATTATGCATTCTCAGGCTATCAAGGTACACTCATCTCCACACAGCCATTAGCACAGATTACTGAACTGATACTGGAAAGCTACATCTTTAGAGACACAGTCATGCAAATAATTGCTAGACAGCTACCACCTGCCTGATGGTCTATACGTACCGAGGACACAGAGATAAACGTGCCAGGCACTGAGCAAAGAGAAAAGGAAAAGCCATTCTTACATTAAGAATGAGGAAACTGAGGCACACAAAGGTTAGGTATTAGAACTAAGGTTAAACAAGCAGGAAGGGGTGGGAACATCTGATTCAATCAAAAGGATCACAGGCTCTAGGGTGTGAGGATTTGACTCACGAAGAACAGGGCTTTTTCTGCTACTAAATTCACTTTACTTTTGTGTTTATTGTTTTTGCTGGGGAGCACCTGGTGAGGAGGCATTCAAATACAGCCTGTGCAGAGTAGAGATGGGGACAGACGGGCACATTTGGAGAAATGGAAGTCTGTGGTGCGTTGAGTGAGGAGTGCACACAGGAAAGTGGCAGGAAATGAAGCTGGATCAAGAACGGCCCCGGAGAGAGAGAAAATGAAGCTTTTAGGATGGAGTGAAAGATCCTGTTAACATGTCAGGATAACACTGTGACAAGAGAGTAGGGACCAGACCACAGGGGAGACAGGAAGGAGACAGGGAGAAACTACAGTTGTCCAGTTAGGAACCGAAGTGCTGCAAGGTTTGGACGATGGGAGGGGAAGGGGCCGCAGAGAGGGACAGAGAGGAGCCTGAAAGGACAATACTTGGTGACTGACAGCTAGAGTGGGGGAAGGAAGGACATGGCTGATGAGAGAGAAGGACCCAGACACCACTGCCAGCTCGAAGGCTTGGGCAAACTGGTGGATGGTGGTGCTCCTGACCAAGCTGGCTAACAGGGCAGAGAGGTTTGGAGGGCATCCAGGTGAACCTAGCTGATGAGAAGTGGAGTCTGAAGCTCAGAAGAGGTGGATTAGAAAGAAATGAGATGGAAATTGGGTGGACAGTCAAACCTATGGCCACGTATATCACCCACTGAGATTGGTCTTCCAACAATACTTTGCAATTACTCACCTAAATCTTGAATTTTGGGAAGCCCTTTAAAATATGCCAGTCCCATTTCTCAAAATGATGATAAACTCAAGCATGAAGCTCTGTACGAAGGCTCAGTGAAAAGCACCCCTCTCACTGTGTACTGCATTCATAGCCGTTATCCTTTGGGGTCACTGAGCCTATTGCAAACCTACCACTCCTTGCCAAGTAAACAAAAAGGAGCTGCCCTGAAGAGGAAGCAAGCATAGTATTTATAGCATTCTCCTTGGGACATGGAAGTCCTGAGATACTGTGTTTAAGGGGCTCTTTGGAGAAGCTCTGACCTGTTTCACAGGGCAACCACTGTCTCCTCTGCAAGCATGCTTCAAGAAAATCAATGGCCAAAGTCCATCATGGACATCCAGATCTTTTGCATGCCTCCAATGGCTGTCTTAAAGACTAAGCTTAAAGCGTCTACGAAATGCTTCATATTCCTAAACATCTAAGTCAGACTGCCAATTGCAAATAGCTGGGAGATAAACATTTAAGGGGCTTTTAAGCTTTTCTGCTACAGGCAGCTACTTATAATTCTTATCTGATTGCAGTCTCTTAACTGATGTGATTACTTGAATATTCAAAATAAATTATCATGTTCTTCAAGCTAATTCATATGAATACACAAAAGCAGCATCATAGCCTTGGTTGAAATTAAAAGAGGGTGGAAAAATATAATTTACAAAGATAGGTTATGCAACCCCCAGGAGAAGTCTTGAAGGATTTAAATTCGAGCCTGTGTAACATAAGTAAGGCACGTGACATGAAAACACATTTCTTTGTTTAAACTGAATCCAAACACCCACATTTTACAAATGTTACTTGGGTATGGAGGTGAATGAGGAGAGGGAGAGGCAGAGTTCAAATGTGTTAAAACACACACACACACACACACACACACACACAGTTTGGGGCGCCTGGGTGGCTCAGTGGGTTAAGCGTCTGCCTTCGGCTCAGGTCATGATCTCAGGATTCTGAGACCGAGCCCCGTGTGAGCTCCCTGCTCAATGAAGAGTCGGCTTGTCCCTCTCCTTCTGCTCCTCCCCCTGCTTGTGCTCACTCTAATTAAAAAAAAAAAAAAAAAAAAATCTAAAAAAAGAAAAGTTTGTCACAATGTGGCACTTTTAAAAGCAAACACAATGTAGTAATCATTTATTCATCTCTTCTACAGAGTGTGTCCAAAGCCAAGAGTTACCACCTGGTCACAGTCCATGTTAATATGTAGGCCACTCTGAATTTTGTGATTCTCTTGTTTTAGGAATTGTGGTACCCATAACCATCATAATGTTGTTAGATCTACTGACCCACACCCAGAAAGAAAATGAAAAGTTCTAAGAGAGTCTAATAATCCCAAGAGAACTAAGGGTGGTGATAAACGTGTCTATCTTGAGCCTGAACAGGTGGCCCTTAACGGGCCCTGTGTCAGAATGACCTACTAGATGTTTTCAAACTGCACATGACTTACACCTCAGTCCAAGGGAAATCAGACAAGCTGGAGACAGAGGCTCCCTAGAGGATTTGGGTGCCCTTCCCTCCCAGCCCACACCTCTCAGGTCTTATACACCTTGTAAATCAAACCAGCTGCAGCTGAGGCCAGGTAAGGAAACTGATGCTGGATGCCCATGGCCAGTCACACCAGTCCAGCCTACTGGCACCTGAGCTTTTGAGCATGGATTTTTTACACCAATGATTCTAGAGCTCTTCCAGAGCTACACAGTACCTGTGCTTCTGATTACCTGATTGCAGAATTCTGAAAAAAGGACTCGGAGAAGAAACAAAAGGTTACCCTTTCAAGACTGATGATAAATGTTAAGAATTAGCTTTCTTTGTCTAAACCTTTGTTTAGTTATTGTCAAAAGTTCTATATTGGTTATACTGTCAACCTCTCAGAATGTAATGATGAATAAGAAACTCAACTTTGGGGGCGCCTGGGTGGCTCAGTCGGTTAAGCGTCTGCCTTCGGCTCAGGTCATGATCCTGGGGTCCTGGGATCGAGCCCCGCATCGGGCTCCTTGCTCTACGGGAAGCCTGCTTCTCCCTCTCCCTCTGCTGTTCCCCCTGCTTGTGTTCCCTCTCTCTCTCTCTCTGTCAAATAAATAAATAAAATCTTTAAAAAAAAAAAAAAAAAGAAACTCAACTTTGTTTCCTCTAGCTCTCTGTCTAGAGCTGCAAATGCAAAGATGCCTGCCTGGTCTCAGAGGCTTCCTGTGGCAGGATGGCTGAGAGCGGACTATAGCCAGACTGCCTGGATTCGAAACCTGGTTCTGCCAGCTAGTGGCTGTGCAGCCTTGCACAGGTCACTTCACCTTTCTTAGTTTCCACATCTGTAAAATTGGGGTACCTACCTTCTGGGGTTTTGTGAGGCCAAAATAAGTATCGGTAGAGCACTTTAGAAAAGTGCCTAGCATGTGCTATTGAACAGCTATATTCAGCACCCACAGAATAGGCTCATTCTTTTTATAAGTTGCAAAGTACTCCATTGCCCAGCTGTAATTTATTCTTCTGAAGGACATTTGTATCTTACAATTGTATCTTACAATCTTTTGTTATTGTATCTTACAATTGTATCTTACAATCTTTCGTTATTACAAACAGTGCTTCAATGGACATCCTATACAACAGAGAGATCTTTTTACCATGATCATCAAATGCAGTCCCCTACTTAACTTTCATGTTTAATACTGACGGTTTGAACACCCTTCCAAAGTAGGCACAGGTATTACCACCTCCAAGTTCTACCCAGTCATAAGGGGCAGAGTTGGAACTCCATCCAGATGTGTGGCTGCTAACCTGAAAGGCAGCTGCTTTAATTCACTTCCCACAACTTTGCTTACTTAAAACAAAACAAAACATACTAGACGCTCTTATAAATGTACCTCAGATCCACAGTAAATATTTAGAAGTTCTGTAAGAAAGAAAACTCAAATTTTCACAGAGGTTCATATCTGCTCACAAAAACGGCAGATGGAGGTAACAACTTCTGTAAATATAAAAGTAATTTATTTCTTCTGCCAAAGACTGAAGCAGAAGTACCCCGAACACTACCGCCTGGGGACATACACCACCCTGCCACACTCCCAGAGAAGTAAATGAATAATTATCGAATTTGGTATCATGAGAACTATTCTTTGGGGAAAGAGAAATTCATAACAATTACTCTGTAGTAGCATTTGCTATGCCAAGACAAGAGGAGAACAGGTACTCTGGGGTTCAGCATAACAGATACAATAAAGACCTGAATGGCCAATTCTCCAGCATGGCTTTAATTAGGTCTTTTTTTTTTTTTAAGATTTTATTTATTTACTTGACAGAGAGAGACACAGCAAGAGAGGGAACACAAGCAGGGGGAGTGGGAGAGGGAGAAGCAGGCTTCCCGCCAAGCAGGGAGCCCGGTGCGGGGTTCGATCCCAGGACCCTGAGATGATCATGACCCGAGCCGGAGGCTGACGCTTAATGGCTGAGCCACCCAGGCGTCCTAATTAGGTCTTTTTAGTATGGGCTTATAAAGATTGTCCTGACAGGGTGAAATTGTTGACAATGGGGACAGGAAAGGGCAACTTCATAGAGATGGAAACTGTAACCAGCATGTGCTAGCAGGAGGGTGCTAACGTAGTAGAAGGATTATACTTAGAAATTGCAGGTGTTTCAAGAAAATGGTTATTCTCCTAACGAGAGAAAGCATGACAGTACCAGCACTAAAAACATTTTTTAAAAAGAAATGATTTCCTAAATCCCTGTCAGCAAAGACATCAAACAAAAGTACAAATGTCTAATTTAAGAAAGATGGTTACACATCACTGTACTTCAAACACAAATGGCAGGGGCCTGGGGAGGAGGAAGGGTGGGAATTTAGTCTTTCTGAACCACACAAATCTAAAAGGAAATACACACGAGTCAAAAAAAAAAAAAAATTCCCATTGAGGAAATATGCCAGCAGGAGCCCAGTGGGAACCAAACAGTTTGCTAATGATAACATTTATGGGTTCAAAGGGGGATCATCGGGGATATGTGTGGGTGAGTGGGGGGGAGATTCTATTACAAATACTCAAAATTAGGTCAGGTTACCTTCCTAAACAATTTACTTTGCTAGGCCAGAACACGTCCAGCAGTTAAACTTAACCCCTTAAGGAGAAAATTGTAACTTCCATCACTGATTTTGACATTGCTTTTCTAAGACCTAAATGCTTTCAACTTCCACTCTCTACCCCTAGTCAAACAGAAACAAGGGATTTGCTTTTGGCAAAAGTGAAAATAAAAAATTTTAGTTCTTGGAAGTCGCCTTAATCTTTTAAAGAAAAAAAGACCAATACCCAGAGTTGATTTTCTCTTGGTTGGTGGCAAGTTAGGATAGGAAGCCATGGCAGCCAGGTTCTATACAAGGGTGAGGCCCCCCTACTTAAACAACTATGCCTTCCCATCTTCTCAAATTACTTCAGTTGTAATAAAGAATTATGTATGTGCTTTACTATAATCCTGTATCATGAGGCATCACTGATTTTCCTATCTGTTACGCAAGCTGGGTAAGTCAGCTGATGGATAGAGCCCAGAAGCCTTGGTTCTTACTTCTGGCTCCAGCTGCATGAGCTTTATCAATACTGGATTTTCCTACTCTCACCAATGATACTTCATTAAAAGTTGAGAAGCATCCCGATTTCAGTAATATTAATATGTGAAGTGCCTGCAGTGATTTTAAGAGGTCACGGATTATAACCTGCATCTCTACCAAGATATGTTAAAATATGAACAACTCTGAAAATGGATAAAATGGGGAAACACGTAGTTGTAGAAGGGCAACAAAAAGAAAGTGGCCAACAGAGGTGTGTGTGTGTGTGTATGTGTGTGTGTGCGCGCGCACGCGAAGCAGCTTGTCCAGATATGTATCTGGGCCGTTTGCATATTCCACCTGATTGCAAAGCTTCCTTTTTCTTCCTCTATAACACCACGTTTCTTTGACCACTCAGTCTTATGAGTGCTCTTCGTCTTGTTGGCCCTCAAATCCATTGGTCTCCAGGTCTCATAGATCTTATCCTAGAAATAATCTAATACAATTAATTAGCTCTCTCCAGCCTGTGCTCATGGCTGTAGCGCCACCTGGGGCATTCTCACTGCCCTGGCCACCTCTAACAGCCTCCCAAACCATCTCCACAGTCCATCTGTCCAAGCCAATCCATCCTACACATTCTGGTAAGAGTCATACTCCTGGAGCACTGCATTCATAATGTACTCCTAGTTCAAAAGCTTCAGTGCTACTCTGTAACCTCAGGACAGAGGGCAGGCTAGGGGCTCAAGATGACCTGGACTCGAATGTTCTGTGACCCTGGCCAAGTGTCTAAACTTCGCTAAGCCTCCAATTCTTCATCTGTAAAGTGGGAAGGCTCACGGTACCAATTAATAGCAATTGGAATAGCAATTGGGTTTGACACATAATAAGAGCTCAGTAATAAACAGCCACTATTATCATCAAGAACTTGCCTTTCTAACCTTTTCTTCCACTTCTGTACTATCAGCTTCAGCCAACTGGGCTACTTGCTTTTTGCCCAGTGATTCCACAGATGTTTGCTCTCCAAACTCCTTCTCTCCTGGAATGCCTGTCCTATCTCTTCAAATCAGTAAGATTCCTCTATGACATTTAAGGCTACATTCAAATGTAGACTCAATTCTACCTACTTTACTTTAATCCAATCATCTCTCTAGTACTGACATCTTGGAGGCCCTTACAGTTCACAATGTGGCTGACTTACCCCATGTTCACACTGGCCCTCACTGAAGGTATGGTAGCAGCCCAATAGGTGAGGTGAGATTTAAATCCACTTCCTCAGTTCTGGGATGGGTCTCCCAGGTTATCAGATTTCCACTGTTTTAGTTATTACTTCAAGTAACCAGGTTTAAGTTAATCACCTCAAAGCCAAGGACCCTCTTTGAAAGGTGGTGGGAAGTGAAGTGCCTACATGAGAGTATGTTAATGGGGGTCCAGATCGTTGCTGGCAGTCATCTTGCAAAACCAGCCTATGGACTATGGATAGAAAGTTTTGCCCTGAGGATTTTTCAAGTCAGGTAGTCATTTAAGCCCATTTGAGTCAGGTTTTCTGTTTCCTGTACTGAAAGCATCCTAACCAATCTTATAGTGGTAAGCACTGATATGTCTAACATAGATAGCTCTGCCACATAAAGCTTTCCCAGACATCCTCACGAAAGTCCTCCAGAAATCTGTGTTTGACCCCTTTTTAGTCCAAGGCATAGATTTAGTATGGGTATGAAAGAATTAACACATCAACTAATTCAGGCAGACGTTTGGAGTCAGAACTGTGTCATTCAACTTTGTATATAACCTCTCCTAACATACACAAAGTACACATAACTGATAAGTCAATGAATAAAAAAGGCATCTAGAAAAAAAGGGAAGGGAATAGATTTTAGGTAGATCTGAAAGATGACAAGCTGTTAGGTTGACTAGGTTAGATTTTTAAGTTAAAGTATAAGAGTTACATAGATGGCACACAGCCGACTGAACAAATCCTAGTGACTTCATAGGGATACCGGAATTTGTACCTGTGAAAACCTAAAGTTTTGAATATTTTCCCAGTTACTTGAGATTCTTGAGATTTATTCTTGGCTACATCCTCTAAATCTCACTGCCCCTTCCCCAGGAAGAAAAATAAGGAAGCATTTATTAAACCACTCTTTGGTGGACCCCAAGCCGAGCTTTCATTTGTAGCTCCTGAAATCTGTAAAAATTCTGCAACAGGAAACACCCATTTATACATAAGAAAATTGGGTTAAGGGAATGAGGACAGTATTTGAAGTCATAAGGCACTTTTCTTGAAAAATCTGTCACATTTTAATATGCTTTCTACTTTCACTTTTCAGCGAAGTTCCATATTCTGTAAAATTAGCCATCTGTAGCCATCAATAACATTTTCCTTTTTGTCTTCAGTTAGAAATGGAAGAGAAATGAAAATGCAAAAAGAGAAACGGTACAAGAAAAGCTCCCGGCAATGAGAAGTTATAATCTGGGGTAAGAACCTAAAAGGGCCATGAGCGACATTTCTCCTTCAATTGCGGAGCTTTCCGGGAGAATCCCAGGCAGCATCTGAGCTGACTACAAAAGTGATTCACTCGTGTCCTAACCGAAGATGTAAAGTTAGTGTTCGTCCACAGCCATCGAATGCAAAACCGGCTACGTCGGTATCTGCAGATTCTGCACCAAATGCTGTTGGCTGAGATGTGCAAGCAAAACAAGTGCAAACCAACAGGTTATCTACCAAGCAGTTAGGTGAACAAGTTACCAAATCTAACAAGCAACATTAGCTCTTCCGTACAACCCTAAAAAGCACTTCCTGCCACGGGTCCGTTATTTGATAATTAAGGTTGCTTCCTGGCCACAATCCCCCCGCCCACCGCTGGCACCTCTCGGTTCCCCAGCCCAGCTAATAAGTCAGGCACCGGATTCTTCCATACCGGATCCCCAGGTATGGAAGAATCGTATTCCCGGAGCACCAAAGTTGGCATAATGCATTCTACAAATTTGCAATCAAGAAACGGGGAGATGAGCTTAACTATAGTCGTGAGAAGGGGAAACCATCACCCTTAAAGTGCAAGAGCACGGAACGGTTGCAAGAGACGGTTTTAAAAGAACAACTCTTCCTCCAGGCACGACTCCCCCCGCCCCCACACCCGGACGCGGGGACAGACGCGGCAGAGAGGAGGGAATCTTACAAGCGTGTAACTGTAAAAGGGCACTTTTCCTTACAAGTCTTAACAGCCACAACCCTAGGGCTTCGCCGCCCCAGAGCCGCTCCCGCGCCGCGCGCCTCCCTCCCGGCCCGCCGCTCCCGCGCTGGGACTCCCCAAAGGGCCGCCCAGGTCGCCCTCGGGTCCCCTCCCCCCCCCCGCTTCCCTGCCGGCCTCATCCCTCTCCGAGTACCGCCGGGCTGCTGTTCTCTGGTTTTAATAAAACCCGAGTGGCCCTGACCTGGCGGGCTTCCCTCCGGCAGGCAGACGCGAGGAGAGGAAGGGGAAAAAGGAAAGGCCGAGAGTCCCCTCACCTCCGGCTCCTCGAGCTCCGCGCCGGGCGAGGGAGGGCGCGCCCTGGCTCTCGGTGCCGAACCGACCCGCGACCCGACAGAGGTTCTCCGAACTCAGTGAGGTTTCGTTCTGCCCCGAGAGCGCACTCGCTCTTCCGGAGGGCGCTTCCCTGGACTTCCCATCCGCGAGTTCATCCCGACAGGGAGGGCGGACTCGAGCTCTGAGAGCCATCCCTCCCGCCTGCGGTCTGGGCACAGCGTGGGTCCCCGAGGCGCCTGTCAGCGTGCAAACATGCCCGCCGGATGCTTCCCCTCGCCGAACAGGTGAGACTGCAGCACGGTGGGAACTCCCGAGGCGCCCAGCCTCACCCTGGCGGCGGGTACCGCGCTCCCGCGCCCGCCGTCGGTGCCCGGGGAGCCGGGCTGGGGCCCGCCGGAGCGGCCGGGCTTCTCCTCCACGCGGATCGAGCGCCGGGCCGCGCCGGCAGCCGTAACTCTGCCCTGGGTCCGGTCCTAACCGCGGTTCGCAGCCCTCGCGTCCGGGCCGCGCGCTCGCACGGGTGTCATGGCCGAGCGGCGGCCCCCGGCAGAAGTTTCCAGGAGCTGACGGCTTACCTCGTAGTCCGAGGGGCAGCAGCAGCTTTGAGAAGCAGCGCGGCGGCTGCAGGAGCGCCCGTGGCCAGCGGAGACGAGGAGGATGTTAGAGGGAGGCACCGGTAGCGAGGAACCGCCGCGATGGGAAGAGGAAGGCGCCGGGTATCTACAATCAGAACGTGGGCTGACCGTGACGTCACAATGGCGCGGCCAACCAATCGGGGCCCGAAGGCTGAATCAAGCGCTATGATGTCATGCGGCCCTGGAGCCAATAGCGAGACAATAGAACTTTCGTGATTGTAAATTCCAGAATCCGAAGCAGTGGGGAGCCAAAGCCCGGGTTGGTGCCCTCGGGTTCACGTGTCTCCGGGCAATTTTTTCCCCCCCTTTCTTCCTAATAAGCCTGCGTGGAGCGCAGAGCCTGCGCAATAGCAGCGGTGAAGTTCCTGATGCCCTGAACTCTGAATCTCTGAAAGCCAGGCTGGGCAAGGTTGTGTGGCCGCATGTGGACGACAAGAAGCCCACTTTCGGAGCCATCTCCTTTTTGATTCTGAAAGGGATCCAGTTTTCCTTGGTTTTAGCTGAAAGGGTTAAATACCTACGGAGACCACCGGAGCGAAGGTCTGCAGTTGAACCAGGCGACAGCGAAAAGCGCTCAAAATTGATGTTATAGCTTAGCTCCCTTGTGGTAGGTTTACTGTGATTTTTCTTGGGGATTCTTATTTTTCCTCAGAGGTCACTACCAACTTCATTTCTACTCTAGGAATTATTCCTGAGGCTTTTAGAAGGAGGAGAGGTGGTGAAGTAAGTGACGCCTTTTCAGCTAGACATTTGTAAGCGCTTAAGGCAGAGTGCTTTGTGCTCAAGGCACAAATGGATCCTCGCTGTTTTTCACTGGCGTTGAGTAACTTCAGGCCTTTGTCATCCTAGTATTCCACACTTCCCCTATATCAAACCCCAGAAATTAAGCCTTTCTCCTTGCGCCCTCTTACGACATGTCCATTGACGCAGCGTGGTCAACCATTTAATGTAAGCAAATTCTTCTACATAATCACAATTTAGTGTTTATCAGGTACCAGCTGTGGTCCCGGCACTGGGCCATTGCAGTGCGAACATAGGTGTACAAACTGTATACAGATTAGGTTATTTAAACATACACAAATAATTGAGACTTTTGATAGTCAATTGTCATTCAATTCCACAAACACTGAGTGGCTTCAGTTTGTCAAATAAGATGCTAGGTGTTAGGAATAAAAAAACTTGAAGGAACCGCTCTGCCTGTAAAGTGATACAGTCAGGAAACAACCACCATGCAGTGGTAAATGCTACAAGGGAAACCGAGATACACAGATTAACTAAGATTTCTGATAAGGGACATGTGAAAAGCATGTGCTAGAAGCATAGAAGAGTTTGGCAAAGATATTTTATTTATTTATTTTTTTAAAGATTTTATTTATTTGACAGTGAGAGATACAGCGAGAGAGGGAACACAAGCAGGGGGAGTGGGAGAGGGAGAAGCAGGCTTCCCGCTGAGCAGGGAGCCCGATGCGGGGCTCGATCCCAGGACCCTGGGATCATGACCTGAGCCGAAGGCAGACGCTTAACGACTGAGCCACCCAGGCGCCCCGGCAAAGATATTTTATTTATTCTTCACTCTTCTGCTAGCAACCCAAGGCCAGAGTTGGTTCAGCTCTCTGTTACCCTATCCAAGTTCTTTCCTAGTTTTAAAAGTTTCAAATTTAACTTGGTATTCCAAAAATCTCAAGTTTTACAATACACTCAATTGTTTTTATTGTGCTCACGTATCAGTAAAATGTTTTAAGCCTGTACTGCCAAAATATTTGTGTTTATTTTTAATTATGGACTTATATAACCGTCAAATCATACATTTAATATTTTTTCTTATGTTAAGGCAAAAGTAACTACCAAGTTCTAATATTTTATGCATGTTGTTTCCCGACTGTACCATCTGGCTCAAGCTTGTACCCCCACTTTAAAGACCACCGCTTCAGGTTTAAACTCCATTTGAAGGGGAAACATGTTGAATTTTGCTCACTGTTTATCCACAGATCTCAGTACAGTCCCTGATATATAATAAGAGCCTAGTAAATATGTTTTGAGTGAGTGAATGAGTGAATTCTTACTCACTATCACCATCATCCCTCTGGTGCTTCCATTTTCTGTTCTATATTTCCAACCCTCTGTCAGATAGTGTCCCAGGACTATTGATTCTTCTTAAACCCAAGGTAGTAAAGTCATGTTCTCTTTCTTCCTCCAGCTGGAGAATTAAGTTTCTGAATACATATATGATTTAGGGAGAATTCCCCCTCTCCCCCCAGCCTGCAGCTCATCTTACACCATACAGTGTAAACTACCATGACCACAGTATGAATTATTGTAGATTGCAGCACTATCACATTCATGGATAAAGCTTTAAGGAAAGCAATAGAACTGAAATGACTCCCTGACTTGAATGTGGGTTTTTTTTTCCAAAATAAATCAAAAGAATGCCTAAAATTCAATATCAGCGTTCAAGAAAAGTATTTTAGGGGCACCTGGGTGGCTCAGTTGGTTAAGCGACTGCCTTCGCTCAGGTCATGATCCTGGAGTCCCGGGATCGAGTCCCGCATCGGGCTCCCGGCTCGGCAGGGAGTCTGCTTCTCCCTCTGACTCTCCTCCCTCTCATGCTCTCTGTCTCTCATTCTCTCTCTCTCAAATAAATAAATAAAATCTTTAAAAAAAAAAAAAAGAAAAGAAAAGTATTTTAATTAGTGTCAGAATCAGATTCTTGGCCAACCAGGTTCTAGACACTGTGCTGGAGCCATCCCAGTCCTTATAACCTATCAAGAGTAAACCCAGGTAGGGTGCAGTAAAAAACCCTGTAACTCTTGCCTTTTTCTTTACAACAACCATACGATAGTCCCCAAGAAGTGATTGTTGAATTGTTTTCATTAAATAGTTAACTATTTTATTCCTTTTTGTCTTCCTCCTCCTACTTTTCTTTATTTTTAAATTCTGGTAGCATTTTTCCTTCTGCTCTTAGTTTTCATTGATGGTTTGAAATCTCCTCCAACCACACACTTCCAAGCATATTGGAAAGTTACTTCAGGGGCGCCTGGGTGACTCAGTCGTTAAGCATCTGCCTTTGGCTCAGGTCATGATCCCAGGGTCCTGGATCGAGCCCTGCATCGAGCCCCGCATCGAGCCCCACATCGGGCTCCCTGCTCCGCAGGAAGCCTGCCTCTCCCTCTCCCACTCCCACTCCCCCTGCTTGTGTTCCCTCTCTTGCAATATCAATATTGCTCTTGAGAAAGAAAGTATTTAACATCCTGGGAAATATGTTCCATTTTTATAGCATCTGTAGTTGAATTAAGAAATATAATTGAGGGGTGCCTGGCTGGCTCAGTCAGTAGAGCATGCGACTCTTGATCTCAGGGTTGTGAGTTTGAACCCCACGTTGGGTGTGGAGGTTACTTAAAAATATAATCTTAAAAAAAAAGAAATACAATTGAAAGTTTCATTAGAATACAATTCTTATTAATGAGACTTGTTTCATTTCAGGATGAAATACTTTATGTGCTTAGGAGGTATTTGTGTAACATAATGAAACCTGTCTTTTAAGACAAGGCATAAGTCTATGTTTGCCTCTGGACATTTGAAAGTTGACTAAAATATAGGACAAGCATAAGCTAGTTTATGCTAAGGATGTCACTATGAAGTCTCTGTTGGCTCCTACTCCCCCCCCCCTTCTCGATGATCTTACTTTTTTCTTATCTGCTAATTTGTATTTTCTGTTACCTTGTTGCCAGGGGTTCCCATTGGCCTGACTTGTCTTTGTTAGAGGCAGATAGATTAAAGGCAGTTTCCTTTCCTCCCCAGAACAAGGAATCTTTTCTACACTTCCATTGTTACTCTGCTGCTACTCCTCTTCATTGTACTGGGATTTATCTCTATTCTTGTCCTTGAGTGTTCATCCTGATGGGTGTGAACTACTTGAAGGCACTGCCCATGCCTGGTCTACCATGTTTTCCCAATGGCTGGTAGAACCTCTGGCAAATAGCAGATGCTCATAAATATCTGTTAAATGAATGAACAATTTGAACTATTTCTGGATTCTCTAGTTTTTCTTCTCCACTTCCTTTTATATACTTTTTAGTACTCTATCCAGGAGCAACTGGACAATGAAAGGGGTCTGTGTCCTCAATCCTCTCTATATACATTTACTTCCTAGGCATTATTATCATCCTCTTTCATGACTTTGGGTTCTATCTCTACTGACTCCCAAATGTATTTCTCCCAAATGTATATTCTCCTGAAGTCTAGACTTATATACGTAACTGCCTATTAATGACTTTTCTTAGATGTCTAAAAGGCATCTCAAACTGAAAATAATAAAAAATGAACTCTTGATTCTCCCTCAAATCCATAGTTTTCCCCAGCTTTGTAAATGACACTCTATTCATTCAGTTTCTCAAGCCAAACACCTTAGAGTTATGTTTAGCTTCTGTCTTCCTCTGACATCCTACATGCATGCATCAGGTAAATTCTGTCTACTCGATCTTCAAAATTTATCCAGAATCTTATTACTTTTCACCAAGTTTACCACAACCACTGGTTTAAGTTACCATAAACTGTTGCCCAGAATTTTCCAATAGCCTGGACCTCTACTGCTTTTGCCTCCTGCAGTCTATTTTCAACCCAGCAGCCTGAGTGATCCTCTTAAAACCAAAGCCAGATGGTGTCACTTGTGTACTTAAACCATCGATCAACCTCTCATCTCATTTAAGAGTAAAAATCAAGGGCGCCTGGGTGGCTCAGTCAGTTAAGCGACTGCCTTCGGCTCAGGTCATGATCCTGGAGTCCCGGGATCGAGTCCCACGTTGGGCTCCCTGCTCAGCAGGGAGTCTGCTTCTCTCTCTGCCCCTCCCCCTTCTCATGCTCTCTATCTCATTCTCTTTCTCAAATAAATAAATAAAATCTAAAAAAAAGAGTAAAAATCAAAACTCTTACAATAGCTTATAAGGTGCTTCATGACTTAGCACCTGTACCATTTCTCTGACCATCTAAAGCTACTTTGTCTTCTACCCGCAATCACCTCCTTTATCCTTACTCTTCCACCATGCCTAGTATAATCTCACCCCCAAATCTCCAAGACTTACACTCTTGCTCCATTCTGATCTCTCTAAATATCATCTTCCTAGAGAGTTCTCCTTAAACTCTCTAAATTTGCAACATCTCCCTCCCTGCCTCCCAAATTCTGGAAACTTTTTACACTGCTTAATTTTTCTCCTTAGCACTTATCACTGTCTGACATACTATATATTTACTTTTAATATTAAGATGGAATTCAAATCTCATTTCTCAACATCTTCAAATGCTTAGCTATGTTAAAGATAAGATTTTAAACCAGTACAGATTCTCAATGTGTCTTTTACTTTGCTGGTTATTTCATAACGTTCATAACTTGATTTTTTAAAATTCTTTAACACATGAAAGAGTTAAAGATTTCTAGGGAGTAGACAAAAGCAGACAATAACCAAACTTCTAGCCAAAAATCATGTGCAACTGGCCAAGAGCAGCCATGTGGTGTCTATTGTTGAGGAATATGTTCTGGTTAAGCAGTGTGTTCTGCAAGTGCTCCTTATGATTTTGGTACTGGTGATATACTACAGAATATGCTTTGCCCTTATTCTGTCATTCACAAAACAGGTTCTCCATATCAGAAGGTTATCATATCATATATGATTTAGTCATGCTAAAGATCATGTGATATTTTAGTTATATGTATTACAAAAGGCCTTGCTTTTGTGCACTTGCAATATCAGACATGCCCTTATATGGCAAAAACTGGTCATACAATTTCTTTTCACAATCTCAAGTTCACTGTTTGCCGGGAGTGAATGAATCATGAGACTCACCTGAAAATCTACAAGTGTGTGTGGCAGTTCAATTATTTTTGCAAACTATTTCTTGGCATCTGGCTGTGAAGCACATTTTTTTTTTTCAAATTTAAGTGTATTCCCTAAGGTTAGTTTCACTAAGTCAATTCTCTTTCAACTAAAGAGCATTACAAGATTGTCTTCTAATCGGAATGATTAAATGACACACTGCACTCTGTCAGATGTATCTCAATAAAATGAACTCAGGTATAAAATTTAAAAAGCTGTTAGATACCCTAGATGCATAAAACTGAGGCAATTTTAGGCTATTTAAGGTCTAGAAATAAAAGGTATAATAGTATGTCATTACTTTTGCATTTTGCTGATCAATAAGATTAACTTCTACATAGTCTTAAACTGTAGTCTTTTCTTGATTTTTTTGTCTCTACCCCTCCTACCCTTTTTGCTTCCTTAAATGTGACCTAGAACAGAATGTTTCTTTCCTATTCTCCCCATAATCGGAGCACTCTGTGCAGGTCTTTTTTTTTTTATTATCACTTATAATATTAATATTATAATTATTTGCTTGTATCTCTCTGCCCCAACTCAAGGCCAGAAAATGTGTCATGTATCATCTTTGTTCCTCTAGCTTTGTGCTATGCCAGATATTTAGTAGACATAAAAGTTTACTGAACTAGACTCTCAAAAGACCATTTACTTTCTTCATGATAAAGACAGCAAATAAGACATAAGAAGCTGTTTCACGGTATGCAAGGAAGACTTTTAGAGTCCCAAATTCATTTCATCAGCTTAATGTGCTCTGATAATATGACTGGAACTTCTTCTTTTTTTTTTTTTTAAAGATTTTATTTATTTGTCAGAGAGAGAGAGATCACAAGCAGGGGGAGCTGCAGGTAGAGAAAGAAGCAGGCTCCCAGCTGAGCAAGGGGCCCAATGCAGGACTCGATCCCAGGACCCTGGGATCATGACCTGAGTCAAAGGCAGACGCTTAACCTACTGAGCCACCCAGGTGTCCTGTGATTGGCAACTTCTGAAAGTGCTTCCAGTGATCTCTGGCACCTGATCTTCATGCCCAAGGGCTGGACCTAGTAACTTGCTCCTAACAGATGGAAAGAACATGGCAAAAATAATGGAATGCCTTTCAAAGATTAGTTTAGGAAAAAACTGACTACTATCTTACTGGCACTCTTTGTCCAGCTTTTTGGATTGCATACTTTGATGAAGCAAATGTGCCATGTTGGACATGCTCACAAAACAAGAAACTAAGTATGGCCTCTGGCCAATTGACATCTAGGAGCTGAGGTCCTCAGTATGATAGCCCACAAGGAACTGAATCTTGCCAATGACCACATGAGTGAACTTGGAAATGCCTCCTTCCTTAGCAAAGCCTTAAGATGACTCCAGGTCCAGTCAATATCTTGTAGACTGTGAAAAACCCTGAAACATAAAACCCAGTTAAGTGCAATGCCCCAATTCTTCACCTATAGAAACTTTGACAGAAAAAAATATCATTTGAAGCCACTGTTTGGGGATCATTTGTTACAAAGCAATAGACAACTAATACAGATAAATCAATAGTTTTACTTTTTAAAACAGAATCAGAGAATAATCGAAATAAAGTTTATTTACTTGTCGGAACAATCAATGTATGGCTAGTATTTTGATAACTATGTCAATATTTTAATTATAAGAAGTTGCCTTTCCCAATGTGCTTTTCTCATATCACAGGAAAACATTTACATATGTGGGAGTAGGTTGCCAAATTTCAAAAGGAGGAGGTAGAGATCAAGGCAGGCCACTTGGTAAACAAAGCAAGGTACTGCTCTATGAATGAGAGCTTACTTAGAAGGGACCAACATTCTCAGCCCAACATCAATAAATATTTTTCAACTCAGAGGGCTAGTCAAGTCCTTCAAATTTTCATTTCATTTATTGCTTTGAATTAAGGCATTGCAGGTTAGTAACTAATAAAACACAAGCAGAAAAACAGACACAAACATTATGTAAGAAGAATAACACACTGTACTTTCATTTACTAATAGGTAGGCCCAATTAGTTTATTAGATCAATTAAGCTCTGAAAGCATGAAAGCCTGAAAAGTTTCCTTGTGGTCAAGAAAAATTCCCAAAGACCAGGGATAAATGGTGCCACAGTGGATGTACAGGACAAACATAAAAATACAAAATTCATATTCAGGAAACACTCATGAATGCTCAATTCACTTTTTAAATTATCCTGGGCACCTAGTATGTGCCAGGAATTGAGATAATAAAACTACAATACTTGGTAAAAAATGACATGCCTTAAGAAATGCAAAAAAAGTGCTATGAAAATTCAGATGTTGCAGAGGATGAGAAAAGGGGATTGAAGCATCAGGGCCTTTGCAAAGGCTATACTCTCTCCTTAAAACTGCTCACCTCCCCCTTTTCCAGGTTTCAACTAGGAAGTCACCCTTTCAGATAGGTCCTTCCTATTATCCTGGGTAAAATCAGTCTCTCTTTGCATTTCCCCTTCCTCAGTCACTAGTTAATACTTAGTTCACAGCACTTTGCACAATCTGTAATTGTTTTGGTTGCTTATTTCTACATGCCTAATTAGCCTTTTTTATTCCTACCTGCCTAATGAGCCTTTGAACTTTAAAATTTGTTAGAAACAAATCTGCCTTGCCCACTGGGGTGTGTCAGGCATAAAGTAGGCACACAATAGATATTTGTTGAATGACCGAACGTGAAATACGAAGTTTAAAAAAGGGTACTGGTGTAGGAATGGAAAAAAGCTGCGTGTCCACACAGGGATGTCCAGACAAGAATTCCAATAACAGCTCTTACTCGGAAGAGCAAGACCCTGTTTGCACCACACGCTCAGAGCACCTAGAAGGGATTCTCAGGAGGTGGGGACGCCCTTTGCCGGTGGCCTGAGGGGCAGGCGCAGCTTCTCCCTTCCCCACCCCCACCCCCTCGTCTGGATCGCAGCCCTCTGGGGCCCCTATCACTTCCGGGCCCCCACACGCGCGCCCCTCCCGTGGAACCAGAGCCCGCCCACCGGCCCCCCCTCCTCCACCCTCTGGGTGTGGGGACCGTTGGCCGCCCGCCGCACAGGGCGGTGCCGCCGCCGCCCAGCGTCCCTCTGCCGCTCTCCCCCCGCCAGGCGCCCTCGGCGTCCCCGCCCAGCTCCCCCGCCCCGGTCACCCCATTCATCCTGCGGCCGCACCCGCCAATCACCGCGCACCAACAGCGCCGCATCTGGCGATGGGGCGGGGCCTCGCGAGGCGCGCGCTCGCTCCTTCCCCGCCCCGAGCTCGCCCCCAGGCCGGGTCATTCCCGGGCATTGACCGTTCTCTTCCCGGTGCAGACCCGGCCGGGGACTTGGGTTGGGGGAAGCGCTGAACCAGGGAGCGGACGGTTGTGCCGTCCGGACTGCGGAGTCTTGGGATCGGAGGATGACCGGGGGCCTTGGGGGAAGAACGGAAAATGGCCTTGACGCCGGGGGTCCCCACGCCCCTCATATCCAGCCCCTCACATCCAGATGGGCGTGTGTTACGTTCCCCGTCCCGAGACGCGCGACTGGGTGCAACTGTGTGGGGTGGGAGAAAAGGGGGAGATGAGGCAGAGATGAGGCAGCAAGAAAATGTAGTCTGTGAGCACCTCAGCCCAAGTCTGGTGCTGGGGAAAAGCCTCTGGAGAGAAGCTTTAAATCGTTACTCACATTTTAGTCGTTTTTTTTTTAATAATCCGTGAATTCGGCTTGTTGTGTAGACTTTGTTAACGTGTGTCCACTGCCTAGAGTGAGGTATAACAAAAGGTTGCTCCTGTTGAGGTTAAAATTATATTTACTTGTATCCTCATAAATTGTGAAATTGAAAATATTTCTTTTGGAATATTTCATAAATGGGCTCCCCCCCCCCCCCGTCTGATTTATCTTTCATAATATCTTATTCACCAGGAAAGATAAGAGGATACCTAGTGGCTTTTCTAGCGGTGGCAAAAGTCTCCCTCACCCCCTCACCCCGCCCCCAAAACACTTAAAGGCACAGAAAGCAATTTGATTACAAACCGCTGCTAGATGTTTTCACTTCTCATTTAATTCTCCTAACCAGTCTGTAGGAATAGGTATTATCACTTCTTTCAGATGTCAAAACAGGCTCCAGATTAATTTGGCCAAGGTCACAGGTTTGTAAGTTATAAAGTTTGGGCCCTTTCCACATTTCTTTCCCTGAGATCATGAAATTTCAATCCACGGTATGTGGAAGGTGGAAAGAAATCTAACGCTTTTGGAGTCCTTAGCTAAAGACATAGCGAAGTGCAAGCACCTCTTGGAGATGGGTTTGTGTTTCTTGAGAACTCTGTTAAGTGCATACTTTTCATGCCAAAACTTTGAAGGGTTCTGGAAGGAGAGTTCCTTGAAGTTCTGAAATGCGGGGTCACGTGTCGGGCTGATGCCTTTTGCAACCCTTACTTGACCTGAAACAAAACCCCTTTTCGTAATTAAGTGTTGCCAGGAGGGACGCTGGAAGGCTGCCCGGGTCTTGTTCAGGGACTTTAGTCTTTGTGGCAAACAGAGTACAGAAAAGTTGGATTAAAGACAGAGTAAATTAGGTCACAGAACGCTTTTTGCGGGTAGAAAGTAGCAAGCTATGATCAGACTTTTAACTCAATCCGATTTAACAGATTGGCTGAGTATATCTCCTCCATGCTCCATGCTGTGGGTATACAAAGATGAGCGAGAAGCTTTTCCCGCCTGCTGGAAAAGATCACAATTGGGTTAAGGCGCATTAGTGAGTTAGTGTATGAATAACAGTAAAGGAAGACAGCGCATAAAGTGACAATAGGTAAATACAAGGTAAGAATTATGGATGAGCTCTCACCAAGCAATGTAGGTCAAATGCAGAAGAAGGAAAGGAAGGCCCCTTTAGGCCCAAGCTGAAGACTCAGGACTTTTCTTCACCACGCAGCCAGAATGGCCTTAAAAAAAAAAAAAAATCCAACCCAATATCCCTCAACATCCTTTAACATCCCATTGCACTTGGTCCTAAATCCCAAATCCTTCCTATGATGTGAAGCCCTGCATGAAGCATGTCCTGCTTACCTGCCCATCCTCCCAGGGCACCACTGTCTCTACTTGCACTGTACTCTTCATCTCTTTGTTTCTCAGAGATGAAAATTTTTCTCATCCCAGGCCGTCCCCTCTGCCTGGTCACTTCACTACCCTGTCCCCTTTTTGTACCCCTTTTCCTAGCTCATCTGTTCTTCTATCTCAGCTTTGAGTTGTTTCCTTTGAGCAGCTCCCCTTCTAAATAAAACCAACTGTTATAACTCTCATCAGATCCTTTTGTTTCCCCGTGCACTTTTCAAAATTTTCTAAGATATTGTTATTTGGGTGATGATCTCTTTCACATCTGCCTGTGCCGGCCTTGTACCATTTTTTTCTCATAGGGCTTATAACAATTTATAAGATATAGTTATTTCTGAAATTACTTGTTTTTATGTCTGCTGGCCCCATCTGTTTTAGGCTCCGTGCAAACATGGTTTTGTTTCCTATCATATTCAGCAGTTAGCAATGGTTGGCCCATTGTCAGTGCTCAATAAATATTTCTTGAATTAATGCTCCGAATCTGTCCCTCTAGAATCCATGTTGGGGAATAGTGGGAAGCGGGCTAAGAAGGTAGGCAGCTCAGATGCAGGGGGCAGAGAGAAGCATTTCTACCCTGTCAGTTAGATCCTCACTGTTCAGTATGGAAGCCACTGGCCACATAGGGGGATTGAGCATTTGCAATATGACTGAGGAACTGAATTTTAAATTCTGTTTAATTTTAATTAATTTACATGTCCTAAAGTACATGTGGGACAACGTGGCTATATGATTCTACTTTTTTATAAATTTTGTGAAATCCGAATACAGATGAATTTTGGTGACAATTTATCATCTCAACTGGATTTTGACCGCATACAAAAGAAGATTATAAAAGATCTCATTTTTCTCTAAGGATTACATGTTGAAGTGGTGCTATTTTGGATATATTGGGTCAAGTAAAAAATATTTTTAGAGTAATTCTAGGTATATACCCAAAGAATTGAAAGCAGGGACTCAGAAGCTTACTTGTACACCAATGTTCATAGCAGCAAATAACTGAAAGATGGTCACACCCAAATGTCCACCAACAGATGAGTTCATAAGCAAAATGGGATATATATTTGAATATTATTCAGCCTTAAAAAGGAATGAAAATTTTTTGTTTTTTTGTTTAAAATAATTTTTTATTGCCCAGGATATTTTTTTTCTTGTGTCTTGTTTTTTTTTTTTTTGCTTGTTTTCTTTTTAAATAACTATAAATTCAAGCTTAGGGGAGTTTGCTTTGCCTTGAAAAAACAAAATAAAAAACAAAACAAAAAAACTGTTTTATCATTTGCTAACCCGATCTCATTTGACAAGAGAGATGGTAGTTATCTTGCAAGAGTAAAATTTATACCATGAATGATGGAGGTCTAAGTCTGGTGGCACTAAAAGGAGACGAGAGCATTGTTGACAAAATTATAATCTGCTGGTGGCATTTGCGGAAAAGAAGCCCTTGCAAATTTCTAAATAACAGTAAACTCTGTCAGGAAATTCTAAAGTGTCTTACAGGCCAAAAAGGGAATGAGGTTAGTAAAATGCCTCAACAGAGTTTGAATAAAATACTGGGTTTGAGAGTTACTGGAACTTGGATATGTAAAAATAGGGTGGTAGGCTGGGTCACGCTTACAATGGTCTCAAGTTCAAATAAACTACTGTGACAATACACCACTTCACAGGTCACACGCTTCTCCGCTTCTCCGGGGCTGTTCTTCCCTTCAATAGGTGCTGGCAGAAGGTGTGCTCAGTCGCTTCCCAATGTAGATGCCTAGGCCCAAAGCCAAAACATGAGAGAGGAAGAGAGACGGAATGAACACCTTAAGGAATTCTGCGGAGAAAATACCCCCTTTCTTCATGGCCCCACTTTTCCTCATGCTTAAAGAGACGGAGCGTTTGGGGTGTCTGAAGTGGAACTCCTTAGGTGGAATGTTTTCAGGTCTACTGGACCAGTCGGACACCCAGTTGACGCTTTTCTCTGAAGCATCGACTTCTTTCTCTCCTTCTGGAACTTCTTCTTCTTCTTCTTTTTTTTTTTTTTTTAAAGATTTTATTTATTTATTTGAGACAGAGAATGAGAGAGAGAGAGAGCAGGAGAGAGGGGAGGGTCAGAGGGAGAAGCAGACTCCCTGCCGAGCAGGGAGCCCGATGCGGGACTCGATCCCGGGACTCCAGGATCATGACCTGAGCCGAAGGCAGTCGCTTAACCAACTGAACCACCCAGGCGCCCTGGAACTTCTTCTTCTGACTGAGAGCTATGGTCCTTGCTGGTGTGCATCTCCACATCAAACATAATCTGCCCATCTTCTTGTGGGGAAGGGCTGTCACAGTGAGAGCTGGCTCTTGAACTACTCTGTCCTGATTCATGTTGTGCATCCAAAAGAATCTTCTCCATGTCTCCATTGTGGATAGAGGATGAGGAAGGTGCATGTTCTAGCCCCCCATTTTTCCCATTGCCATTATCATTGCCACTGCTGCTGTTCATGGGTAGCTCCACCCAGGAACTGTTGAGGCCAGCTGGCGGGGGCAAAGGCTGTTCACCTTCCTCGCAGTTGTTGTTGTTGTTGTCGTGCGGGGGCGGCGGCTGCTCTACTAAATGAGACGACATTGTCAGGCGGCTAGAAGAGCTATGGCCGCAGCAAGACCGCCTCTTAAAAAGGAATGAAAATGGGGCGCCTGGGTGGCTCAGTCGGTTAAGCAACTGCCTTCGGCTCAGGTCATGATCCTGGAGTCCCGGGATCGAGTCCCGCATCGGGCTCCCTGCTCAGCGGGGAGTCTGCTTCTCCCTCTGACCCTCCTCCCTCTCATTCTCTCTGTCTCAAATAAATAAATAAAATCTTAAAAAAAAAAAAAAGGAATGAAAATTTGACACATGCTACAACATAGATGAACCTCAAAAGTGAAATAAATGAAAAAAGCCAGTGGCAAAAGGACAAACATTGTTTGAGTCCACTTATATGAGGCACCTAGAATTCATAGAGACAGAAAGAAGAATAAAGATTACCTGGGGCCAGAGGAATTGGGGAGTTACTATTTAATGGTTATAGAATTTCTGTTTGGGATAATGAAAATGTTCTGGAAATGGATAGTGGTGATGTTTGCACAGCATCGTGAAGACACTAAATGCCTCTGAATTGTACACTTAAAAATGGTTAAAATGTGAATTTTATGTACGTTTTAACCACCTTAAAAATTAATTTCACTTATTCCTTTTTACTCGTAAAAAATGTGGCTACTGGAAACTTTTAAATTACAAACAAGGCTTCCTCATTTATGTTCTATCGGATAGCACTGGGTTAGACAATGGAGGACCCTGGGAGAGGATGAATAAATTTCTGTGGTGAAGGGTTCACTAATGTCTGTGGCACCACGAAGGCTGCTTGCAAGGAGGGCAAGAGCCTAGCACATTATGATTAATCCAAGAATTTAAGATTTGGCCGAATAGGTTATGTATAAAAAGATGCATATGGAAAAGCCTGGATGGGCAGGGAGAGGGGATGCACAATAGGACTTAATCCAGAAAGGGCTTTCTTTGTGGCTAAAGTGGGAACCTTCTAGAGATAGTGTTTTCTCTGCAGTAACAGGATAACCTGGCATTTATCCCAGCATGATGTTTCTTAATTGTCATGGGATCAAATGAATACCATGTGTGAAAGAGCTTTTTAATCTGAGGTGAGAGGTACAGGTGAGGTGAGAGACGGGGTGAAGTGCAGGTGAGGTTAATCACAACAATGGGATTTCTTCAGTGTGTTTATGGTGATGCTTTTCATCTGCTCCGCTTCTGTAAAGAAGTGCTGGCTTGGGAGGTTTTCTCCTAGTGCTACAGGATCTTTTGTATATAACTGTGAGAAGGATCATCCATCTTGACTCCCTCGGTGATAGAAACCCACTCCTCCAAAATTGCACCATCACTATTTTCAGAATATTGCTCTTGGAGAATGATCATCTTCACACGTTTGACATTGTCCTGTTACTCGTGAAGTTTTCAGTCACCCAGAAGCCAGGTAAGTGCTGACCCCAACTCAGGAATGTGTCCTGGGCTCAAGGACTAGTCGTATAGGAGAAGGTGAGAGGACAACAATGGGAGACAAATTTGTTCAACTTGGTCTGAGGCTCAGGGAAGCCAGGGGGAGATAGAAGATCCAGAACTGCTTGAGCGCTGATCTTGTGGGTTCTCAGGAGTTTGAGCTACACTGGTCCCCTGGACCTGACTCCAGCACATCCTTACAGCCCTCCACCCGTTTAGGAAACAGTCCAGTTCTTTGGGCTTGCCCCAGATTAAGAATGGCCATTGCTGGGGCCACACCACCAGGTCCACCCAGGTCAGAAGGATGTGGGCCTCTCTAGAATTAAAATTTCACCTGAGTTGAGCTGAAAATGGCTCTGACGCTGGAACTATATGGGGGAGAAAGCCTTGTTCCCGGAAGAAAATTCCGTATACTCAGAATATGAGTTTAATACTCTACAAAACAATGCAGGGGCATTCTCTGCCCAAAAGAAACCAGAAGCATGGTAGAGCTGCTATAAAATTTGCACCAAAGAAGCTTTTTATCTCTCTGTATATTTATATTTATTGCTCTTTTTAGGTTTAGTGTGGCTTTGTTCTTTTAAAAGAGCCCTAAAAGGCCTAGGGTTATGTCCTGGTCTAACCAGTCCAATATTGCTCGAAAGTCAGTTCCTGGACCAACTGTGTATAGCATTGTGCTGGTATGGGATGAAGGAGTAGGTTTTTAATATCATCTAAATTCCTACAGCCTAGCTCAGGTGTAAATAGTGCTTTCGGTGGGAGTTTACCCTTAGCCCTGACTGTGTTGGCCAGATCATGGCTAAGAGTTTGCATTATGTTTCTAGATATCACAAGTCATTGAGTTACTAGAGTAAATTATTTCTTTTTGTCAGTTCTGAAAAGAAAGCTATTTCTGTGCTCCGGGTTTCATGGCTAGGTTTACTCTCCACAAAGTAGGAACTAGGGGTAGTTATCTGAAAACAGAGAAGATCTACTTTGGCTTGAATCTTTAAGTCACAGCTGGTTTAACTCAACCTGGTAACGATTCTAGCATTCACCGCTTCCCACTTCAATGGGACATAGGAGTGTTACACAGATTCCCAGGAAAAAGGCGAGGCACGGGGAAAAGGTACTCATCTATTAAATGCTTGAATTATCCGAGATTAACTATTAAGATTGGGCTCCAAACAGGATACTACTAAAAAATCACTATTTTATAAATTAGCAAACTTCTTGGGGTGCCTGGGTGGCTCAGTTAGTTAGGCGTCCGACTCTTGGTTTCAGCTCAGGTCACGATCTCAGGGTTGTGGGATCGAGCCCCATGTCAGGCTCATGCTGGGCGTGGAGTCTGCTTGAGATTCTCTCTCTCCCTCTGCTCCTCCCTGCTCTGAGATTTTTTTTTTTAAATTAGCAAACTTCTTGATTCATCTTATCTGTAGTGCCAGAGAATGTAGTTCAGCTAAAGGTGCTTAGGGATTAAAAAGGATACCTAAACCTTTTAATCTAGCAACACCAATGAACGGTAAAGTCAAAGTTCTTTAATTTTTTTGATGGTTCTGGGAGAGCCACATGGTCTTATATGTGTGTGACTATAATATCTGCACACTAAATTGTCATGATGCCAACATTTCTGCATTCTCGATTTCTGGTAGTAGTTGCTGTCGTCTCTGTGTTTTTATGATAGATTAATGGCATGGTTCTGTATTGTGTCTTGTCCTCTTGTCTCCTGACAAATTAAGCTATTTTGCTAAAATCCAGTAACTTTACTCCGCTAATTAGAAGCCTTTACGGGAAGGGCAGAAACCACTGCTATCAGCTGTTTGTTTTTTCTGAAGAATTCATAAAATCTCAAACCCACGTATTGCTTGGTTCTGAATGAACATAGATTTTTACATCCTTTAAGCAATTACAATGTTTTTCCATGTTGCTACATGTTGTTTCCATGTTGCTACATCCTCCATGGGGGGGATGGGGCAGAGGGAGAGCAAGAGGAACAAGCAGACTCCTGGCTGAGTGCAGAGCCCGCCCTGATGCAGGGCTCCATCCCAGGACCCTGAGATCATGATCTGAGCCCAAATCAAGAGTCAGTCACTTAACCAACTGAGCCACCCAGCTGCCCCTACATTATCTTTTTTGAAATGTCCATTTAATAATAGCACCATAGCCATTGTTTAAATCATTGCTTAAATCCATTGCTTAAACCACTGCAAATTTGTAGGTGTTGGACCAAATCTACTGAATCCAAAAAACTTGGGGTGAACTCAAGAATCTGTTACATAAATTCTGCTTTACTAGAGCTGGGTAAAAGCCATGATTCTCCATAGTTGTAAATAATTTTGCAGTAAATGTCTTTGTGAACTTTTGTTTTCCTTCTTTGAATAATTTCCTTATTTTTTGGTATGTCATTTTTTCCCCTAAATGCGATGAACTAAAAGTACATATAATGTTTAATCTATTCTAACTTTCTTATATTTTTTCCCCATGTTAATCAACAAATATTTCCAACAATAATAGACTCGATTTTTACCTACATTTTAAATTCTACATGTGAGACAGGCAATAGTTTAAATCTAGGGAAGTTATGAGACAAAAGGCAAAATCTTTCTACACTCTTACTTGGTGGACTAGGTTAGGAAAGAAGGCGGTGGAGGTGCAAAGTGGGTTTGTAACCACACATATGGGAATAGTCTTAACTAATGGTAGTGAATGTTCTTCATACTTAGGGAGTAATTTCACATACTTTTTTTTTAAGATTTTGTTTATTTGAGAGAGAGCATGAGCGGGGGTGAGGGGCAGAGGGAGAAGCAGACTCCCGCTGAGCTGGGAGCCCCGTGTGGGACTTGGTCCCAGGACCCTGAGATCCCAACCTGAGCCAAAGGCAGACGCTTAACCAGTTGAGCCACGAAAGTGCCCCATAATTTCATATTCATTATCTGATTAAATTATCTTTATCTTGTAAGGTAGTTATGATTATTCATACAGTATGTATATAAGGAAGCCAAGGCTTAATGTTGTTAAGAAATTGCCCAAAGCATGGTCATTGTCTGAATGTGTGGAAGCCTTCCTGCCTGTTCTTTTCTGTGTTGCCTCACATCATAGGATTTATTTATTGGGGGTATCCTTTTCTTAATAGAATGTTTGGAGAACTTTTCTTCTTTACCTCTACCTTTATTTCTGTTTTAAAAATTAGACAATCGAAGCCCAGTCAGTTTGATGACAAAAGTAAGTAATAGTAACAATGAGTTGCAAGGTACTGTACCAGGTACTATGGGGAGTACAAAGATGAGAGGGCACAGCCCAGGCCTCTAGGGGCTTTCGTCTGGAAAATATACACAGTATGTTTAAGACAAGAAGGGGGCAGGGACCATAGAAGATTTAGCTGATTTCTTCCTTGACAGTTGAGGAATCAGAGGCCTAACAGCAAAGATTCCCCACTTGAATTATTCCAAATAACCCCTCGATGCTGGTCTCCTTTCATGAGCTCTAAGCTCCTCAAGAGTGGGACATGGTTTCCTGATGCCTATTGTGTCCCCAGGGTTCATGCACTGTCAGGTACCGAGCGGGCACACATGAAAAGCATCTTGACTCCAATTTCTCCCATATACAATATGCCTGATGATGCTTTCCCCCCATTTAATGGGTATTTATTTAGTTTATGCCATGTGATAGGCACTGTTCTAAGAACTTGGGAAATCAGGGAACAAAACAGATAAAAATCCCTGCCCTTGCAGAGTCAAAATGTACATTCATTGTTTTACTCTCGAGGAGTTTGATCCCCACATGGTATATAGCATAGGAGAGATGTTCAGTACCTCCAGCTTTAGTTCTTCTGTACTCTTACAGCTAAAGAAATGCATGACTGCTGATAGCTGAAGAAGTTCCAGGTACCTCCCTGTCACTCTTTCTGTTAAACTTGACACTACATAAATCTGAATTTCAATAGAAATTTTAGGGAACTGTCTGGGCGAAGACCTAGAATGGCAAAGGGCCTGCTTGAGGGTGGGGCTGGTGAACTGATGAGCTGGAAATTAGGCCTGGTTGAGATAGGAGTAGAGGGCCTTGGAGAAGCCATTTAGGTTTTGGGTAACTGAGAATGTTTTGAAGTTTTTGCAGAAGAAAAATAAGGAGTTATCTGTATGAGTGAGGTTTCCCTGGTGGCGGTGAGAAGGGTTCACCAGGGAGGACCAAGACAAATTAGTAGGGTCTTCCACAGAGCCTGTTAGGAAATACTAGACCTATAGCAGGACAGAAGAAATGAGAAGAGGGAAGAGAAGCTGCACAAGGAGAAACAATACAACTAAGTGGCTGCTGGAGAGAATCTGTGAGGGTGATACACAGGTATCTGAGAGGATGTTAGTGACATTAGCCATTAAAAATGCAGGGCAAAGAACAGGCTTTTGATGGCTAGATGTGAATGATATAATGAATGCAATTTTGGATATTTTGTACCAATTACGTAGGACAGTATCATTCATATGGTTGATGCCAAATTATTATATTTAATTCATCTCAACACATATTTCCAGAGTTTCTACCACTTGCTAAATGTTAGAGATCATACAAAGATGAGGAAGACAAGAAAAAAAAGACGAATAAGACAAATCTTGCCTCAAAGAGCTTTCAGCTTGATGATGGAAATACAAAAACAATAAAAGGTAAAATACAATATTTCATAAGAGAGGTATAGGAGCCATCAAGACCTAAAGAAGAAAAAGATTATAGTCCTTTAAGGGCAAGCTGTGATGGTTACGATACATTTTTTTTTTTTTTAATTAAAAAGCATTTTTCAGCATGTTTCCAAGGGCTGTTTGGCTATGGCCATGGGATCTTCAACTGCACTGGAGAGCAACCCCAAGAGACTTTGATAGCACAGGTCTGTGTAATACCTACCTGCAGCTGCTAGAACAGCTCAGGGGAGGAAATTGGGCATTTTCCCCCCTTAAATGTCAAAAATATTCATTGAAATGATCAAGTTCAGAAGTATCTAATAAATGTTGACTCTGTGCACTCAAGTGTAGTGACTAGACTATGAAAATCTTGGTGAATTCCTTCCGGGAGGATGGCTTGGGTTGCTGTTGGTTCACCATCCTGGAGTTTCCCTGGTGAAATCTGAAACCAGCCTCTGTACTCAGAGGGCAGGGAGAGATGGAGGAAACTGGGGGCCACTGCAGGTTTGTAGGTGGCAGGTTTAATACGCAAAGGGAAGTTGCATACAAGGCTTATCTTGGATTGCAGCAAGATGAGGAAAAAAAAAATTTTCTTGAGTAACAAAAACCGGTTTTATTTTTTTCCAAATACAGTTACAGAAGTTTGCATGTTTTGCAAATATTGCTTCAAAGCAACATTTCTGTACACAGCACGGTCTGTTCTAATAGCTTATAAACACATATATGTATCCACAGTGCAGTGTTGGCTCATCGCGCGTCCACCTTGCATAACACTCATCATTTAAAAAGCCAAAATGATTAGTCAAACCAGGACTGATTTGCCAAGGCAGTTTTTTGTAAGTGGATAGTTTTTCTCTAAAGGAAATTTAGGTAGTGTACCTATTTCTAAATGGTAATAGTAATCTTTGCAAATAACAGTTTCCTGTGCCCTGGCTTTGGGTTAATTCAGCTTGACTCAGAAATTGGGAATGGAGCCTCTCACATGGCTTTAAGTTAGAGAGGCACACAGGTTATCAGAACCAGGAGTCATCCCTACTTCCCTAATGACCCAAAAGTCACAATGAGTGAAATGGGATTATTTTCTTGACAAAATTTAAACAACAAACCCAACCAATAATGACCACTTGGCATAATGAGGGTAATTCAGTTTTTGCTTCCATCTTTGGAAAATAAATGAGATTGGCTCCCTTAAAGTTGTAGTTTCTCCAGATGTGATGCTCAAATGTATTTTCAGAAAAGAAAAATTGGTAATCTAATAATACAACAGTCATCATACCACACGGTTGTGGCTCACACCCACCAGCCAAATCTTAAAAGTTTATAAGGTGGCCTTAACTGGGCAGTCATGTATACAGTGTCAATATTCTCAATAACCACATCACCATCTCAAGGCTGTGTCCTTGGAACTGCCTCTGGGAGCAGGAGAGGCAAGCAGAACCCACATCCCAAGGACAGGGTAAGTGGGGAAACCCCTGAGTGTCTGGGTCTGGCTCACAGGTCAATAGGCAATCATATCTTTTTGATGACATTCCCCAACAGATGCATGAGTGAAAATCCATGGCTATAAACAGCTAAGAAAAAGATGGGCAAAGATGATTTGGCAGATTTCAACTGACTGTAGTCTACACTTGCAGACTGGAGGTGTACATACTTAGGCAGTCTCTTCTGCTCCTGAACACTCTGATGGAAACACCATAGGTTAGGCTTTCTTTAGGCTGGTCAGTCCCAAGGCAACTTGGCTGATGAGGGCAGCCTTTTTAAATACTGCAGTTGGGGCACCTGGGTGGCCTAGTGGGTTAGATGTCTGCCTTCAGCTCAGGTCATGATCTCAGGGTCCTGGGATCCTGCTCCGTGTCAGGATCCCTGCCTAGTGGGGAGTCTGCTTCTCCCTCTCCCTCTACCCTTCTCCCCCTCCTCCCTCCCCCCACCAGCCCTCATGCTCAGGTGCTCTCTCTCTCAAATAAATAAATAATATTAAAAAAAAAAAAAAACCCATTGCAGTGGACATCGTAAGCACTGGGACAAACCTCTTTTGAAACTCATAGGTTTTTTTAGTACTATTTTCCTGAGTTTATTTGATAAAAACAAAGATGTGTTTTCTTCCTATCAGCGGTAGGTTCTTCAGTAAGTGGTATGTGATAGCCAGGTTGTGTGGTAAACTGGCTGTTATTTCCTTCCACTTACATAGATGTCTCTATAAGTTCATGCCTGGTAGAGCCTGATACAGATAGTGTATTTTTAACTTTTCCTTAAAATATTCAACCATTGCCTCAGAGTAGACACACACTCCAGCAAGTGTCAAGCACTACATCAGCTCCTGCTCTTTCTGACCAAGAATGCTTCAATCCATGTACCTTTATGTCCTTTCCTTGTTTTTTTGTAGTCGACTTTTCTCTTTGCAAAATAACCAGATGCTTCTTGTCTTCCAGCTTGGCAATATTTTTTCACATCTCTAGGATCAGAAGAATTAAGAGTCTTGTCCATGGTTCTCTTGGCTCTTTTTCTTTGTTGGAGAAGAAAAACTGTTTTATTTTCAGCATCTTTGCTTTATTTAATAATTGTGAAGCGGGCTTCTAATGACATATTGATCATCATTTGCAGACTGAGATCAGGAGGTGTGATTCTGTGTCCTCCTAATAGAACTGCTGAGTCACTGATTTCAATTTGATCATCATTTAACCATCAAGCAGGAGCACCTGTCTTCGCCTGCCTTTACTGGTCTCAGAACAGGGAGGGTTATTGGAAACATGAGCCAAACCAGTCTTCCACAATCTCTCGGCCAAAGCCTCTGCCCCATCCCAATAAGCTTTGGCTAAGAATCATGATAGGGTCTCTATAGCAGGGAGTGTTGAATTCTGCTTTTATTTATGTTTTAATCTTTAAAATTTATTTATTTTTGCTTTTAAATATACACTGATTCCAGCTGTTTGGGTTGAGCGTCTGTTTAGTTAAAAAAAAAAAAAAACTACTTCCTTTTTGCATGTGTTTCGGTATATAAAACTAATATAGATTCATTGTAGAAAAGTTGAATTATAGAATGCTAAAGTTTGAAGAAAATGACCAAAACTACCCATCATAACTCACTAGTGATGCTTTATTTCCTTCCTGTTATTTTTGTTTATAAAAACACAATTTATGCATATATATCTTAGCTAGAAATACATATACATATTCCTAGCTTTTCATTCTAATTTTGCTTAGCAGATTTTGTGTGTTTTACATTTAAACAACCAATCCTTTGTGCCCCAGTCACCTTTGGAGTTGTCTTTGTTTCCCTCCTGTTACACATTTACTCAACATCTGGACGTTTGTGTCTGGTCAGCATGGGACCTTTGGCCACATTTCATTAATAAGGCAAATGCCCAGAAGGAGGGAATCACACCACTTTTCCAGTTCTGATTAAAGTATCCCACTGCATAAGCTTTCACTTTAATAGCCTAATGTATAATTTGATTACTCTTCTGCAGGATAGGTCATGCCAGGAGCTGTGAATTTCATAAGACTTTGACCTGACCAGAGGCTATCCTATTAAACATGGGCTTTAAAAATGCAGGCTTTAAAAATGACTCAGAGAATTTGTCATCATTTGGTCAGATGCTCTGAATCCCCAGTTGCTGTAGTCCTATTTATTTAAACCCACGGTATTGGCTAGGGGTGGAGACTAGTGCATTCGGGGAGTATGAAATTAAGGGAATCACCTACCATCTCCTCCACATTTTTTTCTTTTTTGAAACTTTGCTCGTGGTGACTTCAGCAAAGCCCAGACCTAGAACTTCAGTTGTGAGACTGTGTTTCTAGAAACCATAGGGAAGTGGTCACTGTGATCGGTTCTCATCAGGTTCAGCTGGAAAGAGGGAAATAACATTTCTGAGCTTTGTTGATGCCTGGAATTTTCTAAGCAAGGCAGGTCGATAAAGACAAGTATCTGAAAATTCAGAAAAGTTCAAAAATTCAAAAAAATCCATTTTTGCCTTACTCCCTTGAGGAGCATCCTGCTTAGCCGAACGAAACTGGCTATAATGTCCGCTGCCGCCATTGCCAAATCCATGCCCCATGTCCACTCAATTGCCAGTTGTAAGCATTATGTACTTTTATGGTTAATTGAGACAAAAAAGCTTATGTTTTCAAAATTTCTTGTTTCAATCACTTTTGTTTTTCTGGGTAGCATTGGCTCAAAAGTGCTTCATGTCCTGACAGAGAAAGATGCTGTAACAGAGCATCACAAATACCAGTATTCTCCAATATTGTACCCGGTGCGAACTAGAAGAGAACACAGCACAGGTGTGTACATGTTGCCCTGACAACAGCAGACACTCTGGCCAACCGCAGAAATGGCTCTATAGCTGAAGGGCTCAGAGAAATCGTCTTACCCGAGAAATCAGTGGTGAAGCCAGGTGTGTGAAGACACCATCAGTCCAAGGGTATGCAGCCTCCGTGAAGTCAGGGCAGCATGCAGGTGCTGAGCTGGTCTTCTCTGATGCCGTGAACATCAATCACGCAACTGCTGGCCCGAGAAACCCTTGAACTACAGGCAGCTGTGGTTTGCAGCCTTTGCGATGGCAGAAAGTTGGAAACAGTCCACTGAGATAAATTAGAGAACAAGAGAACAAATGAGAATTCCACCCAGTTGCTGAAAAAAATGAGGCATCTCTTTATGTTCTGACACAGGAATGTATTTTTTTTTTAAAGATTTTTTTATTTATTCATTTGACAGAGACACAGCGAGAGAGGGAACACAAGCAGAGGGAGGGGGAGAGGGAGAAGCAGGCTTCCCGCCGAGCAGGGAGCCCGATGTGGGGCTCAATCCCAGGACCCTGGGACCATGACCTGAGCTGAAGGCAGACGCTTAATGACTGAGCCACCCAGGCACCCCCACAGGAATGTATTTAAGGTGTTTTTTAAATAAATGAAAAAGACTAGATTACATAAAGGCATATACATCATGATTCCATGCGGGGGCGGGAGGGGTGTGTGAAGAGTAATACTATATATGCCTCTTCCTGCATATACAAATCCTCTAAGGGCACAGAAAACCTGTTGACAGATAATAGGTATGAAAGCTCTAAGGAGAGAAGTGGGGGCAGGCAAGGGCCGCAGAGATTTTTACTTTTTACCTTATGCACATCTGTACAACTTGAATTATTTTTTTAATTTTTTTTTAAGATTTTATTTGTGAGAGAGAGAATGAGAGACCGAGAGCATGAGAGGGAGGAGGGTCAGAGGGAGAAGCAGACTCCCCACTGAGCAGGGAGCCCGATGTGGAACTCGATCCCGGGACTCCAGGATCATGACCTGAGCTGAAGGCAGTCGCTTAACCAACTGAGCCACCCAGGCGCCCTTGAATTATTTTTAATACATACTATTTTTAAAATGAAAATGAAAAAGGAGATGAAACATTGTATCTATAGTTAACAATATCGTATCATACACTTAAAAATTCAAAAGGGTAGATCTCATGTGTTCCTATCACAACAAAATAAAGTGTGAGACATGCTTAAGGTAAAAACTTAAAAATATCAAAAAGTATAAGAAAAATGGAGTTCACCTACAAGTCTATCAACTAGAGACAACCACTTGATATTTTGTGATATTCCTTCTAGTGTACTTCGACATACATACATAATCATATTTTGGATGAGAGCATACATATGTATAGTTTATTATGCCACATTTTATTGAGCCTGTTTTCCCAGATTTAAAAAAAAATCTCTAAAACACAATTTAGGATTAAATGTTCTGTTTTGTGGCTCTACTATAATTTGTTTATCCATTCATCTCTTTCCTCACTAACATCTTAAGCTCTTTTCCTTTATCACTTAAACAATCCCATGTGCCTGTTATTGGCAAAGCTCTGGGCTCGAAGCGCACTGCAGTGACTTGCTCCTCAGACTGGGGTGAGGATGGCCTTGGGACCTCCTGGCAGCATTTCTGGCACATGTTAGCATCCCCTAGAGAGAGCTACCTGCCTGATTGCCATTTGCAAATGATCATTGCCCTTCATCACTTTCTGGCTCCTTACCCAGCTTTATACTGTTGTTGTTAATAGTGTAGTGGGTAGTGTTTTTCTTTCTTAGCATCGCTGCCACTTGGCCATGTCATACAGGCCTTTGTTTATTGTCTGTTTCCCCATCTGGCCTGGAGACTCCACACATGGCAGGGCCTTTGTGTGGTTTTGTTCTTTGCTCTGCCCCCCTATGCCTAGATCAGTGTGGGACATGGTAGGTTGTCAATAAACTCGAGCATACAGAAGGAGGCTCTTCATTGCTCCGGTTTCTCTTTTTTCTACTTACAAAGGGTACTTACTGTTCAGGTCCTGAGTATAAATATTGCCTAAGCAGCCCTTGTGAAGTCAGTAAGTGTATTTCTTGGGTTGCCACTGTTTGCTCTTAGAATTACCAAATGTTAGCCCTAATTTACCTTTCACAGATAAAAGGATAACCTAGGTTCATCACAATAGTAAGGGTTGAAGTGAAAGAGGGAAGGAACAAAATGATTTAACTCTCCAAGAAATTTACAGTCTATATGGAAAGAAGATGAAGACCTATGAGCAAATGGTAAACATTTTGCGGCAATAGAATCATTATGGGTCAAATTGTGGGTGTAATTCCATTTCTACGTTCCAGGATTTTATAATCTGGTAAGAGACCATTTAAACAAATGGTATATTTACAGGGTTAAATAAAGGGTGAAGCAATAAGAAGGGCAATAGAGAGAGACATTTTGGGGGCAGCCTGGAAGGAAGGATTCCTTTTGCCTGGAGAAGTCGGGACGGGTTCGTGGAGGGAGGAAGGAGGACTTGAGCTGGTGTTGAAGGCTGTGTAAAGAGTGCTGGTCAGAGGTGGGGTGTGGGGAGCAAGGCATCAGAGGCAGCATGCCCAATGCAAGCAAAGGCACAGAGAAATGAAAATGCTTGGCATAACTGAAAAATGGCAACGCTCTCACGCTTAGAAGAGAGGAGGAGAGGGATCTAGGTGATCCGGGCTGGCCTGAGAGGGAAGGAGTGATGGACTGTGAGAAAGAAAATGCTCTTGGGCCACATGCCTCTGTGCCGCAGGCTTGGACTTTATCAGTGAAGTAGTGTGGCGAGACACTGAGGGTTTCTCAGTAGAGATGTGACAAAATCAGATCTGTGTCTTAGATGATGGATAGGATCTCTGACACACTGGGATTGAGTGGAGAGGAGAGCTGGAAACAGTGGAACAATGAAGAAACTTGCAGTTGATGGTTACAGTGTAGTGGAGATCTGAGCCAGGGAATCGCTGGAGATGGTTTTAGAGATGCTTCGGAAGCCAATTGATTGGAAGGGCTTGGGGACTTCCGAACGCTGTCGTCAGTGTTTATAGGTGACATAAACATAGGCTGTGCTATTGGGTCAGGAGAGTCTAGGTTTTCAGATTGTGGCCTTAGCCAACTGAACTAGGGGAGTAGCAAAACAAAACAACACAACAAAACCACAACAACAAACCCTGAAAAGTGAGAGGAAACAAACTGAATCTCTACCTGCATCCTGACCTCAAGTAACTGGCTTCAAGTGACTCTGGTCCTTTGTGTTGTGAGCTGCAGCACAGAAGCCGCACGTTGAAACGCGCGGGGGGTCGGATTCAGCTTCTCCTCTTGCCTGCATCCCGGGCTGCTTCTCAGAATATTCTCCCAAGGGTCTCTACCTGAGGCTGGAAAGCCTTTCCTGGTTTGCACACTGTCTCCCCTTTACATTGTGTAGATCCTGTCCTTGGCTATGTTGGGAAAGAGCCCATTGCAGCTCAGGATGGCGACTGTTGTGGGATGCTCTGTGACTAAACCCAAAGCAGGTGTTCTCCTGGGTTACAGACTTTCTATCAGCCAGGATTAACTCCCAATACTCTTTTGTTCCTTTAGGACGCTTACCCCTCCACTCTTGCTAAACTTGTCTGTTGCTCAAACAATATCCATGCAAATCATTGGTTTCCATGTCTGGCAGGACTGGGTTGGATGTAACCTTTTGCTCTTTTTTATTTATTTCTTAAAGATTTATTTATTTATTTGAAGGGGGAGGGACAGAGGGAGGGTGGGAGAGAGAGTCTTAAGCAGTGAAGAGAGAGAGAGAGTCTCCACTGAGTGTGGAGCCTGATGTGGGGCTCAATCTCACGACCCTGAGATCAGGACTTGAGCGGAAACCAAGAGTCGGTTGCTTAACGGACTGTGCCACCCAGGTGCCCCTGCTCTTTTTTAAACTATGTATACACTCTCATTGCTTTCTCAAAATTCATTGTTTCCAAAAAGCTTTCTTGATCCAATTCTGTCATTCTACTCCAAAATCTCTGGGCCACTCTTTTGTCCTTATACTGTAGTAGCTGCGTTTATATTTATTTTGTGTGTGCCTTATTTCTGTTACTTGACTGTGAGCCTCCTGTAGGCTCTACCCTGCTCAACTTGGTTTTGGTGACAGCTAAATAGTATCAAAGAGAGACATTAAAGTGGTAAGGGCAGATTTTAAACAGTAATATATTATTGCAACAGGGAAAAGAGCCCAGTGTGAACTTTGATTTGTACAGAGGTGGTTGGGCATCTTAAAGAAAGAAAGAAGGAATAGGGAGGAGAATGAGTGAGGGCTCTGTAGAATTAGGGAAGTGAAAACTTACAAAAAGCCAGAGGCTGTGGGTGGGTGTCCATGTGAAACCCATCTGGGTTTGCTAACTGGCAGTTACTAAAGTCAAGCTCCTACCTTCCCATAGAAACTGGGAGACAGCAGCCTGTTCTATCTTCAGGTGTTGGCTGAAATAAACAATAAATTCTTTTGGCAGCCTTGGGTTTTCTCAGGCAGATGCTTTAGGAGGGGCTAAGGTCATCCTAGGGATTTTGGCTTTGAGCTGTTAGAAACTATGTTAATGTTTGTTCAAGTCATTATAGGCCAAGGTTGGGGCCTAGTAAGGAAGAGGGCTCAGCGAAACCTGGCTAGAGTTTGGGTCAAGGAGAGAATCTTTGTCAATAGGTCAAGAAAATAAAGAATGAGTGGGAAAATATCTACTCTGATCACAATAGAAAGTCTTGAGACCAGGAGACGAATATTGTAAGGAAACAAGGGATAACTTTAATTACACTGCCTCACAAAAAGACTGCTAATTTTTTTTTTTTTTTTAGATTTTTATTTATTTATTTATTTATTTGAGAGAGAGAAAGAGATACAGAGCATGAGAGGAGGGAGGTTCAGAGAGAGAAGCAGACTCCCTGCCGAGCAGGGAGCCCGATGCGGGACTCGATCCTGGGACTCCAGGATCATGACCTGAGCTGAAGGCAGTCGCTTAACCAACTGAGCCACCCAGGCACCCAAGACTGCTAAATTTGAATCACCAAAAAACTAGGTTTATTGTCCATACTGTGTGCTGTTAAAATACAAATAAATGTTTAGTTCATCTATCTCTGGTCTCCTAAAATAAATAAAAATTAATATTGTGAGCTGTATTTTAGTTTAAATATCTTGCACATTATTAGTTCCTGATGAAGCACAGAAATAGTGGTGCAGATGGACTTGTTATTTAAGACATTGCTCCCTTAAAATTAAAGGAAAGTGACCTTTGCTTTCAAATATCTAGCTTGGTCATTTAAAAGTAGCTAAGGGGCACCTGGGTGGCTCAGTCGGTTAAGGGGATGCCTTGGGCTCAGGTCATGATCCCAGGGTCCTGGGATGGAGCCCCACGTTGGGCTCCCCACTCAGTGAGAAGCCTGCTTCTCCCTCTCCCTCTGCTGCTCCCCCTGCTTGTGCTCTCTCTGTCTCTCTCTCAAGTAAGTAAAATCTCTTTTAAAAAAGTGAACATTAGTTCATTAGTCTTTATTATGTATATTTTGTAAATATACAATGTTCCTTTTTATTTTATGCCTCTTTCTATTTGAAATTGGTAATTCAATTTATGTTACCTGATATTCTGGTCTGCTGTGGTTTATAGCTAGTGACATAGTGACCCTTATTTTTCCACATGATGCTCCTGATAACTCTTTTCATTGTGGTCCAAAAGGCAACAAGATAAAGGTGGGCATGTATAGGAATAAACTTCAAATCTTTATGTACTCTTTATTGAAAGTGAAAGTATTAAAGTGCTAGAGAATGCACAATGCAGTTGTTTGCAGGAAATGAGTTGTGTTGTGTTTTGTTTTTTTTTTTTTAAAGATTTTGTTTATTTATTTGACAGAGAGAGAGAGATAGCCAGAGCAGGAACACAAGCCGGGGGAGTGGGAGAGGGAAAAGCAGGCTTCCTGCCAAGCTGGGAGCCCGATGTGGGACTCAATCCCGGGACCCTGGGATCATGACCTGAGCTGAAGGCAGACGCTTAACGACTGAGCCACCCAGGCACCCAATGACTTGTTTTTTGATTGAGATAGAATTTAGAGGACCGTGAAATGCACAATCTTAAGCATACAGTTAAACCAGTTTTAACAAATGCTTATACCCATAGAACTCATACCTCTATCAAGATAATCAAGGTGTAGATATATTTCCATCAACCAGAAAGGTCCCTCACACCCTTGCCCAGTCAACACCCACCACTTACAGAGGTAACCACCATTCTAACACATGAATTGATCAGCTACAGAACTTCATGTACCTGGAATTATACATTTTGTACTCTTTTGTGTCTGACTTCTTAAACTTGGTACAGCATTTTTGAGATTCATTCATGTAGTTAGTAGTCTGTTGATTTTTATTATTGAATGGTATCCCATTGTATGACTATACCACAGCTTGCTTATTCTATTGATGGACAGCTGGGCTATTTCCAGTTTTTGGTTATTCTGAATAAAGCTGTTATGAACATTCTCATATAAGGCTTTTTGTGGACATACGTCTTATTTTCTTTGGATAAACACTAGCATTAGCATTGTTGGGTCATGGGATTAGATGTATGTTTAACTATTTAAGAAACTTCCAAACAGTTTTCCAAAGTGGTTGTACCATTTTACATTCCCACAAGCAATGATAAAAGTGCTGTTTGAGGAAAAAAAAAAAATTGTTTGCTCCACACTCCTGCTAATATGTGATGTCTCCATTCTTCAAAATTTTAATCATTCTAGTGAATTTGCAATATCTTATTAAAGTGAATTTACACTTCCCTAACAACTAATCCTCTTGAGTACCTCTGTATGTGTTTATTAGACATTCATATGCCTTCTTTTGTGAAGTGTCTGTTCATGTCTTGTAGCCATTTAAAAAATTGGGTTGTTGGGGTGCCTGGTGGCTCAGCTGGTTAACTGGTTAACCATTTGCCTTCAGCTCAGGTCATGATCTCAGGGTCCTGGGATCCAGCTGGGGGTGTGAGGTTCCCTGCTCTGCGGGGAGTCTGCTTCTTCCTCTCCCTCTGCATCCCCCTGCCTCCTGCTCACACTCTCTCTCTTTAAAATCTTTAAAAAATTGGGTTGTTCATCTTCTTATTAATGCATTATAGGGGTACTTTATATATCCTTGTTAAAAGTCCTTTGTCAGATTTATTTACTATGAATACTTGCTCCTAGTCTTTGGCATGTCTATTCATTTTCTTAATGGCACTTTTTTTTTTTTTAAAGATTTATTTATTTGAGAGAGAGAGCAGTGGGGAAGGGCAGAGGGAGAGTCTTAAGCAGACTCTGCACTGAGTGCGAGCCCAATTCAGGGCTTGATCTCATGACTCTGAGATCACACCCTGAGTTGAAACCAAGAGTTGGATGCTTCACCAAATGTGCCACCCAGGTGCCCCTTAATGGCATCTTTTGATGAACAGCAGCTTTTAATTTTTTTTTATGTTTTAAAGAAATTTTTTAATGGAAGTGTAACTGACATACAATGTTATATTAGTTTCAGGTATACAATAGAATATTCGATAACTCTATCCATTATGCTCTGCTCACACAAGTGTACTACTATCAGTCACCAAACAATGCTATTACGATACCATCGATTACATTCCCTATACTTTCACCCTGTAAATTATTCATTAGATAACTGGAAGCCTGTACTGCCCATGCCCCTTTACCCATTTTGCCCATCCCCCCACTACTCTTCCTCTGGCAGCCATCAGTTTTTTCTCTGTATCTATGGGTCTGTTTCTGTTTTTTGTTTGTTCATGAGTTTTGGTTTTTAGATTCCACATACAAGTAAAATCATATGTTGTTTCTTTCTCTGACTTATCTCACTTAGAATAACACCCTCTACATCCATTCATGTTGTTGCACATGGCAATATCTCATTCTTTTTTATGGCTGATGTATATATTTACATGTGTATATGTATGTATATACATACACATTACTACTTCTTTATGCATTCATCTGTTGATGGATACTTGGGTTGCTTCCATGTGTTGGCTATTGTAAATACTGCTACAAAAAACAAGGGAGTGCATATATTTTTTTGAATAAGTGTTTTTCTTGGGGGGGGGGTAAATACTCAATAGTTGCATTACTGGATCATATTGTATTTTTATTTTTAAATTTTGAGGAACCTCCATACTATTTTCCATAGTGGCTGCAACAATTTGCATTCCCACCAACAGTGCTTTTTCTCCACATCCTCACTAACACTTATTATTTCTTGTCTTTTTGATTCTAGCCATTCTGACTGGTGTGAGATGATAACTCATTATGGTTTTTCTTTTTTTTTAAGATTTTCTTTATTTATTTGACAGAGAAAGGGAGAGAGCATGAGCCAGGGGAAGAGGCAGAGGGAGAAGCAGATTGTTATTGGGGCTCAATCTAGGAACCCCATGATCGTGACCTGAGCCAAAGGCAGACCCTTAACCAACTGAGCCACCCAGGTGCCCCACTCATGGTTTTGATTTGCATTTCCTTGATGTTTAGTGATGCTGAGCATCTTTTCACGTGTCTGTTGGCCATCTACATATCTTCTTTGGAAAAATGTCTATTCAGGTCCTCTGCCCATTATTTAATCAGATTATTCACTTTTTTGGTGTTGGATTGTACAAGCAGTTCATGTATCTTGGATAGTAACCACTTATTGGATATACTATTTGCAAATATCTTCTATTCAGTAGGCTGCCTTTTTGTTTTGTTGATGGTTTCCTTCAGTGTGCAAAAGCTTTTTATTTTGGTGTTATCCTAATAGTTTATTTCTGCTTTTGTTTCCCTTGCCTGAGGAGACAATAAGACTGATGTCAAAGCAATTACTGCCTATATTTTGTTTTAGGACTTTTATGGTTTCAGGTCTCACATTTAGATCTTTAATCCATTTGGAGTTTATTTTTGTTTATGGTGTAAGAAAGTGGCCCAATTTCATTCTTTTGCGTGTAGCTGTCCAGTTTTCCCACCACCATTTATTGCAGAGATTGTCTTTGCAATATTCTATTGTGATATTCTATTGCAAAGAATATGCTATCCTTGCCCCTCTGTGTTGTAGATTGATTGACCATATAAGTGTGGGTTTATTTCTGAGCTCTCTATTATGTTCCATTGATCTGTGTGTCTATTTTAGTACTAGTGCCATATTGTTTTGATTACTACAGCTTTGTAGTCTATCTTGAAATCTGGGATTGTGATACCTCCAGTTTTGTTCTTTCTCAAGATTGCTTTTAACTATTTGGGGTTTTTGTAGTTCCATACAAATTTTAGTATTATTTGTTCTAGTTCTGTGAAAAATGCTGTTGGTATTTTGATAGGGATTGTACTGAGTCTATAGATAGCTTTGAATGGTATGAACATTTTAAAAATCAGTATTAATTCTTCAAACACATAGACCATATTATGTCTTTACGTTTGTGTTGCCTTCAATTTCTTTCATCAGTGTCTTATAGTTTTCAGAGTATGGGTCCTTCACGTGCTTGGTAAAGTTTATTCCTAGGTATTTATTGTTTTTGATGTAATTGTAAATGGAATTGTTTTCTTGACTTCTCTTTCTGCTACTTTGTTATTAATGTATAAAAATGCAACACATTTCTGTAAAACAATTTTGTATCCTGCAACTTTACTGAATTCGTTAATTACTTCTAATAGTTTTTTGGTGGAGATCTCAGGTTTTCTATGTACAGTATCATATCATCTGCAAATAGTGACAGTTTAACTCCTTCCTTACCAATTTGGATGTCCTCTATTTATTTTCCTTCTCTTATTGCTGCAGCTAGGATTTTCACTACTATGTTGAATGAAAGTGGTGAGGGTGGACATCCTTGTTTTTCCTAGAGGAAAAACTCCCAGTTTTTCTCTATTGAATATGATGTTAGCTGTGTGGTTTTCATATATGGCCTTTATTATGTTGTGGTATATTCCCTCTAAACCCACTTTGAGAGTTGAGAGTTTCTATCATGAATCGATGTTGAGTTTTGTCAAATACTTTTTCTGCACCTAGTGAGATAATATGACTTATATCATTTGTTTTGTTAATGTGGTATAGTACATTGATTTTGTGAATATTGAACCAATCTTGCATCCCTGGGATAAATTCCACTTGATCGTGGTGAATGATCCTTTTAATGTGTTGTTGAATGTGGTTTGCTAATATTTTATTGAGGATTTTTACATCTATTTTCAATATAGCAGTGCCTTTCCTATTTCTGTTTATATTTTATATAATTCCTCACTCACCCACTTTTCATCCTTCTCCCTGACTTCTGTTGTCATTCATATTTTTTTTTTTAAAGATTTTATTTATTTGACAGAGAGAGACAGCGAGAGCAGGAACACAAGCAGGGCGAGTGGGAGAGGGAGAAGCAGGCCTCCTGCCGAGCAGGGAGCCCGATGTGGGACTCGATCCCGGGACCCCAGGATCATGACTTGAGCCGAAGGCAGACACTCAACGACTGAGCCACCCAGGCGCCCTGTCATTCATATTTTTAACTATTTACTTTTTTCTCTTAGTACACCATTTTCATTCTCGTCCCTGATACATTTGGTCTCAGGAGGCATCCCTTTGTCAAACTATTCCCAGGGAATCTGGACAGGCAAATCACACTGTGGATTCTTCTTTCTTCCAGGGCACATCAATTTTGGTACAAAGAAATCAGGTTAAACCAAGTGTCAAGGAGAACATTAAGGAGAGAAGAGAAGCTTTAAAATGAAGATCAAAGACAAAAGATGGTCTTTTATGCTCAGTCTTTATACTTTTTCTGGCTGAACTAAGCCATACCATGGTTTCAACACCACTCAGGTCGATAACTGCCATCTCTCCAACCACTTTGTTCTCTCTGATACCTCAGATTCAACATGTCTAAAACAGAACTCACTATTTTGCCTCTTCCCTCACAAAAGTATAGCTTTCCCTGCATTTTCATCTCCCTTCTATCACCAAAAGAAGATGCCACCAAGTCATCCATGATCTTTTCCTCTGCTCAGCTGCTAAAGCTCCATTGAGTTGATCTCTAAAACCCCTCAGTCTTTTCTCCTTGTCCCCATTCTTATTTCTCTTGCCTTGAGTTAAGACTTCATTAATTTGGTTGCAATAGTGTTTTCATTGGCATGCCTGCTTTGACCTAATCCATCACACCTTTGTTCATTCATTCAAAACAAAGATATTTCGTTCTTACTGCATGCCAGATGCGTGTAGTAGGCCAGGCACTTGAGAGATTAAAACACTAAGACACAGCTGTGGGCCTCAATGGGCCACAGTCCTTTGCACAAGGTAGGTATATGAACAAATGAGTGGAGAATCATTTGATAATTGTAGTGATAGAAAAATGCCCAGGGTATAATGGCAGCATCGAGAAGGGCACAGAACCTAACTTGGGTGGTATATGTGTATGCATATATGTGTGTGTTCAGATTCGTGAAGACTTCCTATAAGGTGATGTCTTGGTTGGGACTTACAGGAGGAAGGTATGGGTAAGGTTGTGAAGACTGATAAGAGGATACGAGATTAGAGAGAAGGGACATTCCATGCTGAGAAATAATCCTACCAAAAGCACAGGAGCAAGAAACAGGATGTGTGGACTTACAAATATTTTTAAATTGCTAGTACATAAAATGCCCAGTCGGGGTGGTGAGAGATGAGACTGTGTGAGTATGCAAAGGCCAGATCACAGAGGGCCTTGTATACCCAATTAAGGAGCTTAGACTTAATTTAGAAAATGAAGGAGATCACTGGGAATAACATGGACATATCATTTTAGGTAGATTATTCTGCTAAAGTGGGCAGGTGGATTTGAAGAGACACCCGCTGTAGTAGAAAACCTGAACTACAACACGGAGATAGGCATGGAGCTGGGAAATACATAGGCCATGTCATTGGCAGGACCCACCTCCCTAGATGTCCAGTTTGAGGAAGAGGAATAATAAGGTTAACATGGGTTTCTAGATTAGGAGTATGGAGGTACCATCATTAGAGTTAGAGCATATGAGAGGAAGAGAAGTTTTGGCAGAAAAAAATGAAGTCATTTTTGGATGAGTCTGAGGTGTTTATGGGATGTTCAGAAAGCAGCTGGATATAAATAAATATCTGAAAAGGAAGGGACCAGCCCCAGTTGTCCTGGTGAGAGATCATCAGTTGCCTGAATCCAGCCGTCCCTGTAAGGTGCCCATTGGCAGGCAGGTACAGCCCGCCGTGGATAGGCGCAAAGCAAAGGAGATACTGATTCCCTCCAAACACTTCTATGAGATTTAAACCTGGCAGCATGATCCTTGCTCTCCAGCTGATTGCTACAAAAATGACAGATCTGATGGCTAGTTAAGAGTGAATTTTCAGGGTGCCTGGGTGGTTCAGTCTTTTAAGTACCTGACTCTTGGTTTTGGCTCAGGTCATGATCTTGCAGTCATGGGATTGAGCCCTGCATCGGGTTCTGTGCTCAGCAGGGAGTCTGCTTTAGGTTCTCTCTCTCTCGCTCCCACTCTCTCTCTCAAATATAAAATCTATAAAAAAGGGTGACTTTTCATTGATGATCCTGGTACCTTTGATTCTAGAAAGAGTGTGGGTTAATAATTTTAACAACCTCTTTTCACATAACAAAACTGTTTCTGATTTTATTTTGTCCCTGGCAGACTTGTTTATTATAATTTATCCAGACTGTCTGGAGGATAAGTGGAGTGGCCCTAAAATGAAGACAATTTTCCCTTTGGTTGGAGGAGGAGGTTGGGGTGGCAGAAGGAGGACATGGTAAAGTTGGTGCAGAGGGCCATCAAGCAGGCTGCAGGTTCTTAGTTTATTTTATCTGGCCTCCATTTGAGGTTGCAATGTTTCTTCAGTCTTTCCTCATCTCTCCCATGTCAGATAAAAATAAAGAGTGCCGTTCTTATAATTTCATTAAATATTCAACATTACTGAGATGGTGCTATGTGCCCAGTACTGCTTGGAATATAAAAAGGACCATGACAGCTCTTGTCCTTAAGAAACTCAGCCTGTAATGTTAGTTCTCAATGCTAGCTCTATTCTAGAATTATCTGGAGCTTTAAAAACATCCCAGTGCCTCATCTCAGACCAAATGAATAAGAGTCTCTGGCATAAGGATTTGCTATTAGAATTAAAAAAAAAAAAACTTGATTATGGAAAAGTTAAAGATAGAACTTCGTCTGCCAAGATAAAGATAGAATAGTATAATGATGCCATTCTCCCCATATATATATTATCCAGATTCAACAATTATCAACAAATGGCCAATATTACTTTTTCCGTAATCTCTCACTCTTCATCACTATTTAATTGTTCTGTAGAAAATCGCCAAAAGTATATCATATTATCTTTGATTACTTAGATATGTTATCTAAAATTATATATAAAGCACAATATCATAGCTAAAATAATAAATAAAATTCCTAATGTAACAAATATCCAGTCAGTTGTCACATTTCCCCAATTGTCTCAAACAACTTTTTGAAGTAGGTTTGTTTTAATTAGGATCCATGTAATGTCTACATATTGCATTGGTTACTGTACCTCTTACCTTTATTTTAATCTAGAGGTTCCTCTGCACTCTTTTTCTTCTTTGTAACTTCTTTCTTTTCAAAAAAACTGGTCATTTGTTTTGTGGAGTTTCCCACATTTTAGGTTTAAAAAAAAATACACACACACACACACACACACACGATTTTTGTTAATTATACCTCAAAGCTGGGGGAGAAAGAAACCTGTGTACAAATGGCTTCACTTGTGAATTGTATTAAACATCTAAGGAAGATAAAATTCTAATGCTACATAAACACTTCTGGAAAATGAAGAGGAGGGAATATTTCCCAGCTCATTGTACAAGACTATCAGGTCTTGATAAACACCAGATAAAGACATCACAAGAAAACTACAGATCAATGTCCTTCATAAACATAAATGCAAAAATTCTAAACAAAATTTTAGTAAATCAAATCCAACAATATGCAAAAAGGGTGATACCTCATGATCAGCTGGAGTTTCCCAGGAAAGCACAGTTGTTTTTTCCCCTCTTTTAAAAAATTGTTTATTTGATTTTTAAAAAAAGATTTATTTATTTACTTATTGGTGGGGGAGAGAGAGACAGAGTGAGTATGAGCAGGGGGAGGGGCAAAGGGAGAGGGGCAAAGAGAGAGGCAAAAGCAGACTCCCTGTTGAGTGCAGAGCCTGACGAGGGGCTCGATTACAGGACACTGAGATCATTACCTGAGCCAAAATCAAGAGTTGGATGCTTAGCCAACTGAGCCACCCAGGCACCGTGAAAAACTGTTTATTTTTTATTAAATTATAATTAACATACAGTGTTATATTAGTTGCAAGTGTACAATACATTGATTTGACAGTTCTATGCATTACACAGTGCTTGCCAGGATAAGTGTAGTCACCATCTATCATGATGCAACATTATTACAGTAGTATTGACTATATTCCCTATGCTGTACTTTTAATCTCTGTGACTTATTTAATGTATAACTGGACGTTTGTAATTCTTAATGCCCTTTATCTACTCTACCCGTTCCCCCATCACCACCCTCTCCTCTGGCAACCACCAGTTTGTTTTTTGTATTTAGGAGTCTGTTTGTATTTTTTTGTTAGTTTGTTCTTTATTTTGTTTTTTTAGATTTCACATATAAGTGAAATCATATGGTATTTGTCTTTCTTTGACTTATTTCAAAGATTTTATTTATTTATTTGAGACAGAGAGAATGAGAGAGAGAGAGCACATGAGAGGGGGGAGGGTCAGAGGGAGAAGCAGGCTCCCTGCCAAGCAGGGATCCCGATGCGGGACTCGATCCAGGGACTCCAGGATCATGACCTGAGCCGAAAGCAGTCGCTTAACCAACTGAGCCACCCAGGCGCCCATCTTTGACTTATTTCACTTAGCATAATACACTCTAGGTCCATCCATGTTGTTGCAAATGGCAAGATATCATTCCTTTTTATGGCTGAATAATATTCCGTTATACACACACACACACACATACATACCACATCTTCTTTATCCATTTATTTATTAATGGACACTTGGGTTGCTTCCATATCTTGGCTATTGTAAATGCTGCAATAAACAGGGGTACATATATCTTTTCAAATTAGTGTTTTTGTTTTCTTTGGGTAAATACTGAGTAGTGGAATTACTGGATCCTATGGTATTTCTACTTTTACTTTTTTGAGGAACATCCATACTGCTTTCCACAGTGGTTGCACCAATTTACATTCCCACCAATAGTGCACAAGGGTTCCCTTTTCTCCAAGTTGTCACTAACACTTGTCATTTCTTGTCTTTTTGAGTCTAGCCATCTGACTGGTATGAGGTGATAGCTCATGGTGCTTTGATTTGCATATCCCTGATGATTAGTGATGTTGAGCATCTTTTCATGTGTCTGTTGGCCATCTGTATGTCTTCTTAAGATGTCTATTCAGGTCCTTCGTCCATTTTTTAGTAAGATAAAACTGATCTTTTTAGGTGGGTGCTGAGTTGCAGAAGTTATTTTTATGTTTTGGATATTAACCCCCTATCAGATATATCACTTACAAATATCGTCTCTCAATCCCTGGGTTGTCTTTTTGTTTTGTTGATGGTTTCCTCTGCTGTGCAAAAGCTTTTTATTTTAGTGTAGTTCCATAGTTTATTTTTGCTTTTGTCTCCCTTGCCTGAAGAGGCATATCCATAAATATGTTGCTAAGGATAATGTCCAAGAGATCGTGGCCTATGTTTTCTTCTATGGTTTCAGTTCTTACATTTAGGTTTTTAATAAATGTTGAGTTTATTTTGGTGTATGGTGTAAAAAAGTGGCCCAGTTTCATTTTTTTAAATGTAGCTGTCCAGTTTTCCAGCACCACTTATTAAAGAGACTGTCTTTTCCCTACTGCATATTCTTGTCTTCCTTGTCATTGATTAATTAACTATAAAAGCATGAATTTATTTCTTGCTCTATATTCTTTTTTTTTTTGAAGTTTTTATTTAAATTCTAGTTAACATGTAGTGTAATATTGGTTTCAGGAGTAGAATTTAATGATTGATCACTTACATATAACACCCAGTGCTCATCACAAGTGCCTTCCTTAATACCCATCACCCATTTAGCCCACCCCCCTGCCCTCCTCCCCTCCAGCAACTCTCAGTTTGTTCTCTATAATTTAGAGTCTCTTATGATTTGTCTCTCTTTTTTTCCTCCCTATGTTTGTCAGTTTTGTTTCTTAAGTTCCACATATGAGTGAAATCATATGGTATTTGTCTTTTTCTGACTGACTTATATCCATTACCGTAATACACTCTAGTTCTATCCATGTCCTTGCAAATGGCAAGATTTTATTCTTTTTGATGGCCAAGTAATATTCCATTATATACATATGGAACTATATATAGGTGGTATGTACATCTTCTTTATCCATTTATCAGTTGATGGACATTTAGGCTCTTTCCATGATTTGGCTATTGCTGATAATGCTGCTATAAACATCGGGCTGAATGTGCCCCTTCAAATCAGTACTTTAGTATCATTTGGGTAAATACCTAGTAGTGCAATTGCTTGGTAATAGGGTAGTTCTATTTTTAACTTTTTTTGGGTAAAGATTTATTTATTTATTTATTTGACAGAGACACAGCAAGAGAGGGAACACAAGCAGGGGGAGTGGGAGAGAGAGAAGCAGGCTTCCCTTGGAGCAGGGAGCCCAATGCAGGACTCAATCCCAGGGACCCCCTTCCCCCTGGACCATGACCTGAGCCGAAGGCAGACACTTAAAGACTGAGCCACCCAGGCACACCTATTTTTAACTTTTTGAGGAACCTACATACTGTTCTCCAGAGTGGCTATACCAGTTTGCATTCCCACCAACAGTGTAAGAGGGTCCCCCTTTCTCTGCATCCTTTCCAACATCTATTGTTTCCTGAGTTGTTATTTTAGCCATTCTGACAGGTGTGAGATGTTATCTCATTCTGGTTTTGATTTGTATTTCCCTGACGAGTGATATCAAGCATCTTTTCATGTGTCTGTTGGTCATCTGGATGTCTTCTTTGGAAAAATGTCTATTCATGTCTTCTGCCCATTTCTTAATTGGATTATTTGTTTTTTGGGTGTTGAGTTTGATAAGCTCTTTATAGATTTTGGATACTAACCCTTTATCAGTTATGTCATTTGCAGATATCTTCTCCCATTCCATAGGCTGCCTTTTAGTTTTGTTGATTGTTTCCTTCACCGTACAGAAGTCTTTTATCTTGAAGTCCTAATAGCTCATTTTTGCTTTTGTTCCCCTTGCCTCTGGAGACATGTTTAGTAAGTTGCTACCATTGAGGTCAAAGAGGTTGCTGCCTATGTTCTCCTCTAGGACTTTGATGGTTCCCTGTCTGGAATTGTGATGTCTCCGGCTTTGCTTTTCTTTTTCAAGATTGCTTTGGGTATTTGGGGTCTTTTGTGGTTCCATACAAATTTTAGGATTGTTTGTTCTAGTTCTATAAAAAAATGCTGGTGGTATTTTGATAAGAATTGCATTAAATGTGTAGATTGCTTTGGGTAGTATAGACATTTTAACAATATTTGTTCTTCCAATCCATGAGCATGGGATGTTTTCCCATTTCTTTGTGTTCTCTTTAATTTCTTTCATAAGTGTTCTATAGTTTTCAGAGTACAGATCTTTTTCTTCCTTGGTTAGGTTTATTCCTAGGTGTCTTATGGTTTTTGTTGCAATTGTAAATGGGATCAATTCCTTGATTTCTTTTTCTGCTGCTTTATTATTGGTGTTTAGAAATGCAACAGATCTCTGTACATTGATTTTGTATCCTGTGACTTTGCTGAATTCATGTATCAGTTCTAACAATTTTTTGGTGAAGTCTTTAAGGTTTTCTACATAGAATATCAGGTTGTCTGCAAATAGTGAAAGTTCTTCCTTGCCAATTTGGATTCTTTTATTTCTTTTTGTTGTCTGATTCCTGAGGCTGGGACTTCCAGTACTACGTTAAATAACAGTGGTAAGAGTGGACATCTCTGTTTGTTCATGACCATAGGGGAAAAGCTTTCAGTTTTTCCCTATTGAGGATGATACTAGCTGTGTGTCTTTCATAAATGGCCATTATGATGTTGAGGTATGTTCCCTCTGTCCCTACTTTTTTGAGGGTTTTTATCAGGAATGGATACTGTACTTTGTCAAATGTTTTTTCTGCATCTATTGACAGGATCATATGGTTCTTGCCCTTTCTTTTATTAATGTGGTGTATCACATTGATTGATTTGTGAATATTGAACCACATTTGCAACCCAGGAATAAATCCCACTTGATCGCGGTGAATAATTGTTTTAATGTATTGTTGGATTCAACTTGCTAGTATTTTGTTGAGAATTTTTACATCCATGTTCATCAGGGATATTGGTCTATAATTCTTTTGAGTGGGGTTTTTGGTTTTGGAACTAAGGTAATGCTGGCCTTCTAGAATGAGTTTGGAAGTTTTCCTTCCATTTCTATTTTTTGAAACAGTTTGAAAAGAATCGGTATTACCTGTTCTTAAATGTTTGGTAGAATTCCCCTAGGAAGCCATCTGGCCCTGGACTTCTGTTTATTGGGAGATTTTTTTTTTTTTTTATTCTTATGTTAATCCCCATACATTACATCATTAGTTTTAGATGAAGTGTTCCATGATTCATTGTTTGTGCATAACACCCAGTGCTCCATGCAGAATGTGCCCTCCTCAATACCCACCACCAGGCTAACCCATCCTCCCAACCCCCTCCCCTCTAGAACCCTCAGTTTGTTTTTCAGAGTCCATCGTCTCTCATGGTTCGTCTACCCCTCCGATTTCCCTATTGGGAGATTTTTGATTAGTGATTCAATTTCTTTGCTGGTTGTAGGTCTGTTCAAATTTCCTATTTCTTCCTGTTTGGTAGTTTATATGTTTCTAGGAATTTACCCATTTCTTCCAGATTGCCCAGTTTGTTTCCATATAACTTTTCATAATATTCTGTTATCATTGTTTTTATTTCTACGGTATTGGTAGTGATCTCTCATTTGTGATTTTATTTATTTGGGTCCTTTCTCTTTTCTTTTTGATAAGTCTGGCTAGGGGCTTATCAATTTTATTAATTCTTTCAAAGAACCAAAGTTCCTAGTTTCACTGATCTGTTCTACTGTGTTGTTTTTGTTTTGTTTTATTTCCATATCATTTATTTCTGCTCTAGTCTTTATTATTTCCCTTTTTCTGCTGGCTTAAGCTTTATTTGATGTTCCTTTTCTAGCTCCTTTAGGTGTAAAGTCAGGTTGTGTATTTGAGATTTTTCTTGCTTCTTGAGGTTGGCCTGTATTGCTATGTACTTCCCTCTTATGACTGTCTTTGCTGCATTCCAAAGGTTTGGACTGTCATGTTTTCATTTTCATTTGCTCCATGTATTTTTAAAATTTCTTCTTTAATTTCCTAGTTAACCCATTCATTCTTTAGTAGGGTGATCTTTAACCTCCATGTATTTGTGGTCTTGCCAAATTTTTTCTTGTGGTTGACTTCAAGTTTCATAGTGGCCTGAAAATATGCGTGGTATGATCTCCATCTTTTTGTATTGGTTGAGGCCTGATTTGTGTGTGACCCAGTATGTATTCTATTCTGGAGAATATTCCACGTGCAGTACAAAAGAAGGTGTATTCTGCTGCTTTAGGATGAAATGTTCTGAATATTTCTGTTAAGTCCATCTGGTCCAGTGTGTCATTCAAAGCCATTGTTTTGTTGTTGATTTTCTGCTTAGATGATCTGTCCATTGCTGTAAGTGGGGTGTTAAAGTCCCCTACTATTATTGTACTGTTATCAGTGAGTTTCTTTATGTTTGTTATTAATTGATTTATATATTTGGTTGCTCCCAAGTGGGGACATAAATATTTACAATTGTTAGATCTTCTTGTTCAATGGACTCCTTTATTGTGATATAGTGCCCTTCCTCATCTCTTGTTATAGTCTTTCATTTAAAATCTAGTTTTCTGATATAAGTATGGCTACTCCAGCTTTCTTTTGATGTCCATTAGCATAATAAATCATTATTCATCCTCTCACTTTCAATATACAGGTGTCTTTAGGTCTAAAATGAGTCTTGGGGCACCTGGGTGGCTCAGTTGGTTAGGTGTCTGCCTTCAGCTCAAATCGTGATCCTGGGGTCATGGGATTGAGCCCCGCATCAGGCTCTCTGCTCAGTGGGAGCCTGCTTCTCCCTCTTCCTGCTGCTCTACCTGCTTGTACTCTGTCAAATAAATAAATAAAACCTTAAAAAAATAAAATGTGTCTCTTGTAGGTAGCATATAGATGGGTTTTGTTCTTTTATCCATTCTGATACCCTATGTCTTTTGATTGGAGCATTTAGTCCATTTACATTCAGAGTGATTATTGATAGATATAAATTTAGTGCCATTGTATTACCTGTAAAGTTAGTGTTTCTGGGGATTTTCTTTGTTTCTTTCTAGTCTTTGTTCCTTTTGGTCTTTCTTTCCAACTCAAAGAGTTCCCTTTCATATTTCTTGCAGGGCTGGTTTAGTGGTCATGAACTATTTTAGTTTTTGTTTGTCTGGGAAACTCCTTATCTTTCCTTCTATTTGGAATGACAGCCTTGCTGGATAAAGTATTCTTGGTTGCATATTTTTCCCATTCAGCATGCTGAATGTATTAGGCCACTGTCTTCTCACCTGCTAAGTTTCTTTGGCTAGATCTGCTACTAACCTGATTTGTCTTCCCTTAAGGGTTAGGGTTTTCTTTTCCCTTGCTGCTTTCAGGATTCTTTTCTTATTTCGCAAATTTTGCTATGATATTTCTTGGTGTTGGCCTGCTTTTGTTGATTTTGATGGGAGTTCTCTGTGCCTACTGGATTTGGATATGTTTCCTTCCCTAGATTAGGGAAGTTTTCAGGGATAATTTGCTCAAATCTTCTGGCCTCTTTCCCCTCTCTTCTTCTTCTGGGACTCCTGTGATGCGAATGTTATCATGCTTTATAGGGTTGCTGAGTTCCCGAGGTTTACATTTGTGATCCAATATTTTTCTTTCCCTCTTCTTTTCAGCTTCATTATTTTCCATCCTTTTATCTTCTGTATCACTTATTTGTTCCTCTGCTTCTTCCATCTTGTGATCATTACATCTAGTTGATGTTGCATCTTGGTTATAGCATTTTTTATTTCTGCCTGACTAGTTCTTAGGTCTTTTATCTCCATGGTAAGGGACTTCCTGGTATCTTCTATAGTTTTCTCAAGCCCAGCTAGTATCCTTATGATTGTTTCTTTAAATTCTGGATTAGGCATATTACTTATATCTGTTTTGATTAGATCCCAGCTGTGACCTCTTCTTGTTCTTTCATTTGGGGTGAATTCTTCTGTCTTGGCATTTTGTTTAGGTCTCTGTCTTCTGTGTATTATTATTTTTTAGTCTTTTTTTTTAAAATCTTCTATGTGTTATGAAAGCCTGTTATGTTTCCTGCTCCTGAGACTAATGGATGGAGATATATATATATTTGAAGACTTTATTTATCTGTTTGAGAGAGAGAAAGAGAGCACGAGTAGGGGAAGGGGTGGTGCAATTTTAAATGGTATTTAAATGGAATTCATTATTAGTGTAGAGAAATGCAAAATATTTTTGTATATTAATTTTGTATCCAAAGCTTTACTGAATTAACTTTTCAGTTATAATAGTTTTCTGGTGGAGTCTTTAATGTCTTCCATATATAGTATCATGTCATCTGCAAATAGTGACAGTTTTGCTTCTTCCTTATCAGGTTGGATGCCCTTTATTTCTTTTTCTTGTCTGGTTGCTGTGGCTAGGACTTCCAGTACATGTTGAATAAAAGTGGTGAGAGTGGGCATTCTTGTTCCTCTAAGATGAGGAACAGTTTTTCCCCCATTGAGTATGATGTTAGCTGTGGGTTCTCATATATGGTCCTTATTCTGTTTAAGGATGTTCCCTTTAAACCCATTTTCTTGAGAGTTTTTATCATGAACAAATGTTGGATTCTGTCAAATGCTTTCTTGGCATCTATTGAGATGATTATATGGTTTTTATCCTTTCTCTTGGAAATATGTATCACATTTATTGATTTGTGCATATTGAACCACACTTGCAACCCTGGAATAAATCCCACTTGATCATGGCAAATGATCTTTAAAATGTATTGTTGAATTCAGTTTGCTAATATTTTGTTGAGGATTTTTGCATCTTTGTTCATTGGTTATATTGGCCTGTAGCTTGTTTTTGTTTTTGTTTTGTTTTGTTTTTTGTGTCTGTTTGATTTTGGTATGAGGGTAATGCTGGCCTTGTAGATAACATTTGGAAGCTTTCCTTTCTCTCTCTCTCTTTTTTGCAATATTTTGCAAAGAATAGGTATTAATTCTTTTTTTTAAAAGATTTTATTTATTTACTTGACGGAGAGACCGAGAGAGAGTGTGTAGGAAAGGGAGAGGGAGAAGCAGACTCCTTGCTGAGCAGGGAACCTGATGTGGGACTCCATCCCAGGACACTGGGATCATGACCTGAGCCAAAGGCAGATGCTTAACTGACTGAGCTACCCAGGCACCTGAGAATAGGCTTTAATTCTTTAAATGTTTGGTAGAGTTCACCTATGAAGCCATCTGGTCTTGGACTCTTATTAGTTGGGAGGTTTTTGTCTTTGATTACTGATTCAGTCTTATTACAAGTAATCACTCTGTTCAGATACTATATTTATTCCTGATCCAGTTTTGGAAGACTTTGTGTTTCTAGGAATTGATTCATTTCTTCTAGTTGTCCAATTTGTTGGCATATAATTTTTCATAATAATCTCTTTTAATCCTTTGTATTTCTGTGATATAAGTTACTTTCCCTTTTGTTTCTGAGTTTACTTATTTGTGTCATCTTTTTTTTTCTTGATGAGTGTGGCTAAAGGTTTATCAATTTTGTTTATCTTCTCAAAGAACCAACTCCTGATTTCAGTAATTTTTTTTTTTTGGTCCCTATTTCATTTATTACTGCTCTGATCTTTATTATTTTCTTCCTTTAAATAGGTTGGGCTTTGTTTGCTCTTTTCTACCTCTTTAGATGTAAGGTTAAGTTGTTTATTTGAGATTTTTCTTATTTCTTGAAGTAGGCCTCTTATAAACTTCCCTCTTAGAACTGTTTTTATTGTATTCCAAAGATTTTGGACTGTTGTGTTTTCATTTCATTTGTCCCCATGTATTTTTTTGATTTCCTATTTGGTTTCTTGGTTGACCCATTGGTTGTTTAGTAGCAAGTTAGCCTCCACATTTTTCTCAGATTTTTTTCTTTTAAATGATTTCTTGTTTCATATTTTTGTGGTCAGCAAAGATGCATAATATGATTTTAATCTTCTTAAATTTATTGAGACTTGTTTTGAGGCCCAACATATGATCTATCCTGGAGAATGTTCCATGTACACTTGCAGAGAATGTGTATACTGCTGTGTTTGGATGGAATGTTCTGTACCTGTTAGATCAGTCTGGTCTAATGTGTCATTCAAAACCACTGTTTCTTTGTTGATTTTCTGCCTGGATGATCTATCCATTGCTCTAAGTGGGGTCTTAAAGTCCCACTGAGCCACCCAGGTTCCCCTCTATTATAGGTTTTTAATTTATGGTTATCATTGGGTTCATATATAACATATTTATAGCAATCCATAGTAAATTGATGTTCACTTAAGCACATTCTGAAAGCTCTAAATTTTTACCCTGTCTCATATTTTATATATACAATGTCATTTTTTACATATTTTTTTTGTATCCCTTGACTATTTTGTGTAGATAATTGATTTTACTGCATTTTTGTTTTAATCTCCATGAGTGATTTATAAGTGATTAATCTACTGCCTTTATTATATGTTTGCTTTTACTGGTGACTTTTTTTCCTTTCATAATTTCCTTCTGCTTATAGCATTTTTTTTTACACTTAAAGAATTCCCTCTAACGTTTCCTGTAAGACTGGTTTAGTGGTGATAAACTCCTTTAACTTTTTTTGTTTGGGAATCTTTTTATCTCTCCTTCAATTATGAATGATAACCTTGCTGAGTAGAGTATTCTCAGTTGTAGGTTTGTACTTTTCAGCACTTTGAATATATTATGCCACTTTCTCTGGTCTGCAAAGTTTCTGCTGAAAAATTAGCTGATGGCCTTATATATGTAACTGTTTTCTTTTCTCTCATTACTTTGTAAAATTCTCTCCTTATCACTACTTTTTGTCATTTTAATTATTAAGTGTCTTTGTGTGGACCTTTTTGGGTTCATCTTGTTTGGAGCTCTGTGATTCCTGGACCTGGACATCTGTTTCCTTCCCAGATTATGGAAGTTTTCAGCTATTCTTTTCTTCCTTTCCTTTCCTTTCTTTTTTTTTTTGCTTTTTTTCCCCTTTCTTCCTTTCCTTTTCCTTTTCCTTTTCCTTTTCCTTTTCCTTTTCCTTTTCCTTTTCCTTTCCTTCTTTCCTTTCCTTTCCTTTCCTTTCCTTTCCTTTCCTTTCCTTTCCT